>NC_091863.1:82978422-83313819 GCF_037783145.1 Equus przewalskii
CAATTGACAATAAAGTTCACATACATGTACTGATGAGGATTTTTAGGCTGCTTAATTTTAAAACGGTTTATGATGAGGATTTTTAGGCTGGTTACTTTTAAAACTACAGATAAGAAGCAGGCTCCGAGGAGTGGAATTTGCTTGCCCTTTGATCAGAGACAGTTGCATTTGGGAAGGAAATCTCCATGCCTCCCACTCTGCACCAGGAGGAAGGGGGGGTGACCTTATCTCTGGAAACTCTTAATGGGGAAGGCAAGAAATTAAGTCGTTTACTGTCTGGCAACCTCATGTAACTGACCCCCCATTTGTCTTTAGTTGAAGATAATATTTGAGCGGAGACTTCTGCCATTTACTCAATCCGGTTTGATTCTTATCTAAAAGTTGTGGGACTGCCCAATGGCCGGACCCTACCGGCACTGGTACCATTTTAACTTTTTTTCTTTGTCTCGTAAAGAGATGACTCACATACCTATGCCTTAAATTTAGCCCTAACCCTCAACTCGGGGCAGCAGCAGGAGCTCTGACTGCCCGTGGTTCCTGTCCCCACGCACCAGCTCTGCCTGCCCATGGGTCCTGTCCCCATGCCAGCGGGGGCAGCAGCAGCGGCTCTACCTGCCCATAGGCCCTGTCCCCATGCCAGTGGGGGCAGCAGAAGCAGCAGCAGTAGAAGCTCTGACTGCCCATGGGTCCTGTCCCCATGCTATTCTATACTATTCTCTCAATAAAAGAGCACTACTGCCAGACCTTGAGAGTCCAAGAAATCTTTCTTTCGACTCCTGGGCTCACCGACCCCGCATCATATACCATGTTATAAAAATGTTCACATGATACGGGTTTATAAAAACTTTAAAAATTCAACTTTGGCTTGACAGTTTCTGTGCGTATGTGTGTGCATTTCTGTTTTAAACTTCCCTCACCCCATATGTTCACATGTCGTTCTTCTATACCTCTCTCAGAGGCTGGCCTTCCTCTCTCAGGGCACAGAGATCCAGGAAGGGATTGTTGATAATGAGTGGAAAATTCCAGAAAGTAGTGGAAAATTCCAGGAAGTTCTTGCTGATGCACTGGCATACAGGCTGTTGCCTCCTTCCCTCTTCTTTGCAGAACTTTCTCTGGACTTTCAGAGCTGCAGTGCTGGCTCCGACCACTAAGGTGCATCTGTTTACATTCCCTATATGTTTTTAAAATGAAAAATATAATTCTTCTACTTTTATTACAGTGACCCGCCAAACCCTTGTTCTTTTCTTTATATTTTCCAGGTCTGTGTTTTTCCTTTGTTTTGGTATTATCTCTCTCTGGGATGGGCTGGAGGTAATTGCAGCAAAGTGACTATTTTCAGAACATTCTGTTACTTTGCCCTAACTTAAGAAAATGCCATATATTGCAGCAAGAAATTAGTAAAGCTAGGCATGGAGAGGTCATCGCCACTCCATGGAGGTCTATTTCAGTCTCTGTTTTTCCAGGTAGCATCTGAATGACTCCAGACAAGCTGCAGCACCTCATTAAACCTCAGCAACTTTGGAAAGCTGGTGATTCTGACTTCAGAGTTCCCCTGGGAAGAACACATGAAAGAATAGATGCAATGTAGCAAGTACAGAGCCTGGCCTGAGCTGGCACTCAGAGTGCTCTGGGTTTGCAGAGTGAAGGAACACAATGCAATGCAGCTGACACAGAGACTAGCACACAGAGTTCCCTGAGTTTGTAGCTCCAAGTATCTGGATCCCAGGCCTCCTGACTCCAGTTGGCCTCCTCTGTAGGGGTGGTTCAGTTGGAAACAATTTCCTGGGAGGTACGCGGGTAGCAAACTCAGGGGGCAATAGCCATAGGAGATTAAGGTTCTTCTGGCCTCCAGGGCTGTCTTCTCTCTGCCTCTGAGGAAGAGACTTCCTGTAAGGACTCCATCTTGTTTGTGTGGCCCTGACCAAAGAGGTTTGGGGCACGTTCTCGCCTTCTTCGGAAGCCGTCCCTGATCTTCCCCAAACGTCCAGCTCCAGACACCACAGATTCTCTTCACAAGCAGCTTGTGAGGACATTGGTGACAAGTCTCAGGCTTCAGGCCACACCATGGGTGAGTTGGTCAGCATGAGGCCTTGGCCTCAGAACCCCACAGGGCAGGAGGGGTTCTGGGTCCCCTTCCCCACCTCAAGCCACGGGACACTCAGCCAACCCCCCTTTAGAGGAGGGGTGGTGAGGGCCCAGGCTGACTATTTTCCAGTCTCCTGAGGAAATGGGCCAAGTGGCCCCTGACACACCTATCCTGGTTCTACACAGAAAACCTCCCCTCTTATGGAAGTGGTCATGGCTGAGGTAAAATTTTTTCCCTGGTTGAGGGGAAAGGCCTGAGCTGTGTGGTCGTCTCAGGTCCATGGTTTGGAGAGTGGGGAGAGTCACCCAGGTGGAGGTGGGTGTGGGGATGTGGATTGGTATAAATTAACATTCTGTGGATTCATGCTAGAGGTGGGCAAGGGCCACGCTTACTCTTGAATCTTGTATCAATTATTCAAGGTAAATTATATTACCCCTCATAGAAAGTTCCGGAGGCTTGCTTTATGCCAAGCTTTATCCCAGCTTATCACTTATTCTAGAATGTTCCATGTGTAGTTATGTGCATTGCTGTATGTCAATTAAGTAAATTTGTTAATTTACTTCAATCACATTTTTAAATCTTCTCCATCTAGCTGAATTCTTGTCTGTCCTTTTATGTGTTACTTAACGAGGTGTATTAAAATTTCACATTGTGACATGGATTGAACCATTTCTCAATTTCCTTCTGTCAGTTTTTGCTCTGCATATTTTAGCTATATGTTAAGATGTGTATACAAAATTTGAATTTTTAATTAATATCTTCTTATTGCATCGAACCTTTCATCATAATGAAATTTCCCTCTTTTCTCTAGTAATGTTTTCCATTTAAAGAAGTGTACTTTTACTAATATGGTTATACCAGCTTTCAGTAGGTTAGTGTGTAAATGGTACACATTTTACCAATTTTTTTCCTTTCAAAATTTTAGATCCCTAAATTTTGTTTACGTCTCTTCTAAGGAGCATTTGATGGAATGTTCAGTTTGACAATATCTGTTTTTCTGTTTCGAATATTTAGTATGAAACTTTTGATGTAAATACAGATATAATTAGGTTTATATATACCACATTACACTTATTTTTGCCTGTTCTAAGTTCCTCCTCCCTCTGCTTTCCTTTGAAATCATTATTTTTAACTATTAAACTATCTCATTTTGCTAGATAGTTAAATATTCTTTTGCCATTCTTGTCGTGTTTACCTTTAAGGTTACAATGTACGTTTTAGACTTTTCACAGTCTGATGTAAGTTAGGTCTTTCAAGGTCCTCAGATAATGAAGGGACCTTGCAACACTTTGATTCCATTTACCCGCTCCCAATCTATTGTCATGCATTTTAATTCTATGTATATTTCAACCTCCAAAAGAACTTATTATCATTGTGCTATATAGCCAATACATATTTAGATTTTCCTACATATTCACAAATGTCATTAGTCTTTCTTTCCTGCACCTATGTGCTTGCATCTGGGACCATATTTCTTCTACCTGAAGAAGAACCTTTAATATTTCTTTTAGTTTGAGTTTTCTGATCACAAATTTCCCCAGTTTTTGCCAGATTCACATCATTATAAAAGGCATGTCTTTTCTTTAGGAATGTTTTCCCTTAAAGCATACTTTTTCTCCTATCAACATTGTTTGACTGACTTGATATCTTCTTACTTTTGGAAACTTCTCAACCAAGATCTCTTCAAATCCCACTTCTCCACTATTCTCTCTCATTCTTTCCGGGACTCAAATTAACCATGTGTTAGACATGTTCATTATGTCTCCTTTAATTCTCTCCCTCTCTCTTTTCATATTCTCCATATTCTGTTTCTCCAGGCTTCATTCCAGATATTTTCATCAGACTTCTCTCTCATTTCTATAATCCTTCCTCCTTGCAGGGAACTCACCTTTGACCCTGGAACCATAGCACCAAACTTTCAGGGTCGATTTTACTATCACCCTAGAGCAGAAGAGGGAAGTGAGAGTTAGAGATGATAAACGTCTTGTCCCGGGTCACCTAGCCCGAAAAGCACAGAGCAGGGACTAACATCACAATTGAACCCTAGTCCCAAACCCTTTCCTCTGTGCTTATTTTCTTCTTGGCTGTGAATGCTCCCCACCTCTCGTCTTCCAGGAAGCGGAACCACAGTGAAATCTTTCAACCTTCTGAGCCCTGTGATGCACTTCTTTTTAGATTAGAGAATTCAGTGATATGCCTTCATTAGCCATGATATTTCCACAGGGCTTTGTCTAGTATTGGAACCATTGATGTCTTGTTCTCAATTTTAGGGCGCAATAACCAACCTAAATTCTTAAAAAGAAGAGCAAGAGGCTGGGGTATTTACCGAAGGAGATATAGTAATTGGTCTGAAGAAGTCAGTTCTGGCATTCATCCTTCATCTCACCAGCAGCAAGATGGAGATCCTGAAACAAGTGATGCTCCTGTGGACACAGCAGTAAGATAGTAAGTGACCAGTCAGCATGGCTGGAAAGTACCAGCCAGTGGAATCCATAACTCTGTAGTTCAATATCACTTTTCTCTCCAGTCTGGAAGAGTGAGGAAAGACAGGATCAGGTTAAGGGGTAGAGCAAACTTTGTTGTAGCCCTGGTATCAGTGGGGCAAACATGTGTAGAGACCTTCTGAGTATATATCGACTGCTTCTTTGTCTCCACTTCCCCACAGTGCTCCCTATGCCATTCCACCCTGTCATCGGAGAGGCACTTTTCAGAAACAAGGCCAATCCCACATTAACATGAAGAGAGAGCAAAAGCCTCCAGAGAGGAAAATGGAGGGGAACAAGCAGGATGAGACCTCAGGGAGCTGGTTCAAGATCATGGTGAGTGTCCTTGCAAAATGGACTTAATTTTCAGAAGAAGGTGAACACAGGGTGTTGTGTTGGACTCATGTAGCGATGCTAGGTACTCTTCTGAGGCAGAGGAGTTGGTCATCTGCCATTTTATTACCAAAAGTTAGCATCCTAGACCATCTAAAGGCAGACTCAGAGCAGCAATAAAAAAGGAACAGACTGACTGTAGGGAGAATGGGAGAGGAGAATGGGAGAGGTTATCTAAAAGCCAAGGAGGAAACTACTGCCAAGGAGATGGAGCACCTCCACCCAGCAAGGCTCATTTGGCTCAAGCTAGTGTGGGAGAGGGTTGAATCTCGGGTTCTTGTCAGAGGGGCAGGCCAGGTCTGCCTTAGGTGGGATCTCTTGGAACTTTATAAAAGAAAGTACATGTTAAAAATCTAAAGTTGATTATTTGAATAAAAGTATTTGAATGGAAAGAAAGGGTATTTAGGAAATCCATGACTGGTACAAAAGTTATAAATAAGGGATATTGTGTTATCTTAAGAAATTATTTTAAAGCCTGAAAAACAGGACTGAAAGGAAGATATGGGGGGGGGGTCTTATCTTAACCTTAGATTCCATTATGTCAATTTCCTCTCTCATCTTCTCTCACTCCTAGGTTCCATTTGGCATAAAATATGATGAGAAGTGGCTGCTCAGTTTGATTCAGAAGCAATGCAGTGTCCCCTTCACCCCAGTCGAAGTAAGAGGACAGAGAGGTGGAGAAGTAGAAACAAGGCAGCTTGAGGGTCCAGATGGGCAGGGCCGTCTGGTCTCATATTCTGTTTCTCTTGTCACTCTCCCCATAGTTTCACTATGAGAAAATGCAGGCCCAGTTCTTCGTTGAGAATGCCAACATTGCCTTTGCATTGAAGAATATCAACGGCAAGATTTGGGATAAGAATAATGAAAGGGTGTGTGTCAAAGACATGACCAGGGTTAGCGAGGGGCGAGGGGGCAGGACAGCGGCAAGGTCTTGCTTGATCCCAAGGCTCAGATTTCCTGGTGCTTACCCAGCCCCTCTTGTGCTCTTTGCAGATATCTATCTTTGTCAGCCCCTCTGATGCACCCTGCTCTGTGCAGAAGGAGCTGAAGTCAGAAAAGGTGAAGCAGATAAAGTTAGTGCAGACTCAAACGAGTTGTGCACTCACATGCAGACCCACCTCTTCCACCCCCGCCTACTACCTCCCTTCACCACCTCACACTCAGAGCCACTAAATCCCATCTCTAACTCTGCAGCTGACCATGAACAAACGATATGATGTCTCCCAGCAATCTCTTGAAGTCCAGAGACTCCACTTTGACCCTGGTAGGCTCCAGCAGTAATTCTAGGGCAGGTGAGGGCAGAGGGGTCCAATTGTTGGGAAGGAGACTTAGGGATAGAAACCAGGGGAGGGGTTGGTGCTGGGCTGTATGAGCTGGCCCCCTCTCAGTGTTCTCATTCCCTCCTTTCGGCCTCTTTGAGCCTTGGTGACCCTTGGTGTGGAAATGGTCCCGAATCCTAGAAATGACACGGCTGCCTCCCTGCAGATCCATGAAGAGAGCATGCTCAAGGTGAGGACTTAGGCCCTGTTTGGGGATTGACGTTCAGAGTGGGAGAGATTAGGTAGAAGATCCCCTATTGGGGTCCTCAACCTACCTCTTTCCTCATCATAGCTTTTTCCCTTGAACCTGAGCAACACGAAACCCTGCCAGCTGGCTGGCCTGTCCACCACTATGCAGAATGCCTCCAACATCAAGAACTTGAACCTCCCCTGCAACGAGGTGAGGTTCAGTACCCAGATCCTTCTTTAAAGGGATGGTGGGAGGGCTCATGGGGTGGTTGCAAGAGGCAGGGAAGTGGATTTGTTAGCAAACATAGGAACTTGGGTGCAGGGTCATCCTGGCTCTCTTCCTCTGGTCCACGTTGTTCCTCCTCATAATCACAGGTGAAGGCTGCAGGGAAGTTGGACAAGGGCCAAGGGCTGGAGCCAGAAGAGATGAGCGCAGACAGAAACTCCCTGTGCACCACCTTCCCAGATAAGTCAACCAACATAAGGTCAGTTGTACCCTCTGTTGCCTCCTGGGAGCCTGAGCTACCGCTGACAGTGACTGTTTGCAGGAGGCAGCAGTTCTGGTCTTCTGGGAGGACCACAGGCCCTGCCATCTCTTTTCTGTGCCCCTCACCTGTGTTTAGAGCTCAGGCCTCTCAAAGACACTGCCCCTCCTTCCCTGTACAAGTCACATCATCCTGCTTGGACCTTCAAAGTATCCATGGGTCTCCCAGGTTGGGTGTGATTCCTCTGACAAGGACTTGACTAAGACAGGCACAGGTGCACTGGGGCCATCAGGAGAGGAGTTGGTGGTCATAGAGTGGGCTACAGACCCTCAGCCTCATGCTGAGCTGGAACCTGAACATTTACTCCTCCTGGGGAAGATTTCCCCAGTGGTCTTCCCCTGTGGCTGCTCCATTTCCCATTCCCAGCTCAGAGTGAGCTCACACAGGTAGCAAAGTCAACTAGTATCCAATGGCCACTCAGCCCAACAAGTGCATCTTTGCCATTCCGACCTCGGGTTCGGGGCCAGCCAGGGCAGATGAAGGAAAGGCTGCAGCAGGGGAGCCATCACCCCTTTCTTCTCTCTTCTTCCCTGACATCCACCATCAGGGCAGAGTTTTTTTCTCTTCCCTTTGCTTTGTTTTCTCTCTCTCCTTTGTCTCTACTTCTCTTTGTCCCTCTCATCTCTGTCCTCCTGCCTTCATTCCCTCTCTGTCCTCATCACCTCCTCTTCCCTCCCTGACTCCTGAGCCCAGCCTCAGTCACCTGCTCGCCCCAGCATCATAGGCCATCCTTGGGGGTGTCCTGCTCCTGGCAGAATGTTGGACCACAAGTGAGGTAGAAGTGCCCTGGGCTCCCACCCCATTCATCTCCACTCTGGAGCCTTCAGTGGGACTTGGAAGAAGGAAGGGGGGCAGGGAGGTGAAGGAAGCACTGGACCTGGGCTCCACGTGCCATGATGTGCATGGGAAAGGAGTCAGAGCAGTCTAGGTGAGAGCTACCAAGGGGGAAGGGGAGGAGGTGGGGTGGGAGAAAGTGAGAGAGAGCAAGCAAGCCCTCTTCCTATGGGTCAGTCCATGGGGGAGGAGCCCAGGGTCCTCGAAGGCTGCAACACAGGAGTGTAGGGGGGACACCCTGGGCTATGTCTCTGATGTAAATCTGCTTGCTTTCATGAGGAAGGACACCTCCACAGTTTCACTTTTCTGTTTTGTCTTGATTTTGGCAGCTCCATCCTGGAATTGTTCCCCAAGTTGTTAAGCTTGGTAATTGTATTCCTTGATCATTGACTCCTCTAACTGACACTGACACTGCCCACAAACTGCTCCCAACCCCTTTAGGTCTTCCCTAAGCTACATTTTTCAACCTGAGCCTTAAACCTCATGGTGGGAGGGTGGTGGTACACACCTATGTGGGCACCTGACAAAGGCTCTCAGTCTTATTCAACAACATTCTCCAAGGCTTCAGGGACCCCTTGATGATGATCCCAGATGTAACCTTGCCCGTGGGATTTCCAGGGCCCTTTCACACCTGACCCCTGACACTCACCCCCTGCTGGACCCATCCTTTTCCCAGATGATCCAGCACCAGCTGCTGGTCTGCACTGCTGACTTGCTCTTCCCTTTCCCAGGATAGCCAGGAGTCACGCCCACCAACTAACTTTGGTATTGAAGCCCACAAGAGGCTACCAACCTGCAAGGTGAGGCGGGAGGACCAAGCAGAGTTTTAGGCGGTGCATGAGGAGGGGTATCAGCTGTGGTCCTGAAAACTGTTGTAATTTCAGGGAAGCTTCTTTGAATCTGATGCGCTGAAGAGTCTGGTTCTGCAATTCCTGCGGCGGTAAGTACTCCTGGGAATCTGAGGAAGGGGACAGCTGGGCCGGGGGATGCCGCCTAAGCTCAGGTCTGCTTCTTGGGTCTTTGAAGTCTCATTTGGAGCCCAGGTCACACATGCAGCTTGTCCCTTCTGTTCCCCCACAGATATTACCTGATCTATGACTCTGGAGACCGACAGGGTCTTCTCGGTGCTTACCTTGACGAGGCCTGTTTCTCCCTGAGCATCCCTTTCAACCCCGAGGACCCAGCCCCGTGAGTATCACAGCTCAGACTCTGTTCCTGGGCCCTGTGGCTCCCCAGCAGACACAGGCCAGCTCCTGGAAATACCCAGTGGACAGACCACCACCTCCTGTTCCTCTTTCTCTCCCAGAAGCAGCTTGTGCGAGTACGTCAAGGATAACAGGAATATAAAGAAGCTCAAGGACCCCTGTGCGTGTGGGAAGATTGGGCAGGGAAAAGGGTCATGGAGGGATTTTTCAAGGCCCAGGGTGTGGCAGCCCCTGACCTTCGCTCTCCTCCGCCCACAGACCTGCGGCTTCAGCTGTTGAAGAGTACAAAACATGACATCGTGCGCTCTCTCTGTGTGTTGCCCACAACTCAGCATGACTTCAGCTCCTTCGTGGTGGACCAGTGGCTCCAGACAGTAAGCACCTGCTTCCTCCCTCAGGCAGGCCCAGAAAGCTGCAGGTGGGTAGGAGGCTTAGGTGGTGACTGAGCCCCTGGGCTCTTCCCTTTCAGGAAAGGGTGCTGTGCTTCTCTGTCAACGGGGTGTTCAAGGAAGGTGAGTCTATGTGGAGTCCCCACCCCACATGGCCCGCTGCTCCCTCCCCGTGGCTGGGCTCCCCCTCAGAACTCTCCCAGCTTCCCTGATCCCTTCCCCTCTCTTCCTACTCCCTCTGTGTTCTTCCTACTCCCCCTGTGTTCTTCAGTCCCCACTCTGCCTCCAAACCATCCTGGTCTGACCTGCGTCCATGCCTGTCTGCACTGCACAGCTCAGGCACAGGGACACAGGCTGTGGAGTTTGATGTCTCATCCCAGATCCTTACTCTATGAACTTGTGCTGGTTACTTAACCTCTATGTTTCCTCACTTGCACAATGGGGCTAATAATACCCACCTCTTGGGTAGCTGTGAAAAATGAATCGAGTGAACTTCTAAAGTGGTTGTCACAGAGCCTGACACATAGTAGAGTCCCTGTCTTGGGGAGCAGATTGCTCCTATTGTTGCCCTCTCCATTCCTGACACCCTGACTCCCAGTGAACAACTGTCCCCTTCAGCATGACTATCAAGTCAGATCCTGACTGGGTAATGCCGTGTGAGCATGTAAAGCATGTGCGACTCTTCGGGGGTATTTTTGTTTGTTATTTGTCTTTAAAGTGGTAGGAAAGTCTCAGAGTTCTGTTCGTGCCTTCACACGAACCTTCATCATTGTCCCTGTCAGCAATTCCAGGTGAGTGCTGTGTTGTGAGTGGGAACACCCAGCCCAGCCTGGGCTCAGTGGGTGGGAATGTGGTGGTGTTGACCTCGGGGTTTTCTCAGTATTGTGGAAAGCCACCAGTTAGATCCTAGGAGCAGCCTAGCCTAGTGGGTAAGAGCATGGGGTCTGGAGTCGGAACACTGGGTTCTCTTCCTGGCCCCAACACTCCCTAGCTGTGTGACCTTGGTTAAATCACATGACCTCTCTGTGACTCAATGTCTTCCTACTGTCCCGGGTAAATGCAGGTGTAAAATCATCTCTGGTTTGTGGACAAACCTGTAAATATAGTGAAGCTGGTAAATAATCTTTCCAAAGGTGGGCTCTGTGGCAGGGACAGAGGTACCAGCTAAGGAATTTGGGGGGGCAGGCCCAGTATGGGGCTCTGGAAGTAATCTGGTTGCTGAGTGGCAGTGGGAGCAGGATCATTGTTGGGGGAGTAGGGTTCTCCATCCATCAGTTGTCTGGGGGCCCCCTTTTCCTCCAGTCTGTGCATCCTGAATGACCAGCTGTTTGTGAGGGACGCCAACCCCAAGGAGACTCACAGTGGGCTCTTCATCCCAGTTCCCACACCCGCCTCCAGCTCTGTGCCCACCCTCTCCCAGGAGCAACAGGAAATGGTGCAGGCTTTCTCCACCCAGTCCGGCATGAACCTGCAGTGGTCTCAGAAGTGAGTGCTGGGTTTGCACAGGATAGGAGGGAGCTGGGAGGAGTGGAGGCGTGAATAATGGGAGCTTGCAGGTAATTTGTTTTGCTTTTTTATTTCACTCATTATCACCTTGAACATTTCCCTCTCAGTACATATAAGCTACCTGGTTGCTTTTGAACAGGTGTGCATTCCTTTTATGGATTTCATTGACTTCGTTCTCTTATTGGCAGACATTTGGGTACCAGGAGTTTTCCCATGACACACTGTGCCACAGGGTTCATTCTGCTGCATATGATGCAGTAAACGTGGATGCATGTTTCCGTTCTGTACGTTAAGAAATAGCACTGTGCGGTCAGTGTCTCCACTTTGGTCCTAATGGATGGCACCTGTCCTTCCTCCACCACAGGTGCCTTCATGATAGCCACTGGGACTACACCAAAGCCGCACAGGTTCTCGCTCTGCTCAAGGTGAGGTCTGGGAATTCGGGCCAAGTGAGTGGAGGCCAGGCGGCCTGGGAATGAGACTCGGGGCTCCTGGGCTCTACTGATCTCCCAACTCCCTCCCTTCACTTCCTCCAGGCCCAGTGCAAGATCCCAGAGGAGGCCCTCACACAGACTGATCCAGGATCCTGAGAGCACAGCCCTGACAAGAAGCCCTTGGGTTTTGTCATCTTCATCCTCATCACTTTCGTTGTGTTTTTCCTTTACTATGAGTATATCCCTGGGACTGAGTTGGGAGGTCTACTTAGGGCTGGGAAACCAATGCTTAACTGTCACTTATTCACCCAAAGGCCTAGTTGTTCTGTGTATTTTCCCTCCCCAGGATCCTTGATTCCTCTGATCATAAAGAATAAAGTTGCATGTTGTGTAAATTCCCTGGTAAATCCATTTCAGGCAAGTATTATTAGCACTGGTCTACAGAGAAGGAAAGGAAATTCAGAGAGGGTCAGCAATCTTGGGGAACAGTGGGGTAGAGACGCAATTCCTGGACCCCCCCCTCCAGAGCCAGGGCTGTGTGTGCTCCCCAGGGCTGTGTGGCTGCTGAGGTGGGGGATGCTTTGTAACCCTGATAAACCTGGGGGTGTCGTTCTGTGTCCCTAGTGTACTAGTCACATATTTTTAGGTGGAGAAAAGTATTATTTTCTTAGCCATACAAATTTATTTAAATTTGAAAACAATCCATTTTGGGAAAAACAGCATTAAAGTGCACATGAAAATCTGAGGAGAAAAAAATTGTCCCCATATCTGACTCACATTGCTTTGATATCCTTGACATATAAAGAAATCAGTAGAGAGAAGGGAAACTAATATTAACCTAAACTTGTTATTAAAAGCAATAGGAATGGGAGCCAGCCCAGTGGCTTAGTGATTAAGTTCACGTGCTTCTCTTTGGTGGCCCCAGGTTCGCAGGTTTGGATCCCAGGTGTGGACCTACACACTGCTCATCAAGCCATGCTGTGGTGGCATTCCACATACAAAATAGAGGAAGATTGATACAGTTGTTAGCTCAGGGCCAATCCTCCTCACAAAAAAAAAAAGCAATAGGAATGCCCAAGAAATCTGTGAAAAGCTGTTCAACCATAATAACCTATAAAACCACAACTGCAAACATTGAGATAAGGTACTAAATGAGAAAAGAAAGCTAACTATTGTTCAGAAAATCACGTGTGTGAGTGTGTGTGCGTGCACTCATGCATGCGTGTGTGTGTGTCTATATTGTTGTATTAGTTTCCTAGGGCTGCCATGACAGTACCACAAAGCAGATAGCTTAAAATAACAGAAATTTATTCTATCACAGTTCTGCAGGCCAGAAATCAAAACTCAAGGTGCCAGCTGGGCCATGTTTCTTTCAAAGGCTCTAGGGGAGAATTTTTTCTTGCCTCTTTCAGCTTCTGCTTGCTCCTGGTGGTTTTGGGTTTTTTTTTTTTTTTTTTGGCTTGTGGCAACATAAACTCATATCTCTGGCTCCATTCACATGGCCTTTTCCCTTGTGTCTCTGTGTCTTCTCCTGTCTGTCCCTTATAGGGTCACTCGTCATTGGACTTAGGGTCCACTCTAATCCAGGTTGATTTCATCTTGAGATTCCTACCTTAATTTTTTCTGCAAAGATCTTTATTCCAAATAAGTGCACATTCTGAGGTTCTGGCTACTTGTATCTTTTGAAGGTCACTATTCTACTCCCTACTTACTTCCCTCTGTGCCCCCAAATTCACATTCATCCCATGTGAAAAATACATTCACCTCATCCCACCATCCCCAAAAGTCTTAATGAATTCCAGCATCAACTCTAAGTCAAATATCTCATCTAAATATCAACTCAAAAAGTCCCACATCTCATCATCTAAATCAGGTATGCGTGATACTCTGGCTATGATCCACGTGCAGGTAAAATTTCTCTCCATCTGTGGACTTGCAATACCAGAAAACAGGTTATCTGCTTCAAAAATACTATGGTGGGACAGGCATATAATACTCATTCTGAGAGGAAGAACATGAAAAGATTAAAAGAGTCACTGGTCCAAAGCAAGTTTGAAACTCAGTAGGGTAAACTATGTTAGGTTTCAATACCCAAGTATAATCTCTGTTGCTTGATGCTCTGTTCTCTGAGCCCATGGTGGTAGCCCTCCCCTCTCTGGACTCTGCCTCTGTATTCATGTCTTTGCCCTCTGAGTCATTTTTCCTTTTTCTTGATGGATAACACATGTTAGCAGCCAAGAAGCTCTATCATCCTGTTTCCCACCTTTGGAATCCCAGAAGTCTAACAGTTTTCCTTCATTTTGTCCCTCTTTTGTTGCCTTGAAGGCAAGTTGGCAGTGTTTTTGGTAGTATAACATTCTTCTCAAAAAACTTTTGGGTCTCACATGTATGTCTAGGGGATCCCTGCCGTCAGACAAGAGGGTTCTCCGCATATATTTATTGGATCACATCATCTATATTCCTGGATTCTGCTGAGAGTGTTGATTGGATCCATTACTTATACATATAAAGTCTTCCGCAAAAGGTGTCCAGCTATACTCTTGGCTCTTTTCCCAGAACACGCTTAAAATCTTTTGCAAGCTAAATAGGCTGAGAATTTTCCAAATCATCAAGTGCCAGTTCCTTTTTATTTAACAATTCCTTCCTCAATGTAACTCTTCCTCTCATCTTTTACTATAAACAGCAAGGAGAAACACTTGGCTTGGAAAGCTGCTCAGCTAAATATGCAAGTTCATTGCTTATAAGTTCCACTTTCCACCCAACAAAATAATTCAGCCCATTTTTCCCCCATCTTATAATAAGGATCGCCTGTCCTATATTTTCCAATAATATGTTCCTCATTTCTGAAATCTCACCGGAAGCACCTTTAATCTCCATATTTCCACCAACAATGTCTTCAAGATTATCCAGGATTTTTCTGTCACGTGCCTCAGAATTCTTCCATTCTCTACCCATTGTCCAATTCCAAAGCTATTTCCACATTCTTAGGTATTTGTTACTGCAGCACCCCATTCTGGATACCAAAATCTATGTTAGTTTTCTAGGCTGCCATAACAAAGTGCCACAAACTTGATATCTTAAAAGAATAGAAATTAACTCTCTCACAGTTCTGGAGGCCAAGAATAAAAATCAAGGTACCAGAAGGGCCATGCTCCCTCTAAAGGTTCTAGAGGAGAGCCCCTCCTGCCCCTTCCAGCTTCTGGTGGCTCTGAGGCTTCCTTGACTTGTGGCAGCATAACTCAAATATCTGCCTCCATTTTCACCTGGTTTTCCTCCCTCTGTCTTCTCTTCTGTTTCTTATAAGGAAACTCATTATTAGACTTAGGGTCCACCTTAATCCAGGTTGATATAATCTATCTTAATTACATCCACAAAGACCCTTCAGATCAGTACCTCTTGGGCAGCATCTATGTTGCTGATATTAGCAGCTAAGAACCAGGAATTTTCTTGGGTAAGAACATTCCAGAGGTCACGAGGAGCTTGGTACTGGGCCTGAAACCCATAGAAGGCCCAAATGCAATATTTCTCTGCCTACTTCATGCCTATTATACGTCTTCATCACTATCAGTTGGGCTCACTACCTACAGGCAGTCAACAGGAGTTTTCATCCTGTTGTCCTTTGTGCAAGGTAACTCTGTTCTTTGCACCAGCTGAAATGAAAGCACCTGTCACTTTCTGAGTAGTATTTACTGTCTTTATACCCAGAGAGACACTCCAAGACACAGACTGTCAGACACGAGCATGTGAGTGCTGAGATCTTGGTAAAAGAACTTTAGATGCCAGTTATTTAGAGCCATATTTGCCCCATATTAATCATGCCAGGCTCCCGTAATGTCTCACACCTCCATTTGTAATCCCTGCCACTCCATCCTGTTCCCAAAAGTACACACCCACTCAATCAAAATTGGGCAGGTTTTAGGTCACAAGAAATGAATCAGGGTAGAACAGGCAAAGGCACCCCTTGGTGCCCGGCCTGGTGTCTGCCATTGGCAGCTCTGATGGTTTTTGTGTTAGTAAGAACGTGATCAGATGTTTATATTCTAGTCACCCACTGGGGCTTTAGATTGAGGATTAAAATCACAACCCCATATCTTCTTCTTTTGTTACCACAGTTTTTATCTTTTATGCTATCCATTCCTTTTATACCAGCAAAGGTATCTTGCTTTAAGAGATACCAACTGCCCTCCTAGATCATCTTTGGGGTGTTCTCTTGGCCAATATTATCCTCCAGGATAGAAACTGAAATTTCTAGGATAGAAATTGATTTACTAATTCTATCAATGAGGGTGTTATTCTCAACGTGTTTTAAGCACAAGTTTGTTTTGAAAATGCAAAGTGAGGAACACCAGGTGAAAGAAACTATACTCAAATAAATTAAGCCGTGTAAGAATACACAGTAAGCAAATACCCACAGACTTCAAATATCTGCCAGCAAACTCAATTCACAGCACGTGTTAGGACCAACACCCACCCAAATATGGTGTTAAAAGTTTCTGTCCTATTCAGATAATTTTCTTTCCATCATTTGGTATCTTTACTATGTTGAGTCTTCTGATTAATGAGCACAGTATGTCTCCCCATTTATTTAGATCATTCTGATTTCTTTTATGAGTATTTCGTAATTTTCAGCATACAAACCCCGCACATGTTTTGTTAAATTTACGCCTAAGTATTTCAGTTTTTAAAAATTGTGGTAAAATTTATATGACATAAAAATTTATCATTTTAATGATTGTTTTTTTCTGGTGAGGAAGATTGTCCCTGAGCTAACATCTGTGCCAGTCTTCCTCTATTTTGTATGTTGGATGCTGCCACAGCGTGGCTTGATGAGCAGTGTATAGGTCAGTGCCCTGGATCTGAACTCAGGAACCCTGGGCTGCCAAAGCAGAGCACACTGAACTTAACCACTATGCCATGGGGCTGGCACCATTTTAACCATTTTTAAGTGTACAGTTCAGTGGCATTAAGGACATTCACGTTGTGCAACCATCACTGTCTTCCAGTCCCAAAACTTTTTCATCTATCCAAACTGAAACTCCTTACACATTAAATAATAACTCTCCATTCTCCTCTCCCCTCATACCCTGGCAATCACCATTCTGATTTCTGTCTCTATGGATCCGACCACTCTAGAGATCTCATAACTTGAATCATACAATATTTGTCTTTTTGTGACAGGCTTATTTCACTCAGAATGATGTCTTTGAGGTTCATGCATGTTATAGCATGTCTCACAATATCCTCCCATTTTAAGGATGAATGATATCCCATTGAATGTATATACCACATTTTGTTTATCCATTTATCTGTCAAAGAGACATTTTGGTTTCTTCCACTTTTTGGCTATTGTGACTTATAATGCTATGAACATGGGTGTAAAAATATCTGATAGAGTCCTTGCTATCAGTTCTTTTGGGTATATGCCCAGAAG
Organism: Equus przewalskii; assembly: GCF_037783145.1. Classification (NCBI taxonomy): domain Eukaryota; kingdom Metazoa; phylum Chordata; class Mammalia; order Perissodactyla; family Equidae; genus Equus; species Equus przewalskii. The sequence goes on from NC_091863.1 coordinate 82,995,237, forward strand.
TAGAATTGATGTATCACATGATAACTCTATGTTTAATTTTTTGACGAGTTGCCAGACTGTTTTGCACAACAGCTGCACCATTTTACATTCTCATTGGCAATGTACTAGGTTTTCAATTTGTCAACATCCTTTCCAACACTTGCTGTTTCCTGTTTTTTGTTTCTTTGTTTTTGCAAGAAAGTAAATTACTATTTTATTTTATTCTATTAAATTTTATTGCAGTAACATTGGTTTATAACGTTATATAAATTTCAAGTGTACATTCAAGTGCATCATTATATTTCAATTTCTGTGTACATTACATCATGTTCACTACCCAAAGACTAAGTGCAATCCATCACCACACGTGTGTGCCTAATCACCCCTTTCACTCTCCACCTTCCCCCCCTTCCCCTCTGGTAACCACCAATCCAATTTCTATCTCTATGTGTTTGTTGTTGTTTTCATCTTCTATTTATAAGTAAGATCATATGGTATTTGACTTTCTCCCTCTGACTTATTTCACTTAGCATAATACCCTCAAGGTCCATCCATGTTGTCACAAATGACAAGATTTCATCCTTTTCATGGCTGAGTAATGTTCCATTGTGTATATATACCACAACTTGTTCATCCATTCGTCCCTTGATGGACACCTAGATTGCTTCCAAGTCTTGTCTATTGTGAAAAATGCTGCAATGAACATAGGGGTGCATATATCTTTATGCATTTATGTTTTCACATTCTTTGGATAAATCCCCAGCAGTGGAATAGCTGGATCATATGATAATTCTATTCTTAATTTTTTGAGGAATCTCCATAATGTTTTATATAGTGCTGCACCAGTTTGCATTCCCACCAGCAATGTGTGAGAGTTCTCTTTTCTCCACATCTTCTCCAACACTTGTTATTTCCTGTATTGTTAATTATAGCCATTCCGATGGGCATGAGCTGATATGCATTGTAGTTTTGATATGCATTACTCTGATAATTAGTGATGTTGAACATCTTTATATGTGCCTGTTGGCCATCTGTATATCTTCTTTGGAGAAATGTCTGTTCAGACCCTTCGCCCATTTTTTAATTGGGTTGTTATTTTCTTTGTTTTTAACATGTATGAGTTTTTATGTATTTTGAATATTAACCCCTTATCAGCTATATGGTTTGCAAATATCTTCTCCCAGCTGTTAGGTTGTCTTTTTTGTTGTTGATGGTTTCCTTTGCTGTGCAGAAGCTTTTTAGCTTGATGTAGTCCCGTTTGTTTATTTTTTCTATTACTTCCCTTGCCCAGTCAGACATAGGACACGAAAATATGCTGCTGAGACCAATGTCAAAAAGAGTACTGACTATGTCTTACTCTAGAAGATTCATGGTTGCAGGTCTTACATTCAAGTTTTTAATCCATTTCGAGTTAATTTTTGTGTACGGTGTAAGATAATTGTCTACTTTCATTCTTTTCGTGTGGCTGTTCAGTTTCCCAACACCATTTATTGAAGAGACTTTCCTTTCTCCATTGTATGTTCTTGAAAATTAGCTGTCCATAGATTCATGGGTTTATTTCTGGGCTCTTGGTTCTGTTCCATTGATCTATGAGTCTGTTTTTGTGCCAGTACCATGGTTTTGGTTACTATGACTTTGTAGTATATTTTGAAATCAGGGAGTGTGATACCTCCAGCTTTGTTCTTTTTTCTCAGGAATCCTTTGGTTATTCGGGGTCTTTTGCTGTTCCATATAAATTATAATGTTCTTTGTTCTATTTCTGTGAAAAATGTTGTTGAAACTTTGATAGGGATTGCATTGACTCTGTAGATTGTTTTGGCAAGTATGGACATTTTAACTATGTTAATTCTTCCAATCCAAGAGCATGGAATATCTTTCCATTTCTTTCTGTCTTCTCCAACTTTTTTCAGCAATGTTTTATACTTTTCAATGTACAGATCTTTCATCTCTTTGGTTAAATTTATTCCCAGGTATTTTATTCTTTTTGTTGAAATCGTAAATGGGATTGTGTTCTTAATTTCTCTTTCTGCTACTTCGTTGTTAGTGTATAGAAACACAACTGATTTTTGTATGTTGATTTGGTATCCTGCAACTTCATCATATTTATTTATTATTTCTAAAATATTTTTGGTGGATTCTTTAGGGTTTTCTATCTTTAAAATCATCTCATCTGCAAATAGTGACAGTTTCACTTCCTCCTTTCCAATTTGGATCCCTTTTATTTCTTTCTCTTGTGTGATTGCTCTGGTAGGACTTCTAACATTATGGTAAATGAGTGTCTGGTTCCTGTTCTTAGAAGGATGGCTTTCAGTTTTTCTCTGTCGAGAATGATATTAGCTGTGGGTTTGTCACATATGGCCTTTATTATGTTGAGGTACTTTCCTTCTATACACATTTTATTTAGAGATTTTATCATAAATGGATGCTGTATCTTGTGAAATACTTTTTCTGCATCTATTGAGATGATCATGTGATTTTTATTCTTCATTTTGTTAATGCGGTGTATCACGTTGATTGATTTGTGAATGTTGAATTATCCCTGCATCCCTGGAATGAATCCAACTTGATCATCGAGTGTGATATTTTTAATGTATTCTTCTATTCGATTTGCTAGTATTTTGTTGAGGATTTTGCATTGATGCTCAACAGTGATATTGGCCTGTAATTTTCTTTTTTTGTGTTGTCCTTGTCTGGTTTTGATATCAGGATAATGTTGGCTTTGTAGAAGGAGTTAGGAAGCATCCCCTCCTCTTCAATATTTTGGAAGAGTTTGAAAAGGATAGGTATTAAGTCTTCTTTGAATGTTTGGTAGAATTCACCAGGTAGGCCGTCTTGTCCTGGAGTTTTATTTTTGGGGAGGTTTTTGATTGCTGTTTTGATCTCCTTACTGGTGATTGGTCTATTCAAATTCTGTATTTTTTCTTGATTGAGTTTTGGAAGGTTGTATCATACTAAGAATTGATCCATTTCTTGTAGATTACCCAGTTTGTTGGTGTATAGCTTTTCGTGGTGTTCTCTAATAATCTTTTGTATTTCTAAGGTGTCCATTGTAATTTCTCGTCTTTCATTTCTGATTTTATTTATTTGAGCCCTGTCCTTTTTTTTCTTGGTGAGTTTAGCTAAAGATTTGTCACTTTTGTTTATCTTTTCAAAGAATCAGCTCTTGGTTTCATTGATTTTTTTCTATTATTTTTTTAGTCTCTATTTGATTTATTTCTGCTCTGATTTTTATTATTTCCTTCCTTATACTGAGTTTGGCTTTGTTTCTTCTTCTTTTTCCAGTTCCTTTAGTTGTACTGTTAGATTGCTTATTTGAGATATTTCTTCTTTGTTCTGGTAGATCTGTATTGCTATAAACTTCCCTCTTAGGACCACTTTTGCTGTATCCCACAAATTTTGGCATGTCATATTTTCACTTTCATTTGTCTCCAGGTGTTTTTTGATTTCTCCTTTGATTTATTTGTTGACCTAATGGTTGTTCAGCAGCATTTTGTTTAATCTCCACATATTTGTGTCTTTTCTGACTTTCTTCCTGTAGTTGATTTCTAGTTTCATATGATTGTGGTCAGAAAAGATGCTTGGTGTTATTTCATTCTTCTTCAATTTATTGAGACTTGTTTTGTGGCCTAATACATGATCAATCTTGGAGAATGCTCCATGTGCATTTGAAAAGAATGTGTATTCTGCAGTTTTTGGATGAACTGTTCTGTATATATCTACTAAAGTCCATCTGGTCTAATGTGGCATTGAAGGCCAATGTTTCCTTATTGATCTTCTGTTTGGATGCTCCATCCATTGGTGTAAGTGGAGTGTTAGTCCTCTGCTATTATTGTGTTACTATCTATTTCTCCTTTTATGTCTGTTAATAATTGCTTTATATATTTAGGTGCTTCTCTGTTGGGTACGTAGATATTTGCAAGTATTATATCCTCTTGTTGGGTTGTGCCCTTTATCATTATGTAGTGCCCTTCTTTCTCTCTTGTTACAGTTTTTGTTTTACAGTCTATTTTGTCTGGTATAAGTATTGCTACCCCAGCTTTCTTTTCATTACCATTTGTGTGGAGTATCTTCTTCCATCCCTTCACTTTCTGTTAGTGAGTTTCTAGGTCTTAAGTGTGTCTCTTATACACAACATGTATATGAGTCTTATGTTTTTAGCCAATTAGCCACCCTATGCCTTTTGATTGGAGCATTTAGTCCATCTACATTCAAAGTAGCTATTGATAAAAATGCACTTACTACCATTTTGTTACTTTTTGCCGGGTGTTTTAGTAGTTCTTCTTTGTTTCTTTCTTCTTCTCTTAGTCTCTTCCCTTGTGGTTTGTTGGCTTTCTTTAATATTATATTTGGGTTCCTTTCTCTTATTTTTTGTGTATTTATTATAGATTTCTGAGTTATGATTACCATGAGGTTCATACATAGTAACCTACGTATATAGCAATCTATATTCAGTTGATGGTCTCCTTGGTTTGTCCTCTTGCTAAAAGCTGTACTCTTTGACTCCTGTCCTCCCACATTTTGTTTTTGATATCCCATCTAAACCTCTTTTTTGTATGTGTATATCTCTTACCCTTTTAACAAGGAAATAGATAATTTTAGTACTTCTGTGTTTTGACCTTCATATTAGCTTCATAGGTGGTTGATCTGCTACCTTTAGTGTGTATTTGCCTTTACCAGTGATTTTATTGTTTGTTGGTTGTTTTTTGGGGGGATAATTTTCTTATTCTTCTTTGTGGTCTTCTCTTTTCCTCTTAAATAAGTCCCTTTAGCATTTCTTGTAAAGCTGATTTCTCGTTGGTAAACTCCTTTGGTTTTTGCTTGTCTTGGAAACTCTTCCTCTCCTTTCATTTTAAATGATAACCTTGCCATGTAGAGCATTCTTGGCTGTAGATTTTTTCCTTTAAGCACTTTAAATAAATCGTGCTACTCTCTTCTAGCCTGTAGGGTTTCAGTTGAGAAATCTGCTGATAGCTTTATGGGCTTTCCTTTGTATGTCACTTGTTTCCTTTCTCCTGAAGCTTTTAGGATTCTCTCTTTCTCTTTAATTTTTGACATTTTAATTATAATGTGTCTTTGTGTGGGCCTCTTTGAGTTTATCTTCTTTGGTGCTCTCCATGCTTCCTGTACCTGTGTGTCTGTTTCCTTCCTTAGGTTAGGAAAGTTTTCAGCTATTATTTCTTCAAATAGATTCTCTGCCCCTTTGTCTCTCTTCTCCTTCTTAGACAACTATAATACGAATGTTACTGTACTTGATGTTGTCCCAGAGTTCCCTTAGACTGTCCTCATTGTTTTTAATTCTTTGTTCTTTTATCTGTTCAGCTTGGAAGATTTGCTCTAGTCTGTTGTCCAGCTCGCTGATCCATTCTTCTGTATCATCTACTCTGCTATTGAGTCCCTCTCATGAATTTTTCATTTCCAGTGTTATATTCTTCATTTTCGATTGGTTATTTTTTATATTTTCCAGTTCTTTGTTAAAAGTCTCTCTAGTGTATCCATTCTTCTCCCAAGATCAGTGAGTATCCTTATGACTATTAGTTTTTACGCTTTGTCAGGTAGATTGTTTAGCTCTGTTCTGTTTAGCTCTTTTTCTGTGGCTTAGTCCTGTTCCTTTACTTGGAATGTATTCTTTTGTCTCCTCATTTTGCCTCTTTCTCTCTGCTTATATCTATGCATTAGGTAGGTCAGCTAGATCTCCTGATGTTGGAGAGGTGGCCTTATGTAAGAGATGCCTTAAAATCATGGGACAAGAAGCAGAGGAAATGCAAGCGAACCAGAAAACAAGTGATAAAATGGCAGTGTTAGGCCCCCACATTTGAATAATCACTCTAAATGTAAATGGATTGAACTATCCAATCGAAAGACACAGAGTGGCAGGATGGATTAAAGAATGAGACCCAACAATATGCTGCCTCCAGGAAACACTTATTTTCTGGTTCGCTTGCATTTCCTCTGTTTCTCGTCCCATGATTTTTGGGCTACTAATTCAGGTAGGTAGATTTCTCTATTGGCTTTCTTCTTATTTGTAATTTGTGTCTTTAATCTTGTTATTTGTTTAGTGGTTACCAAGTGGTTTGTATAAAACATCTCATAGATGAGATAGTCCATTTTCTGACAGCCTCTTATTTCCTTAGATTAAGACGTTCCATCCTTTTCCTCTTCCCCTTGTAGGTTGTTATTGTCAGATTTTTTTCTTCCTTCTTGTGCTGTGAGTTTGTGGTTAAAATGACAAGATTATATTTATTCTTGGTGTTTCCCTTCCTTTTATCTTTAATGTTATACTTAACTTTTGCTAACCTGTTCTGATGGAGAGCTGCAACTTTCTTATTTTGTCTTTCTACTTGTCTCCTTTGCTCTGGGTTTTGTAACCCCTTTCCTTCTTTTGATTTTTCAGGTATGAGGGGCTTCCTGAGCATTTCTTGTAGGGGAGGTCTTGTGGCAATGAACTCCCTTAACTTTTGTTTATCTGGGAAAGTTTTTATTTCTCCATCATATTTGAAGGATATTTTCTCTGGATAGAGTATTCTTGGCTGCAGGTTTTTGTCCTTTGGAGTTTTGAATATACCATTCCACTCTCTTCTAGCCTGTAACGTATCTGCTGAGAAATCTGCTGACAGCCTTATGGGGGTTCCTTTGTAGGTTATTTTCTTTTGCCTTGCTGCCCTTAGTATTTTCTCTTTGTCATTGACTTTTGCAAGCTTCACTACTATATGGCTTGGGGTTGGTCTTTTTACATTGATAAAGTTTGGAGATCTATTGGCATCTGTCACATGAAGTTCCATCTCTCTCCCCAGGTTTGGAAAGTTCTCAGCCATTATTTCTTTGAACAGGCTTTCTGCCCCCTTCTCCTTCTCTTCGCCCTCTGGGATACCTATAATCTTTATGTTGTATTTCCTAATTAAGTTGGATAATTCTCAGAGAGTTTCTTTCTTTCTTTTTAGTTTTAGTTCTCTCTCCTCCTCTATCAGCAGCATTTCTATATTCCTATCCTCTAAATTGCTAATTCTGTCCTCCATATTATTGACCGTACTGTTCAGAGAGTCCAGATTTTTCTTAATCTCCTCCATTGTGTTCTTCATCTCCAATATTGCTGATTGGTTCTTCTTTATAGTATCAAGCTATTTTGTGACATACGTACTGATCTCGTTGAGTTGTCTATCTGTATTCTATTTTAACTCATTGAGTTTTTTAATGATGGCTATTTTGAATTCATTGTCATTTAGGTTATAGATTTCATTGTCTGTGGGATTGTTTTCTGGGTAGTTGCCATTTTCCTTCTGTTCTGGAGATTTAATATATTTTTTCATATTGCTTGATGGCGTGTATTTGTGCCTCCCCAAAGAGATAGAGTTTAGTTTTTGGTTCCACTTGCTTCTACTGGAGTGGGGGCAGGAGCAGCTATTTAAGCTACACTGACTAGGATCCCTGTCAGCTCTTGCTGACCAGACCTGGGCCCCTCCTCGTGGTCACAGTGGTCCTGTGGGGTTTCTCATCAGCTGTGGGGACAATCACAAGGGGGCCTCAGGTTGCTGGTGCCTACTGTCGCAGACCACCTAGATGCGCTCCCTCCTTAGGGCCTGCAGCAGTATTATGGGCTTTCACAGTGGCCAGGAGCAGGTTCACCTATATTCACAGCTCTGTCACCATCAGGGCCTGCAAGATCTCACTTGTCCACTATGGGCCACAGCAGAGCTATGGGTATCTACTGCAGTCTGTGGTTAGCTCACCCAGCTGTGCTACTTCTGCCTCAAGGCCTTCCAGCCTTGTGATTGCCGGGCGGAGCCTCTCCATTAATGCTGCACAGAGGCTTTCACCGTGTCTGCTGTGGGACCATGGATTTTCCCCCTGGCCTGTGGAGCAGGCTTGCTGGGACTCCAACCTGCCACCGCCCACTCCCACAGGCTCACTGGGTGTCCCTTGCCACCTCTGGGACACAGCCAGAGTCTGTGAGTCAGAGGTGGCTGGTGGGCTGCTGCACCACCCAGGATCCTCCTGTCCCGGAGCCTCCCAGCATTCTGAATGCTGGGTGGGGCCTCTCTGCTAATTCTGAGCAGAGGCTTTCCCTGCAGCTGCTGTGGGACCATGGATTTTCCCACTGGGCTTAGGGGCAATTGTGGGGGGGCTTAGGTAGGGCTGTAGTCACCTTTTTCCACCGTCACTCCACTGATGCACACACACGCCCGCCCTTGGTGCGTGGTGATGCTATGAGTGTGTCTGCTGGAAGAAAGTCACTTGCAGGTACTAGGCTGTCCAGGGGTTGGGGGTCAGAGAGTTTTCACCTATCTCCACCACCTCCCAGGGGGAAGACAGTCCACCTTCCAATGTATAGCAGCACGGGTCTCTCAGGCATCCTGAGATGCTGTGTGGATATCCTTTGTTGACCGATGAATGTCCAGTTAGTTGTAGATTTGAAGGGGGAGAGCAAAGAAAACTGCTCACTCCACCATGTTGTGGACGTCTCTCCCTTTGTCCATTTTTGAATTGGGTTGTTTGCTTTTTGTTGTTGAGTTGTAGGAATTCTTTACATATTCTGGATATTAGTTCCTTATTGGATGTTCAATTTGCAAATATTTTCCCTTTTCCCTCTGTTGATACTGTCCTCTGATGCAAGAAATTTTTAATTTTAATGTAATCCAATTTATCCATTATTTTGTATTGTTGCCTATGTTTTGATGTCATATCCAAGAAATATTTGGCAAATCCAATGTCATGAAGCTTGTCTCTTATGTTTTCTTCTAACAGTTTTATACTTTTACCTCTTACATTTAGGTCTTTCTTCCATTTTGAGTTAATTTTTGCGTGTGGTTTAACATAGGTTATTACTTCATTATTTTCTTTCTTTTTTTTTTTTTAAAGATTGGCACCTGGGCTAACAACTGTTACCAATCTTTTTTTTTTCTGCTTTATCTCCCCAAACTCCCCTGTACACAGTTGTATATTTTAGTTGCAGGTCCTTCTAGTTGTGGGTTGTGGGACACCGCCTCAACCTAGCCTGACGAGTGGTGCCATGTCCGTGCCCAGGATCCGAACCCTGGGCCGCCACAGCGGAGCATGCGAACTTAACCACTCGACCAGGGAGCCAGCCCCGATTATTTTCTATATGAATATCTAGTTTCCTCACATTTGTTGAAAAAACTGTAGCTATCCCATTGAATGGTCTTGACATGATTGTTGACAAGTGTTTGACCTTGTATGCTAGAGTTTATTTCCGGATTCTCTGTTCTATTCCATTCATCTATATGCCTTTCTTTTTGCCAATACTAAACTGTTTTGATTATTGCAGCTTTGTATTAAATTTTGAAATGAGGAAGTAGGAGACCTCCAACTTTGTTCTTTTTCAAGACTGTTTTGACTAATCAGGGTCCCTTGAGATTCTATATGAAATTTAGGATGGATTTTTCTATTTCTGCAGAAAAACCATTGGGATTTTGATAAGGATTGTATTAAATTTGTAGATCACTTTGGGCATTATTGACATTTTAACAATATTGAGTCTACCAGTTGATGAACACAGGATGCCTTTCTATTTGCTTGTGTCTTCTTAAATTTCTTTCAGCAATATTTTGTAATTTTTGATGTACAAACCTTTCACATCTTTGGTTAAGTTTATTTTTAATTATCTTATTCTTTTTGATTCTATTGTAAATGGAATTGTTTTCTTAATATCCTTTTTGATTGTTCATTATTTGTGTATAGAAACACGGACGGTTTTTGTGTGTTGATTTTGTATCAATAAATGTTGCTGAATTTATTAATTCTAAAAGTTTTCTTGTGGCATATTTAGGGCTCTCTACATAAAAGATAATTTTATCTGCTAACAGGGGTAATATTACTTCTTTTCTAATATGTATGCCTTTTAATTTTTCTTGTCTAATTCCTCTGGCTAAAACTTCCAGTACTATACTGAAAACAAGTGGTAAAAGTGGGCATTCTTGTCTTGTTCCTGATCTTAGAGAAAAAACTTTTAATCTTTCACCATTGAGTGTGATTTTAGCTGTAGTGTTTTTTCTTAAATATGACCTTTATTACATTGATGTAGTTTTCTTTTATTTCTAGTTTATTGAGTGTTTTATAATGAAAGGTTGAATTTTTTTGAATGCTTTTTCTAAATCAGTTGAAATTATCTTGTCCCTCCCCCACTCCACTTTATTTTGTTAATGTGATGCATTGCATTGTTTGATGTTTCTATGTTCAACCACTCTTGCAGTCCAGGAATAAATCTCACTTGGTCATGGTGTAAAATCTTGTTAATATGCTGTTGAATGTGATATGCTAGTATATTGTTGAGGATTTTTGCATCAATATTCTTAACAGATAGTGTTCTGTAGTTTTCTTATAATATCTTTGTTTCATTTTGATATCAGGGTAATTCTGGCTTTATAGAATGAGTTGGGAAGTGTTTCCTCCTTTCCAAATTTTGGAAGAATTTGAGAAGTGTTTGTATTAATTTTTTCTTTAAATCTTTGCTTGTATTCATCAAGAAAGCCATCTGTACTTAGCCTTTCCTTTGTTGGGAGGTTTTTAATTACTGACTCAATCTCCTTACTAGTTGTAGGTCTATTCAGATTTTTTATCTTTGTATGATTCAGCCTTGGTAGGTTGTGTGTTTCTAGGAATTTATCCATTTCATCTAGATCATCCAATTTGATGGTACAATTGTTCATATTAATCTTTTATAATCATTTTTACTTCTGTAAAATCTATTGTAATACTCTCTCTTTCTTTTCTGATTTTGGTTATTTGAGATTTCTCTCTTTTTTCTTGGCCAGTCTAGCAAAAGATTTGTTAACTTTTAAAATCTTTTTGAAGAACCAATTTTTGGTTTCATTAATTTTCTCTATTGTTTTTCTATTCTCTATTTATCTCTTCTCTAATCATTATTATTTCCTTTCCTGTGCTAGCTTTGGGTTTAGTTTGTTTTTCTTTTTCTAGTTCTTTAGGGTTAAAATTATTTTGTTGATTTGAGATATTCTTTTTTTAATGTGTTTATCTACAAATTTTCTTCCTAGAACTGCTTTCACTGCAACCTGTAAGTTTTGGTATGTTGTGTTTTCCTTTTAATTTGTCTCGAGATATTTTCCAATTTCCCTTGTAATATCTTCTATGACTCATTGGTTAATTAAGAATATGTTGTTTAATTGCCAGTTTTCCTTCTTCTATTGATTTCTATTTTCATTCCATTGTAATAAAAAAATACTTTGTATGACTTTAGTTTGTTAAAATTGATTAAGACTTGCTTTGTGGCCTAACTTCTGGTATATCCTGGAAATTATTCCATGAGCACTTGAGAAAAATGTGTGTTCCCTTGTTGTTGGATGGAGTGTTCTGTATACGTCTGTTAGGTCCAATTAGTCTAGAGTTGTTCAAGTCCTCTATTTTCTTATTGATCTTTAGTTAACTTGGTCTATCAGTTATTGAATGTGGGGCATTGAAGTCTCCTACTATTATTGGAAAGCTGTCTATTTCTCCCCATAATTCTATCTATGTTTGCTTTATATACTTAGGAGCAGCGATGTTTGGCACATATATGTTTATAATTATTATATCTTCTTGGCAAATTAACCCTATTATCATCATTTAAGTCATGTTTTGCCTCTTGTAATAGTTTTAGAATTAAAACTATTTTGTCTGGTATTAATACCTGTTATCCTTTGGTTATTATTTGCATAGAAATCTTTTTCTAGCCTTTCACTTTCAACTTACGTATGTCTTTAGATCTAAAGTGAATCCCTTGTAGATCGCATGTAGTTCAATCATGTTTTCTAAATCTATGTCTTTTGATTGGGGAGATTAATCCATTTACATTTAAAGTAATTACTGATAGGAAATAACTTACTATTGCCATTTTGTTTTTTGTTTTCTGTGTGTCTTGCAGTGTTTTGTGTGGTTTTTTTTTCAGTCCCTCATTTTTTCTATGGCTGCTTTCTTTGGCGTTTAGTTGATTTTTCATAGTGACACATTTTAATTCCCTTCTTACTTCTTTTTTCATATATTCTACTGGTATTCTCTGTGGTTATCATGGAGATTACATATAACATGCAAAGTTTTAACAATCTATTTTAAACTGATATCAACTTAACTTTAATTGCATACAAAACTTTACAACTTTCTGACTCTGCCTCCCCCATTTTATGTTATTGATGTCACAAATTACATTGTCATATATTGTGTTCCCATTAACATAAATTTATTATTAGTTTTTATGCTTTTGTCTTTTAAATCCTGAAGAAGAATAAAAAGTTAACTTTCGACCCCAAATTACACTCATACTGGTTTTTATATTTTCACATATATTTACCTTTCCTAGAGAAATTTACACTTTTATATGGATTTTAGTTACTGTCTTACACTCTTTCATTTCAACTTGAAGGGCTCCCAAGAGCATTTCTTGTAGGGAAGATTTAATGGTAATGTAGAATAAAAAAATTATTCTTCCCTTCTAGATTTTTCTGGCTGGTCTAAGAATTAAATTGGCATGAGACAGAATAACAGGAGAAAATCAAACAAATTTAATAATGTGTATACATGGGAGAAACAGGAAAACTGAGTAATTTGCCAAAATGACTGAAGCCACTGCCTTTAATACCATCTTCAGCTAAAGACAAATGAGGACATTGAGGGTAGTGGTTTGGGACTTCAAAGGGGAGGAAAGCAATTCACATGAGGATGGAAAAGCAAATGTTTGGTAAACAGATGTTTGCCATGCCTTTCAAAGACAATGAGACATGGAGAGGACTTTGATCAAATGGGCTTTGCTAGGTTGCCCCCCGTATACCACACCTAGTTCATATTATACTATAGTTATCTATGGCATTAGCTCCTTACTGGAACAGGCTTCCTATCTTAAATTCTTTTAGGAAGTTGGAGGGGGGAGGTCAAAGTTTCTTCCTGAGTCTTTTGTTCTTAAAAATAATCAGGCCAAAGAGACCCAGTTTGGGGTAGAAAATTCTGCTGCCCTACAGTAATGAGCTCCCTCAGTTCCTGTTTATTTAGGAATGTCTTAATTTCTCCCTCATTTTTGAAGGACGGTTTTGCTAGATAAAGAATTCTCATTTGATTTTTTTCCTTTCATCATTTTAAATATATCATCCCACTGCCTTCTGGTCTGTGAGGTTTCTACTGAGAAAGCCACTGAGAATCTTTTTTAATAAGACTGATGAGAGTGTAAATCTTTGCTTTATTTTGGATCTTAGAGATAAAGCATTCAGTCTGACACCATTATGTACGATGTTGCCCATAGGTTTTTGTTGAACTTTGCCTTTCGCCATACACACACAAAAATGTTATCAGAGCTAATAAACAAATTCAGTTATATTGCAGGATACAAGGTCAATACATAAAAATCAATTATATTTCTATACATTACCAATGAATGATTTGAAATGGAAATCGAGAAGTCGAATTTATGTACAATAGCATCAAAAACAATAAAATATTTGGGAATAAATGTAACTAAGGAAGTGGAACCCTTGAAACTTGAAAACTACAAAACATTGTTGAAAGAAATGTAAAATACAAATAAATGAAAAGATATCCATGTTCATGAATTGAAAGACTTAATATTTTTTAGATGACAATATACCTCAAAGTGATCTATAGATCTACCACAATCTCTATCAAAATTTCAGCAATTTTTTTTGAAAAAATTGACAATCTGATCTTAAAGGTCATATTGAAATGCAAGAGACCCAGAATAACCAAAACAATCTTGAAAATGCAGAAGATTTTTGAGATCTCACACTTTTCAATTTCAGAATTTAGTACAAAGCAATGGTAAATAAGATAATATGGTACTGAGACAAAGATAGACATATAGGTCAATGCAATAGAATGGAGAATCTAGAAATAAAACCATGTGACTATTGTCAACTGAATTTTAACAAACATTCAAAGACAATTCAGTGAGAAAAGAATAGTCTTTTCAAGAAATGGTGCTGGAAAAACTGGATATCCACATGTAAAGTTACTCCCTTACCTCCTACCTTATACAAAAATGAACTCAAACTGCACCAAGGACCTAAATGTAAAAGCTATAATTATAAAACTCTTAGAAAAAAGCATAGAGATTAAGTGTTTGTGAGTTTGTATTAAGCAGATTTCTTAGATATGACAACAAAAACATGGGCAACAAAGGAAAAAATAGATAATGTGGACTTCATTGAAATTAAAACTATTGTGCTTTAAAGGGCACCATTAAGAAAGTGATAAGACAATGCATGGAATGGACTAAAATATTTGTAAGTCACATATCTGATAAGGGACTTCTACCTAGAATATATAAAAACTCTCACAACTCAATAATAAAAAGAAAAATAATACAATTAAACAATGGGCAAAGGATATGAATATACATTTCTCCAAGGAATACATGCAACTGATTGATAAGCACATGTGTAATATTGTGATTTATAATAAGAAATATATACTTGGTCTTTGTCCCTGTCGCTGGCACAGAGCTTCCAAAATCCTCAGAATTTCCTAAGAGATAAGAGGAATGGGAGCATCTTTCGTTATAACATTCAGTTTTTTGTCTTCAGTTCCTAAAATCACTTCAGAGCCATAAAGGTAAAATGGGTGTCTTGTTATTCCTAAAACCTCCTTTCAACCACAACTGAGTTTATGCTAATGAAGTAACTTGGAAATTCACTAAAGATGGGGTGGCTGGTTGCCAAGTGAACCAACCATGATTAGCGGGTTAGAACTTTCACTCTCACTCCCTGGTTTCCAGGAAGGGGAGGCGAGCGGAGGTTGAATTAATCATCAATGGCTAATGATTTAATCAATTATGTCTATGTAATAAAGCCTCATAAAAACCCAAAAGGAAGTGGTTGGCAGATCTTCCAGGTTGGTGAACCAGAATGCTTCCATGTGCTGCAGTGCCAGGTCCCAGACTTCATGGAGACAGAAGCTCTTTGGTTCAAGACCTGGGCCCTATGTATCTCTTCTTCTGGCTGCTGATTTGTGTTCTTTAATATCCTTTGTAATAAACTGGTAATCTAGTGAGTGCACTGTTTACCTGAGTTCTGTAAGCCACTCCAGCAAATTAACCAAACCTAAGGAGGTGGTCGTAGGAACCTCTGATTTATAGCCAGTGGAACAGAAGCACAGGTAACAACCTGGACTTGGAATTCATACCTGAAGTGGAGAACAGTCTTGTGGGACTGAGTTCTTAATCTGTGGAATCTGATACTATCTCCAGGTAGATTGTGTCAGAATTGAGTTGAATTGTAGGAACCCAGCTGGTTGGGGAGAAGTGCTTGATGGTGTGGGGGGAAAAACCCACACATCAGAATAGAAGCAGAATTATAACATGAAAAGATGCTCAACATCATTAGTCATCTGGGAAATGGAAATCAAAACCACCCTGAGATATCACGTTAATCTCCACTAATATGGCTAGAATCAAAATTTCAGATAATAACAAATATTAGGGAGGATGTTGAGAAATCAGAACACTTGTATACTGTTTATAGGAATGTAGTTGGTCAAACACTTTGAAAAACAGTTTGGCAGTGCCTCAAGTTATTAATCATATTGCTGCCATGAACCTTAGAAAAATTATGTTAAATGAAAAAACCAGTCCCAAATGAACACATATTATATAATTTCATTTATATGAAATGTCCAGAATAGGGAAATCTATAGAGACAGAAATTGTGTTAGTGGCTGCTTTGGCCTGGAGAGGATCTGAGGGATAAGGGAGAGATAGTTAAAGAGTACTTTTGAGTTTCTTTTTGAGGTGATGAAAATGTCCTAAAATTGGCTGTGGTGATGGTTGCACATATCTGTGAATATATTAAAAAACATTGAAGCAAACACTTCAAATGGGAAATCTTATGGTATCTAAATTATAGCTCCATAACGCTATTTTTAAAATACACAAAGAAAATCTTAGTCAGATTTGGTTATTAACCTAAGACAAGGGAAAATGAAGAGGGATTCAAGGAAGATGACCAGGTTCTGGGTTGGCCAATGAATAGTAAGGCAGAAAATAAAGGAAAAAGAAGGTCTAAGGTAAGAATAAATGATTAGAGAGAGTGAGACAGCATATATAGAGACTTTCAAACTTTTTTCTTTCTTTTTTTTTTTTTTGTTGAGGAAGATTGGCCCTAAGCTAACATCTGTTGCCAATCTTCCTTTTTTTATTTTTTTTTTGTTCGTTTATGTTTTGGTTTTTTTTCTTCCCCAAAGCCCCAGTACACAGCTGTATATCGTAGTTGCAAGTCATTCTAGTTCTCCTATGTGAGACGCTGCTACAGCATGGCCTGATGAGCAGTGTTAGGTTAGGGCCCAGGATCCGACCCAGCAAACCCCAGATCGCTGAAGTGGAGCGTGTGAACTTAACCACTATGCGACGAGGACAGCCCTGAGACTTTTAAACTTTTTGAAGGGCAAGGAGTCACATCCTTTTTTGAGAATATGCTGAGAAGTATTTCTCCTCTCCCCAAAAAACTCTGAATATATTACCATCCCCCTCACATATACAGATGATTCTGAATAACATTTAAGAGGTTTTACAGACTTCTGTGGTGAGAATGCCTAATCTAATGTTACTCAGGATGATCAGCAGGGAGTGTTCCTCAGGTCCTGGCATAAATGAGGGAGTACTAGGGTGGGTATGGACTGGCAGATAGTGACCCTGCAGCAAAGCTGGGTCCTTCCCGAGTGTCTTGATGGTGAGTAGTGTTGTAGCCCAGGGCAGGCCACTCCAAAATATCCCACAATAGCATATTGATTAGTTTGAATTACAGTTAGTTGAGAAGCAAAAAGGGCTTTCTGACCCTCCTGTCTCTGTTCCCCCTGAAAGCAGGAAATACATCTCCCCTGTGAAAGGCGCTCTCCCTACATCCTCATCTCCAGAGCGAGGGAACTCGGGGTGGAGAAGCCTGCATCAACAAACTTTGCAATTTACTACCTCAAGCCTAAACTCTGCTGAAATTCCTCACTAATTGCATACCTTAAATCTAAGTTTCTTTGTCCTATCATTCCTCACAAACTTATTGCCTCTTTGTGTAAAAGATATATATACTGTCTGCTCTGTTCACTCTCCAAGCATGATCTCTCTATGATCTCCACTACATACGTCTTAAACTGGGGTTTTCTCCTGTTAATCTGGTCTTGTGTCAGTTTTGTTATTAGACCAGCCATAAGAACACAAGAAGGGTAGAAAAGGGATTTTCTCCACCCGACAGTAGCTTAGGGTGAGGATCCCAGCAGTCTGCACTTCCTAGGCCAGGCGAGAGAGAGCAGAAACAGTCCAGGAAGGCTTCCACCTGGAAAAGGCGAAAAAGAGGAGGGAGCAGGAAGACTTGGAAGGCTCTCTGCCCAGCAGTCACTTCTCTAGGATTCTTGGAATCTGCCACCATAGAAGTGTAGAAGAGCCTCATCTGGTTTCCAGTATGAGAGCATTCGCCCCCTGGATCTGGGGCAGTGAGTTACTAGGTGGGAATTTGGGGAGGAAATGGAGGGAAGGAACCAGAGAAATTTACTCAAGTCACTACCTTGGTCACCTTTCCGTCTATATGTTTGGAGTAAGCAAACATCAGGAGCCTGAATGAGAGGCTCTGGAATGTACAGTGAGAAGACCAGCACCTTCCCCACCTCTTGTCAGAACAAGGATGATCTATCTCTGGATCCCTCCACCTGCCTCTGACTCACCAAGCTTCCCTTTGCTTAGGTCTTCAAAATCATCATTAGTAACAGCCATGAACTTTTAGCAGATGACTTCTGATGTCAGCAAATGCTTTTCCACATTTAAGGAATGTTTATTATAATAGAATAAAATATATTTATTAATAAAACTTGAAATTTGTCCCAGAAGGAAAAAAAGATGGATTATTTCCATAAAATAGCCAAGATCTGACAACTGAACTTCTCCCTGAAGATTTACTTCATTTTCAAAACACCAATGGTGTTCAGGAAGATTTCCCCTTTTTTTTCCATAAAATGTTGAAACCAGTTAGAATGTTTTAAAAATGAAGTTGTGTGGAGTCCAGAAAAAATATTTTCTGTGTCGCGAGATATTTTCTGTGTGCAGGAGAACATAAATAACGAAGTGTTTACTTTCCTAGGTTAAGTATGTCTTTTAAAAATGAAATTTCATAATGTTCATTTTTTTGAGGCATACCAGTTTTAAAAAAGAAAATAGATATTATTAGGAAGCAGATTTACAGCCAGGGAGAGGAGGAGAGAAAGCAGAAAAGGCCAGTGCCAAGACCTCAGGGGGAGGATGAGATGGACACTCTTCCTGGTAACCAGAGAAGGGCAGACCCCAGCCACAGGGTGGTGAGGCTACTTGGGGGCCCTCAGAAGAGGACCGAGCTGAGTGACAGGGCTGCTATGCGCTGGGGCCTCGCGCACGGACGGGTGGTGAGGGAGTTCGTGTGTGTGGAGGTGGCGGGGGTCCTGTTGAACTCCCCGCCGGGCGGCCGGTGGGGTTGTGGGGAGGAGGGAGAGTTAGGCGGTGATTCGGGGCCCTCACGTGACCGGAAGCTGCAGAGCCACGCAGCCTTCGAAGCAGTCATCACTCCTGTCTGGGTACCAGTTCCCCGCTGCCCTGCGCACGGCGGGCTGGCATCGGGCCCGGGCCCGGGAAGCGGAGCAGGTAAGGGCCCCGGGGCACGCGCCGAGGCCAGAGCGGCAGCGGACAGCCGACCCCGGAGACCGGAGGGGGATCGACGCAGCGGGGCCCGGCCAGCTTTCTCCACATCCGGCATGCTTGGGACAGAAAGAGTGGCCCCCTGGGGTGGGGGGTGCAGGGGCGGCAGGGTTCCAGGGAGGGCGGCAGAACAACTAAGAGCGATGGGAAATCACCCCCCGAGTTCCTGCAGGAGAATGGTGAACGCCGCTGGGGGGATATTGAGGGGGGCGCTAGGGGAAGGGCGACCAGGGGAGCCCCGGAGTGGGGAGGAGCCAGGCGGCGGCGGGTCGCGCGCGGCGCCGAGCGCTTGGCAGCAGTCCCCGCTCTCTCCACCCGGGCCCTGCAGGTCTAAGTGTCAAGTGTCGCGGCGGCGCGCTCGGGGCGAGAATCGGGAGGAGGAGACTGCAAGGATAGGCCCAGGTCGGTACGGGCGAGCACAGTGGCGGAGGTGGGGTCAGAGCCCAGTCTGAGACCCCCTCTCAGCTTCCCCATCCACTGTCCTCCATTTTCGTGCTTACAGAAACCTGGGGATGGATCTGTAGGTAAAATGGTGGGTTTTGGGGGAGGGAGAAGAGACAAGTGAGAGGGTTGGGGGAGGGCTGTGACTGGGGGGCCCCCTCGAGGACGCACGAAGCCTTTCAGGTGGGAAAAACGAAATTTAAAAAATAATCTTTGATACCCAGTGCTCTAAAAGATAAGTAGGAAGGCCTCTGTCCTTGGTGCTGATCTGTCCACCAAAAATTCAATCCTTTTCTCGCCTTTTGTCTCCTAGGAGAAATGGAATCCAAAGAGGAACAAGCGGTAAAAAATATCTACATGAAAAATACCAACCAGGAAAATGAAAAAAAGGATGAAAAGGAACAAGATGCTAATAAAGGAGAGCACTTGGCCCTCCCTTTGGAAACTGGTGAATGCGGTGTGCCTAGAGGAAATCGTGGGCAGATCCATGTTAGGCAATCCATCCTGCAATATAGATGGGACATGATCCAGAGGCTCGAAGAGCCACAGGCAAGGATGAGAGAAGAGAATATGGAAAGGATTGGGGAGGAGGTGAGACAGCTGAGGGAAAAGCAGTTGAGTCATAGTTTGCGGGCAGTTAGCACTGACCCCCCTCACCATGACCATCATGATGAGTTTTGCCTTATGCCTTGAATCCTCATGTTTTCCTTGATGTTACTAGGGAGACACCTGCTTCCTAAGCTTACATGTTCTGGTGTACCTTTGTTGTAAACCTATTGAAGTCACTCGTTTCTGGTGGGTCTCCTATTACCAGCTTCTAGTTGAATGTTGTGTTTTTCAGATTTTGTTAGCAGGAGAATTTTACCTATTGCATGGAAAGATGCTCATTATATATTGTGAAATTAATAAAGTGGTTTTAAAAAGTCTTTGTGTTTATTCTTTTTATTTCAAATCTTATATTTATCTGTTTGATACATGAAGAGAAAAATGCTGAAATTAAATATACCACAGGATTAATGCAGGGACTCATTTCTGTGAGATAGGTTGATCTGTTTTCTTTTATATCTTCTGTAGCTTGAGAAGAAATGGAAACTATTTTTAATAACCTTATGAAAGCAGGAGGGTCACAATAAATACTTCATCACAAAATTTGGATCTTTTAGCCGGATGAATAAACCCAAGAATTCTTTGTAAATTGGGGACTATATTTGCTTGACATAATTGTGAAACAAGGTCATGAGTTGTGAACTGTGTTCACCTATTTTTGTCCCCTTCCCCACCTATTAGGCAAGACACCCTATCTTCAGATTTATCTTCAGATATTTAGCGGAGTCCCCAAAGATAGATCTTATTGGTTCAGGACTGCAGTGTCTGCTCCCCAAGCTGCAATTTCTGCCTGACAAGTGGTAGGCACTTAACAAAGTGCAATTAACTGAGTCAGGAGCTTTGAGTTCTTGTCTCAGCTTAGTCCCTGAATAAAATAACCTTGGATATGTAACTTCACTTCTCTAGAGGAGATTACTTGCAATTCAGAAAGGAACACTAGATACATTCAATAATGTCTTAGTGTTTCTAAAAGCATGCTAATCTGCCACCTGTGTGAGAATCACTTGATGACTTTCTTAAAGATATGGACTCTTGGTAATTCTGATGCATATTAATGTCTAAATGGCTACTGTGTGTTTATATTATGATCTCAGTTCTTAAATAGGAACCATAACAACTAGAAGAACATAAAAGTGGAGAGAATTCAGTGGAGAGAAGTATTAAAATTCAAAGGGTAAGAAAATTAAAAATATTTCTGGATTTACTACTAATAAAACTTAGAATTGAAAAATGTACACTAAAAAGTTAACTGGTTATCTCTTGTGGGAAATTGGGTGATTTTTTTCTTTATACTCAACTACAGTTTTTCTTAAAGAATGTGGATTACTTGTGCTAAAAATAAATAAAAGCCAATATATATCCAGGTCCAAGGAACTCTTCAGTGAGCTTATAAATTCAATGGAGGCACAAAAATCCTCATTGATAGAACTTAGATATATAGATTTCAAGTTATCCTTGGATATGGTATTCATGCCATAATTGTCTCTCATATTGAATGTGGGCAAAATCACTAGGTCCTCCTTCTAATTAATAGAATACAGTGAAAGTAATGTGATGTCACTTCTGTGATTGTATTACAGAAGATTGTGACTTCTGTCTTGCTAGGAGACTCTTTCCCATCTCCCATGCCCTTGCTAGCTTTAATGAAACAAGCTGCCATGTTAGAGAGGCCCTTATGGAAAAGAACTGAGAGTATGCCCCAGCCAACAATCAGTGAGGAACTGAGCCCTCACTTCAATAGCCTTTGAGGAAGCAAATCCTGGCAAATAACATAAGTGAATTTGGAAGCAGATCCTTCCTCAGTCAAGCCTTCAGATAAGATGCTGGCCCTGGCCAACATATTGATTGCAGCTTGGTAAAAGATCCTAAGACAGAGGACACAGATAAGCCACACTCTGACTTCTGACTCATGGAATCTCTGGGATAATATATGTGTGTGATTTTAAGCTGCTAAGTTTTGGGGGAATTTGTTACACAGCAATAGATAGCTAATACAGTATATAGCTCTAAAGGATAATGATGCTTTTTAAACATAACCACAATGCCATAATCACACATAAAAATGGACAACAATTATTTGATGTCCAGTGAGTGTTCAAATTTCCAGTGTTTTCATAAGATTTAACCCCAAACTATATAAACCAACAAGAAAAATAGGTTCCTAAACAATACTATTGGTCTTGTCATGTTGCAAATGAAAGGAACAACCTAATATAAAATTTTTTACTGGGAAGCTGACAAAAGTGTATGTTTGAAAAAGAGTCTCATATGCAACATAGGCCTGGAGCCACAGACTCTAAAAATCTAGAAAATGCTAAGAGAAAAACTAGTCTGTTGTATGCAATGAAAATATAGAGTAGGGTGAGGATCAGGGAGGGGCATCACATGTACAACATCGTAACCCAAAACAGTCATTTGATATTCCGACACCTCCTTTCGCAGGTATCTTGGAAAAACAGCTATATTTAATGAAATTTGCCAAAATAACCTGTTTAATTCTAGAATAAAAAGAATTGGCTAGAAAAAGTGGCTGCCAGGCTGACAATGTTGGAAAGATGCAGGCACAAATCATCAGATTACCAATCACCCTTGTGGTTGAGTAAGTGCCTGCAATGAAAAGTTATATTACTCTGTTGCAGTTAGAGAAAGTGTGGGACTAAGATAACAAGATGAACAAGCAGGTATATGAAATCATTTCATTATCTAGTTTAACTGAATAAGGCAAGGAATATGTTACTAAGAAGACTTTTTTTTCATGAAACATAAAATTTAGAGGACTAATATAAGTATATGGAGGAAATAATTGGTGGGTCACCAGGACTTCAAATGTTAAAAATAAGGATGCCATCTGAGAGTTGTAAATGGATAAATCTGATAGACAATGGACATAGTTTTCCATCTCTGAATAACACAAGAGATTATCTGTGAATGTGATACTGAAAAGGTCGAGAACATCTAGTATTCCAATCAATGTCATCTGGGAGTTGTCCAATGGAGGCCGGGTCATGGAAATGCTTCAAGAAGGAAAATGATAATAATAATATGCTCATGTGAAGCAGGGTCTCGATATCCTTGAGGTTAAAAAGGTAGAAGTCCAAGGGAAGATTTTAGAAGACTTTAAGGAAGAGAACTATAAAATAGACAGCATCAATGTAGGGTAAGAGGTGGCACAAGAGAGAAGGAAAGATGCAAAAACAGGGCAAAAAAACGCAATAATGAGCTGAAAGGATTTCTGACCATAATATCCAGCTGACCCCGTGAGGAAAATGCATTCAGAAAATATATAATTAATGCACACTCAAGGTACTAAAAATAAGTCTTTTTTAAAAGAATAAAAAGTAATTTCAGTTCATGCAGAACTGGAAGATAAAGTTGTCCTCTGAATGTCAAAGGAGTAAAATTCATCACACATGATATGAATCAATGTAATAAGAAGGAGTTAATGTAAAAGTTTGGGTTCCAGAAAATAACGGCATTTACAAAAGCAAAGGAAAAAGTAGATGGGAAGATATATAGGTAAGCTATGTAACACCTACAGAGATCCTCAGACAGAAAAAACCAGATGCCTAAACAGTGCCAAAGCCAGTGGTATGTAAATAAACATTTAACAACTGGGTTTCCAATAAACTATTTGTAGTGTTAGCCTATTTCCACTGTGTAAATACTCCTACTAGAGCTGATTTTCAGCTACCAACATAATGTCATAGTGAAGAGTTGAGAAGAGATATGCACATTAGCTGTCCTGAGCCAGTAAGAGCCAGCTTCATCACACCACTGGTTCCGAGCCCTCCCTTATCAAAATGGTTAAAACAGAGATGATACTATGTAAGGAAAATGAAAGA
Organism: Equus przewalskii; assembly: GCF_037783145.1. Taxonomy (NCBI): domain Eukaryota; kingdom Metazoa; phylum Chordata; class Mammalia; order Perissodactyla; family Equidae; genus Equus; species Equus przewalskii. The sequence continues at coordinate 83,018,760 of NC_091863.1, forward strand.
TGAAAATGAGAAAATGAAATGTCTTTTGTAAAGGAGATATAGGATGAGTGCAAAGGAGAGACAGATATAAGAAAAAGAGACTGAGGCAGATAGACAGAGGTCTGGTGTATGCCATATTCCTGTGAGTAAAAGGGACTAGAGGAGTGTGTGTGTGTGTGTGTGTGTGTGTGTGTGAGGGAGACAGAGAGAGAGAGAGAGAGAGAGAGAGAGAGAGATTGATTAGAAGATTACCTAAACATGGATATGACTAGGCAATTTAAAAGAGGATTTGTAGAAGCACAGACTTTGGAGTCGGGCAGATCTTAGTTCAAATATTGACACCATCACTTATAAGCTTTGTGACCTTCAACAGAGTTGGTCAACCTCCCTTAGTTTCATTTCTCTTATATGTAAAATGTAGAAAGTGTTTAGCAAGATATCTGTCATATATTAAACTCTCAGTAAATGTTAACTGTTAATGTTATAAAGCATGTAAGATGAAAAAAAAAGTTTCAGTTCACTGAAAATGAGCAGTCTAATGTTTCAAAGTTAATAAAATTAGTAGATTTTTTATTTATTGATCCCTGAAGTCAAAATTTGGTATAAAAGGGATTATATTTGAGAAAAACATAGCTTGTCCCACACAGTGTCATACAATTTTTGAATCATTGTTGATATTTAATAATTGAGACATTGCACAGGAAAAGTCCAGATTTTGGTTTTCCATGAAAAATCAGTAGGTCCGTCAACCTTGGTCTTGCATTCCCACGTTGCACCAATTGACTGGAGGGAGCTTGGTGGTGGCTTTAGTCCTTTAGAAAGACACATGTTTCAATTTTACTTTTTGTACCCAGCTTTTCTCACTCACATGATCTAGTTACCTCCCTGGATCTTACAGGCAATTCAGTTGGTAGCCTCCAATCCATATCAACTGTATTTCAAAAGTAATTTGAAGCAATGGTTCAGCAAATGATTGGGATTCGGCCCAATTTGGGACTCAAGATGTTTTTGTGTTCCAAATCTGCACTGTGCAGTATGGTAACCATGAGCCACATGTGGTTATTGAGAATTTGAAATGTGACTATTGTGATCTGGGATGTGCAAAAGTGTAAAGCACACACAGGATTTCAAACACATAATACAAAAAAAGAATGTAAAATATCTTATCAATAATTTTTATACTGATTACATGTTGAAATGATAGGATTTTGGATATACTGTGTTAAATAAAATATATTATTAAAATTAATCTCACCAGTTACTTCTTACTTTTAAAGAATGTGTTTACCAGAAAATTTAGAATTAGACATGTGGCTCACATTATATTTCTATTTAAAGGAACCATTCCAAATTGTTTTTAAGATGTACCATGTTTTTTAAATTAAAAAACCTTATTTTAAAATTTTCTGAGAATAAAAATAATACACCTTCATTTTGGAAAACACAAAGGAGTATAAAAAGGAAATTTTTAAAAATCATCTTAATGCTGCTAAACATTATGAAATATTTCAGTTTCTTTTCTTTTGGTCTTTTTGCTACACAAAGCATTCACAAATAGAATCTTGTTCCATAAAAATTCGGTCATACTGCATATGCTATTTTGTATGCTCTTTGTTAAGATAATCCTTTTCCACTACCCTTAAGAGTTATTTGAAACACAGTTGCTATTTAAATAGATTAAGAAAATGAGGGGCCAGCCTGGTGGCGCAGTGGTTAAGTTTGTGCACCGTGGTTCGCCAGTTTGGATCCCGGGTGTGGACCTACACACCGCTTATCAAGCTGTGCTGTGGCAGGCATCCCACATATAAAGTAGAGGAAGATGGGCACAGACGTTAGCTCAGGGCCACTCTTCCTCAGCAAAAAGAGAAAGATTGGTGGCAGATGTTAGCTCAGGGCTAATCTTCCTCAAAAAAAAAAAGGAATCGAATATAATAGAATTGGGAGAAAATATAGATGATTGTTTAATTTAAACATGCTAAAGTCATTTCTCAACATACAACCCAAGGCAAAAATTATGCAGAAAATACCTGCAAATAACTGATTTTAGTACATAAAAAATAAACTTTTATATGGTATAATTTTAAAAAGCAAGTGAAATACTGGAGAAATAACACATAGGAAAGACAAAGGGTTAATATCATAACTATATAGTGAATGAGTTCAAATCAATCAAGCAAAAGGAAACACAAATATCAAAATGGACAAAAAAAGGAAAAGGTAAACAACTTTACCATTGACTAATAGACACATGGGGAAAAATATCAGTTTCATCAATAATCAAGGAAATGCAAGTGAGAACAAGAAAACATTTTCAAGGAAAACGTTGGTAAATAATTTTAATAATAACAGCTCACATTTATTGACCACTTATAATCTAAGTACTTTTCATGCCTTATTCAATTTCCCTAACCACATAAGTTGCATGCAGATACCACTGTTAGGCCCATTTTACAGTTAAGGAGAATGAACCACATACTCAAAGCCACATCACTATGAAGTTTTGGAGCTGGAATTTGAACACAGTGTGACTTCTGAGTCCATGCTATTATTAGTAAATTATACCTAGAGGTGAGGGCTGAGAAAAATGGGCACTTTCATACAGTGCTGGTGAAAATGAGAGCTGGTACAACTTCTCTGAAAGGTAGTTTGAAAATATGTACCAAAAGCCTTAACATAATTCTAAAGCCTTTAGCCCAGAAACTGTATGCTTCTGACTACATCTCAGGTGAGAAGTCATACAAATGATCTGTATCTGAGCTGTGAAAACATCCAAGTATGTAAGTATGTAAATATATGCAATAATGAGATACTTATTTCAGCATTTTTGAAATACTAAAAAGCTGGATAAGACTTTAATACTTATAAGTAGAGGGAAAGACAAATACATTAAGATGCACTAATACTTTGGAAAGCTATATAGCCATTATAAATAATGGAGTAGTTCTGAACATAATGAAATGGAAAATTCTCTAAAAATTATTGATATATCAATTATATTGGATAGGGAATTTCAAATGTGTGTATAGACTAATCAACCAAAACTGACTTAAATATTAAGGAAGTTTGTGATTTCATTTAGCAGGAAGAACAGAAGTAGGTAGGACAGGACAGGCTTCAGGACTGACTGATTCAGCAACTAAAGGATGTCACCAATGGTCCAGGTTCCTTCCATCTCTGGTCAGCTTCTGCCATGCCTAGTGTCACTTCATCTTAAGGCTGGTGGTTACCCCTGATGCAACCAAATGGCTGCTTATGGTGATTGAGGGTACGCTCCTCTCTTTTTCTGTCCCTCGGGAGAGAAAGAAAAACTTCTCTCTCAATCATGGAATATAAGGCCTTCCCTTCAATCTAACTGGGCCATTTTAAGATTGTTGGCCACCCTTAACCAGCAACAGTCTTCAGGGAAAATCCAGGTCCTCACAGGTTCGGAATAATCAAGACCTGTCCCCTGAAGCTACCAGTGAGATGGGGTGGGGTGGACATTCAGATGTTTGGAGTTCTGTTAAGAGGAAGGGGAAGATCAATGCAGGGAAAACATATACTATACCGGGAGGCTCAAAAACCTCTGGCCCTCCAAGAGGCCCTTAGCGGGAGATCAAACAGCACGAAGACATGCTGAATAACCTTTATTCAGTGTGGAATGAAGCAGGGCATAAAAAATGAAAGTAGTCCAGAAAATGCCAACATCCAGGGAGAGGGTAGAGAGAGAGAGTGAGAGAGAGAATAATGAATATGACTCAGCAAAAGCTCTGTAACTGACAGACATCTGAGGGATCCCTGGAGCCCTGGGATTAAAAACCAAAATAAGGAGCATTTTCTTAAGTGTATCAGGTCCAGTAAGACCACTCACCAGGGCTAAGTGGAAGTCCTGTGGGTCTATGCCCACAGAGGCCCAAGAAACCAGTCAGTGAGGAACAGAACCAAGTAGGGAGAATTCCAAGAAGATAAATTCTTTGTAAAGCTTTTGTCACATACATAGCACTTAAATTCACAGAATCCTGCCCTGCTCTTTGGACCAGTGCCAGATGTGTTGAGCACATCCCTTCCTCCAGAAGTAGCTAGAAAGTTGGCCTTGAATGTTGTTGAACAACATCTCTGAAAAGTAACATTTTGATTTTCTCAGCTTTGAATCTTACTGGGTTTTGCAGGCACTCCCACTGGGCATTGTTTGCTCACTTGGCCAGCTTGTGACCTCTACCCCAGCTAGGCTACTCTTTGTCTTACCAGTCCTTTCCAGAATTCCTCCTCCTGGAAAAATATTCCAATCCTACTCACCTTTCAAGTCTCAACCCAGATTCCTCTTTTCTCATGACAGCTTCCCTGGCTCTATGGGTACCTCCCTCCTCTTACGCCTATTAAGCTGACAGAACCCCATAGTTTTTGAATTACTTTTTTCCCAGAGGTTGTTATGTACAATAGTGGACCTGCCTAGTTCCCTCATGTTCTGCTTCCTCTGTAATACATTAGATTGTGTTTTATAATTATTTTGTATCTTTCATACAACTTAGGCCCTTGAGTGACCAGTGAACTGGTCTGTTTCTCCTCTTGCCCTTCTCTAATCCAGTCTCTACATGGCAATCCAAGGAATATTTTAAGGAGAATTAGGACATGTCCTCCCCTTAATTATATCCCATAAATGCTTCCATTGCATAAATACTTAAAAACAAAATGAAACAAAACACATCCTTACCATGGCCTTCAGGCCCTGCAAGACCTGGCTCCTGGCCACCTCTCCCACTCAGCTGGGCCACTCTCCCCCTCCACTGATAAGTTCCAGCCACACTGGCCTCCTTTGGTTCTAAAGGGGCCAAGGACTTTCCTGCCCTAGAGCCTGTGCACATGCTGTTCCTTCTTCTGGAAGGCTAACCACTTCCTCCTGGCTTACTCTTATTTACCTTTTAGGACTCAAATCATTCCTACTGAGAGTCCCTCTCTCATTCTCTGGTCTAGCCCCTCATGTTATTTCTGACAGAACCTTGTTCTCTTTCTTTATCACAATTTGGGATTACATGTTTGTTTAATCCTTCTCTTCCCCACTAGATTGTACTTTCCATGCTCAGAGGGACCATGTCTATCTTATTCACCAGGGCATATACAGCAGCTAGCCCAGTGCCTGACACATGATAGGGCCCAAGAGATAGTAGATTGAACCTTATTAAATTGCCTTTTTTTAGGTCAAAACCAGGCACATATCAGCAACCTCATAAGACTGTCAATGCAAATAATCCATAACCAATCTATAAATCAAAATTGGGGTGAGTTTATTATAAACCAGATCTTTGGACTAGCCCAGGGCCTTCCTTCCCCAAGGAAAGAAGGGCACCAAAGAAGTGGGGTGTACAGAGTGATTATATACCGTCTTGGAACAAAGAACATACATCACATATGATAGGAATGTCCCTTTTACAACACAGCAGATAGCAGGTCTGTTGGCTTGAGCTGGGCGGTCAGAGATCAATTCCTAGCCTAGGGAGAGATGCTTATCCTTAAGGAAATGCTAATGTGGGGGAAGTTGCATCTTTATCTTAAGGGCATTTGTTCTTGTCTTTGGGATGTAGCAAATGCTTAAAGCAGATACACAATGCATGTTCAATGGCCACGACCACGTTAGGCCCTTTTGGAAAAACAAGGTCAGGCTGAATTAGTTTTACATCAAATGGCTTCCTTATATACTCCAATATATCCTATTGCTTGCCATTTGTTTATCGAGGCTTAACCTAACACTTTTTGAACAAATGAAAGATGAAGCAGGTAAATTATCAAGAAAAGAGAATGAGAAAGTAGCCTGGGGAATATGTTTTACTCCTACTTTACTGTCTAACCTGTTTTAGGGTAGGCTTAGGAATCTGGCTGAGTTGCTGACCCTGAGACCTTCCCCCTAAAGAAAGGAACATCTCTAATCCTTGTCATGAGTGTCTCTTCCCAGTGAATTCCTTAAAGTCCATGCCTTGCACCCCCAGGCTTGTGTCCTTGCTTAGGTTATATCCTCTTCCATGCTGTTTCCTGTTTTCTTTCCTTTCGTAAATCTCTTTGACAACTAACTCATCAAGGGCATAGGAGCTTCTACATGACATGTCTTCACTTCCCTTCTTTGCGGGCAAATTCCCAAATGCTATTTGCCAGGTCATAATAGTATTTGCTTTATCCAAATGAGAGACTAAACAGAGGAATCAAAGACTGTATTGAATGAAGAAAGGAAAAACTACTTAGCCTGGGTGGATTACAGCGTTGCTGTGGAGTACCTGTGAGGTATTGGAGGTAGGGAGAAGCTAAGGGATTTCAGGGTTACCTCCACTTCACACTCCCTCTTTTCCTTCCCTCTCCTATCCAGGAGACAGCAAGCAAGTACAGCAATGTTGTGACCCTTGACTCATCAGCAGGGTGTTTGAGAGAGGGAAAGGATCATAGAATCTACTAGGGGAACCAAGAGTTGAACAAAGTTTGAAAATTACTGTCTCGAACCGAAAAAAAAAAAACACAAAAAAGAAATCAGGTATTGGAACAATTTCCTGGGTGTCTTGAAAGGACAGAACTCACATCCAAGAAGATCTAATGTTGGGGTATTGATTCGCGCTGCCAAGATTCAATACACAGTAGGAGCTGCATAAATACACAGCAAATGGATGCATGAATAAGTTGCTTTAGGAACTGTCGACGAAAATAATCCATATCCAATCTATAAATGAAAATTTGGGTGAGTTTATTCTGAGCTTAAATCTGAGGATTATAACCCGGGAGAGTCTTTCCACAAAGGCACAGAGCACTCCAAAGAAGTGGGGGTATAAGGGGGGTTATATACCCTCAAAGAGGATGCTTCACATAGGATTGAAATGTCCCTTTTACAATAGTCGCGAGACTGCTCTGTCGGCACAGCGATTGATGGAAATAGCAGGTAGGTCTTCTGTCTCTGTGAACACAGCAGGGTGGCAGTCTGTTGTCTCCAGCTGGGTGGTCACAGGTGAGCTGGGAGGTGAGTGCAGCAATCAGTTCCTAGCCTAAGGAAAAATGCTTATCCCTAAGGAAATGCTAATGTCGGGGGAAGTTGCACCTTTATCTCAAGGGCCTTTGTTCTGGCCATAGGAAATGTCTAAGCAGATATGCAATGCGTGCTCAATAGCCACAGTCAGGCCCTTTTGAAAAAAAAAAGTCAGGCCGAATTAGGTTTATACCAAATGGCTTCCTCATATCCTCCAATATATCCTATTGCTTGCCATTTTTATTTGTCAGAAGCATCAGCCAATGAAAAATATTAAAGTATAACCTCCCACAGTCTTTTTTCATCTATATGTATATATTTTAAACAGAAGCAGGTTCATTTACCAAATACTGTGTCAAAATCTTGTTATAAAAACGCAGATTGCTTTGCTGTTGATGATATTTTTGTTTTTTGTATTTCCTTAGTAAAAGTATATCTTTTAATTTTTGGTTCCAAGTTCAGCATGCAAGGAGCTTAGAAATCATCCCTCCAATTCTCACAACAAAAAAAAAGCTAAAAACTGAAAATCAACAATCCTTAGACCATTGGAGAATTGAGGTCACAGGGCGAACTACTGCCTCCACAAATTGGAGCGATAGACAGGTATATAGAGGGAATCACAGCTTGCTGGAGCAGAAACTCAGGAGCAGACCACCGCTGGAGCCAGTACCATGGTAGGAAAAAAACCTGTAATTTATGAATTGCTAGAGGCTCAGTGTGGACAAGCTTAAGAGTTAGAAACTCCAGGTGGATCTAGTCTTAGGGGTCCCTCCACATTTTTGTGATTTTTACTTCTGAGAGCCCTATCAGGTTCTCACAGTGAAGATCAGAGAAAAATACCCTCCTGCTTCCAGCAAGAGGAGAGAAAATGTAGCCATCTTGAACTACAGCCAGAGCATTCAGTTCTCCTTAAAAAGATAAGCCTTCAAAAGAAACTAACCAAACTGGGGGAAGAGAAATACTCAACTCCAGTTCTCTAGGTCAGGGAAGGGAAATACCCGCCTCTAGCCTTTCTGACTCACCTAATTGTGCATAACAAAGTCCTCTCAAAGTGCAAACACCCTTCCAGTCCTAAAGGTGAAGTGGATGGGAAACAAGCCCTTTTTTATCCCCAGCAGGACCTGCTATCTCATACAGAAAAACTTCTGAGGGGAAATATTGCACAATGTTAACAGTGGTTGTCAGCAGGTGGTGGGGCTATTGGTTACCTGTGCTTCCATTATATTTTTATGTTTTACAATTTTTTGCCAGATTTTGAACAGCAGGGGTAGGGGAATGTAGGGATTTAGTCCCATCACTCTTTGATAAGGACTACGGTCACATTTCCTAGAAAACAAAGTAAGACTAGCTTGTGTGTTTGGGGCTCAGAGGAGACAGATAGAGCTATTCTGATGGAGCCTGAGAACAGAGATGCAATCGGGCATGCCTCCAAGAATGGACACAAAGAATGCTGACCTCTTATTACCCTCTCACAGAGGATCTGTGAGCACCATTTGGAGAGTCAAGACACAATCTGACAGCCCTGTGGCCCATGAATGACTGGTTTGGATGGAAGAAAGGGAAATTTCCTCAACTTGATAAAGAACATCTCACTGCAATTGCCCTCAACTCGGTTACCATCCATCCTCCCTATCCATCCCCCCCTCATCTGGCTCCTTCCCCAGCAGGAGGCTGGTCATGCAGTATTTAGGATTAACACCCAGCTGGGTCTTCAAACACTCCCTCTCCAGTCCCAGATGTATTTTTTTGACCATCCCACTCCTAAAAGGAATTTAGTGCTGGAAATTAAGATGATAAAATGTTTTAACCTTTTTACATGTGAAAAATGCAGTCAGATATAAATAATAAAATGCAAATACTCAATAATTCCACTACTCTCTGATAAACACTGTAATACATAGGCGCCATATTAATATTGTTGTGCTTCATTTGTTTAAAAATTCCTCTATCATATAGAGTGGTTGTGAGCATATGTATAGCTAATACATAAGCATATATATAAGTATATCTAATATATAAGCCTGTATATTAATATATCTTTATAAATATCTACATTATATATTATATATGCATATACATGGCATATATCTACTGCAAGTAGGAAATGCCACAATGCTTATTATCATTATCTTTGACTATTATTCAGTTGCATTATTTTTCTATATATGCCCATAGATGCACATATGTATACATTATACATGCAATTAAAAAATTAAATGGAACTCTATTGTAGGTGCTGTAGTATATAACTTTGCTTTTTTCTAAATACTTTACCAAATGACTCAGAGCCATTTACCTCTTCACTCATATCAGATAACACCTTATGACCTATGGAATATACAAAAGCTCCTAGTACAAGGAATTAACACCATATAATTTGTTTGCCACACCAGTCTTAAGAGGAATTTTAGTGACCACTGGGAAGATAATGTATTCACCCCTTTACATGTGGAAGAAGACCTCTTGGGTGCTGCTAATGTCCTATATTTTGATCAAGCATAAAGAAGAAAATGCTTATAATCGGAGATCCAACTAACTACTGACAACCAGTATAATAAATAGATGTAATAGTAATATTTCTGCATTTTGGTTTCTTCATTGGCTTGAAAAAATATACCCTATAAAGTTTTTATAAGAGTTAAATGCGTTCATGTAAGCAAGGCACTTTAGAAGTGTGTCTGGCACAAAGCAAGTGCTCAACATTGCCACTACTAATAGTCAGGTCCATATTCTTTATATATATGTATATAAATGCACACATGCACAAACAGCATATATATAATTTAGTCAGATTGAATCGGAGGTTACAAATGCCACGAGAAAAAGATATAACTTTACTTTATCCAAATACCTACTGAGCATATAAAATGCTGCTCAACATCATTATTCATTGGAAAAATCAAAACTAAAACCATAATGCAATGCCCTCTGGAATGGCAGAAATTAGAACTAACTAACTAACAATACCTACTGTTAGTGAAGATGTGGAGTAAGTAGAACCCTCTACACTACTGGCAGGGGTATGAACTGGTACAATCACTTTGAAAAACTGTTAGGCAGTATCAACTGAGGCTGAACTTGCACACATCTGACAGCATACCAGTTGCATCCATAGGTGTATACTCAACAACAATTAATTCGTATGTGCACCAAAAATACATGTACAAAAATGTTCATACCAGTATCATTCATAATAACCCAAGGCTGAAAACAACCAAATGCCCATCGATAAGAACAAATAAATTAAGTTTGGTAAATTCAAAGAATGGAATACTGTAGAGTGACGAAAATGAACAAACTATTGCAAAATGTGATAACTTGAATAACTCTAACAGACATAAAGAAGCCAGACACAGGGTGATGTCAGCATCATGACAGCATGAGTTGCTCCTTTTGTCTCTCCCCTCTAAGTTACAACCAGTAGGACATCCATAGACCAACAAAGGATTCTCTGCACAGCACACCAGAAAGCCTGAGAGATCCATATATCTATACATTTGAAGGTGGGTGGACTGGACCTCATGGAGGTGGTAGAACCAGAGGAGCAGTAGTAGCAGCTCCTGAGACCAGGTGCTCCAGGAACCATGGCCACACCTGCAACCAGAGGCTCCAGGGATTTTGATAATGCCTGTGAACAGAGGTCCCAGGAACCAAGACAGCCCCTGCTCGTGTAAGCTCCAGGAACGACTGCAGCACCCACAACCAAATGCTCTAGGAACTGTGGCAGTGCCTGTGACCCAGCCCTCTCCCTCCCCTGGTGGCAGCACCTCTGATCCTGGCCATCCCAGCAGTGGGGGCTGCATCCAAAAGCCTAGTACCCCCAGCAGTGTTGGCAGTGCTTGTGACCTGAGGTTCCAGGAACCATGCTGCAACCCAAGACCAGAGGCTCCAGGAACCAGTGGTGGCACTTGTGACTCAGTATTTCCCCCAGCAGTGACAGTGGTGCCCACGACCTGAAGCTCCAGGAACTGCTGCAGCGGCAGAGACCAGAGGCTTCAGGAACCACGGCAGTGTTCACAACCCAACCCCTTCCCTATTCCCTGGCAATGGCACCTCTCACACTGGCTCTCCCAGTAGCAGGGACTGCATCCAAAACCTCAATGCCCCTGGCAGTGGCAGTGGTACCCATGACCTGAGGTCCCAGGAACCACGATGAAGCCTGAGACTAGAGGTTCCAGAAATTATGGTGGTGCCTGTGACCAAGATACCCTTCCACCTGTGGTGGTGGTGCCTGTGAGCCCAGCCCACCCAGCAGGGGCAGTGACACCTGCAAACCCAGTACCCTTGGCAGTGGTGGTGATGTGGAATAAGGCTGCCCCAGCTAGAGAAGCCCAAGGTGACCTGGCCTACATGCCAAACTATACGACCCAGTGGACTTTTTTTATGGTATGAATTAGGACCGCCCCAGGGAGAGAAGCCCAGGGCATCCTCACCTACATGCCGATCTATATGGCCAGATTCGTATCTAAAGTTATATGACCGCACAATAACCAGACCCCATCTGCACTGAAATCATTTAATGACTTTTTACATCATCTTTTCTTTTCTCCAGTAAAAATAAGTCACGTACCCATGCCTTATAAAATTAGCCCTAACCCTCAACTCGGGGCAGCAGCAAGAGCTCTGACTGCCCGTGGGTCCTGTCTCCACGCACCAGCTCTGCCTGCCCATGGGACCTGTCCCCATGCCAGCGGGGGCAGCAGCAGGAGCTCTGACTGCCCGTGGGTCTTGTCCCCACACACCAGCTCTGCCTGCCCATGGGTCCTGTCCCCACGCCAGCGGGGGCAGCAGCAGGAGCTCTGACTGCCCGTGGGTCCTGTCCCCACGCACCAGCTCTGCCTGCCCATGTGTCCTGTCCCCATGCCAGCGGGGGCAGCAGCAGCGGCAGCAGCAGAAGCTCTGCCTGCCCATGGGTCCTGTCCCCATGCTATTCCACACTATTCTCTAAATAAAAGAGCACTACTGCCAGATCTTGAGAGTCTAAGAAATCTTTCTTTCGACTCCTCAGCTCACCGATCCTGCATCAGTGGTAACATAAGAGGCACACATGGCAGCAGAACCCAAAGACATGAAGAGCCTAGTATCAGAGACTGGAGTCCACAACCCTGGTCCCTCTTAGCTGCAGCACCATGAGCAACTCTGGCACCACCACCCACAGCAGCAGTGCCAGCAGACCCAACAAATCTGGACACGGCAGAGGTGTCCATAACCCTCCATCTCCCACTGCCATGGCTTGGGAATCCACAACACAGGCAATCTCAGAAGCAGCTTGTGATCCTGGTGATGATGACCAGTACTGCAGTAACAGCATAAGCAGCAAGGCACAAGCAACCTCGGAGGCACAAGCAACACAATAAAGACACTGACAGCACCTCTGGTAGACGCAGTGGGAGGTGGAAAGCACAGGCTCTCAAATACAATCAGAAGCAGCTAGGAATCAAAGTAAACAAAGCCTCACTCAATGAGAAAAGTGTTTATTACTACATTGGCAGATGAACCACTTAACAAGCCCCATGCAAAACTATGGTAACATGGTATCACAAGAAGAAAATGACAATTCTCCAGAAACAAAATATGAAGTCACAGAAGACTTCAGTCTAACTAATAGAGAATTCAAAAGAGCTGTCATGAAGAAACTCAATGAGCTACAAGAAAACTCAGAAAGACAGTTCAATGTGCTCAGGAGTAAAATTAATGAACAGAAGGAGTACACAACCAAAGAGACTGAAATCCTAAAAAAGAACCAAACAGAAATTTTGGAGCTGAAAAACTCAATAAATGAGATGAAAGATAAAGTAGAAAGCATTGGAAATAGAGCAGACCCTATGGAAGAGAGAATTAGAAAGCTCAAAAATATAAATCTAGAAATGATTAAGGGGGAAGAGGAGAGAAAATTAAGATTTTTTTAAAAATGGAGAAATTTTATGAGAAATATCCAACTCAGTTAAGAAAAGCAACACAAGGATAATGGATATCTCAGAAGGAAAAGAGAGAGAGAAGGGAACAGAGGACTTATTTAAAGAAATAATAACTGAGGGGCTGGTCTGGTGGCTCAGTGGTTAAGTTTGCACATTCTGCTTCAGTGGCCTGGGGTTTGTTGGTTTGGATCCCAGATGTGGACATGGCACCACTTGGCAAGTCTTGCTGTGGTAGGCGTCCCACATGTAAAGTAGAGGAAGATGGGCACAGATGTTAGCTCAGGACCAGTCTTCCTCAGCAAAAAGAGGAGGATTGGCAGCAGATGTTAGCTCAGGGCTAATCTTCCTCAAAAGAAATAAAAAGAAGAGAAAAAAATCAACTATTAACAAACTTAAAGGGAGAAATTGACAGCAACACAATTATAGTAAGGGACTTTAATACCCCACTAAGATCAATGGATAGATCATCCAGAGAGTCAACAAAGAAACATTGGCCTTAAATGAAACAGTAAACCAGATGGACTTAATAGGTATATAGAGAACATTCTATCCAAAAGTCATAGAATACACTTTCTTCTCAAGTGCACACGGAACATTCTCAAGGAGAGACCATGTGTTGGGAAACAAAACAAGTATCAAAAAATTAAGAAATTCAAAGTCATATCAAGCATCTTTTCTGATCACAAGAGTATAAAACTAGAAATCAACTACAAGAATAAATCTGGAAAAGTCACAAATATGTGGAGCATAAACAACATGCTACTGAACAACTATTGGATCAATGAACAAATCAAAGGAGAAATCAAAAGATATCTGGAGACAAATGAAAATGAAAATACTACACACCAAAATCTATGTGATGCAGCAAAAATGGCACTAAGAGGGAAGTTTATAGCAATTCAGGCCTACCTCGAGAATCAAGAAAAATCTCAAATAATCTAGCATTACATCTAAAGGAACTAGAAAAAGAAGGACAAAAGAAGTCCAAGGTCAGTAGAAGGAAGGAAATAATAAAGTCAGAGTGGAATAAATGAAATAGAGACTAGAAAGGCAATAGAAAAGATCAATGAAACTAAGAGCTTTTTCTTTGAAAAAATAAAATTGACAACCTTTAGCTAGACTCACTAAGAAAAAAAGAGAGAAGGATAAAATAAATTAAATTGGAAATGAGAGAGGAGAAATTAGAACTGATACCACAGAAACAAAAAGGATTATAAGAGAATACTATGAAAAGTTATATGCCAACAATTGGGTAACCTAAAAGAAATGGGCAAATTCTTAGAACCATACAACCTCCCAAACCTGAATCAAGAAGAAATAAAGAATCTGAATAGATGGATCACCAGGAAGGAGATTCAAACAGTATTCAAAATCTTCCTAAAAAACAAAAGTCCAGCACCAAATGGCTTCTCTGGTGAATTCTATCAAACATTCAAAGAATATGAAAACACATTCTTCTCAAACTATTCCAAAAACTGTAAGAGGAAGGGATACTTCCCAACTCATTTTACAAAGCCAATATTACCCTGATAACCAAAACCAGACAAGAAAAACACAAAAAAGTAAAATCATAGGCCAATATCACTAATGAATAAAGATGCAAAAATCCTCAACAAATATTAGCAAATCAAATACAATACTATATTAAAAGGATCATACACCACAATAAAATGCAATTTAATTCAGGCATGCAAGAATGATTCAACATCTGCAAATCAATCCAAGTGATACACTACATCAACAAAATTAAGAATAAAAATCACAGGGGCTGGCCCCGTGGCTGAGTGGTTAAGGTCGCGCGCTCCGCTGCAGGCGGCCCAGTGTTTCGTTGGTTCGAATCCTGGGCGCGGACATGGCACTGCTCGTCAAACTACGCTGGGGCGGCGTCCCACATGCCACAACTAGAAGGACCCACAACGGAGAATACACAACTATGTACCGGGGGGGCTTTGGGGAGAAAAAGGAAAAAAATAAAATCTTTAAAAAAAAAAAAAAAAGAATAAAAATCACATTATCTCAATAGATGCATAGAAAGCATTCATTTGATAAGATTCAGCATCTATTTATGATAGAAATTCTAATAAAATGGGTATAGAAGGAAAGTGCCTCAAGACCATAAATTCCACATACAACAAAGCCACTGCTAACATCATATTCAACGCTGAAAAACTGAAAGCTATCCTTCTAATATGATGATGCCCACGCTAGCAACTCATATTCAACATAGTATTGGAAGTCCTCACCGGAGTTAGTAGGAAAACAAAAGAAATAAAAGTTACCCAAATTGGAAAGGAAGAAGTAAAACTGTCACTATTTGCAGATTACATTTTATATATAGAAAATCCTAAAGAATCCACCAAAAAACTGTTAGAAGTAATCAATATATACAGTAAACTTGTAGGGTACAAAATCAACATACAAAAATCAGTTGCATTTCTATACACTAACAATGAACTAGTAGAAAGAGAAATTAATAATACAATCCCATTTACAAACACTTTTATAAACACAACAAAAAGAATTAAACATGTAGGAATAAATTTAACCAAGGAGATGAGACCTATATACTAAAAACTCTAAGGTATTGTTGAAAGAAATCAAAGAAGACACAAAGAAATAGAAAGATACTCTGTGCTTGTGGATTAGGAGAATTATCATAGTTAAAATGTCCATATTTCCTATAGCAATCTACAGATTAAATGCAATCCCAATCAGAATCCCAACGACATTTTTCACAGAAATGGAACAAAAAATCCTAAAATTTATACAGAACAAGAAAAGACCCCAAATAGCCAAATCGATCCTGAAAGAAAAGAGCAAAGCTGGAGATATTGCACTCCCTGATTTCAACATACGCTACAAAGCTATAGTAATCAAAACAGCATGGTACTGGCACAAAAACAGACACACAGATCAATGGAACAGAATCGAGAACCCAGAAATAAACCCACACATTCATGGATGGCTAATTTTCAACAACAGAGCCAAGAACATGCAATGGAGAAAGGGAAGTCTCTTCAATAAATGGTCTTGGGAAAACTGAACAGCCACATGCAAAAGAATGAAAGTAGACCATTATCTTACACCATACACAAAAACGAACTCAGAATGGATTAATGACTTGAATGTAAGACCTGAAATCATAAACTTCCTGGAAGAAAATACAAGCGGTGTGCTCTTTGGCATCAGTCTTAGCAGTATCTTTTTGCATATGTCTCCTCAGGCAAGGGAAACAAAAGAAAAAATAAACAAATAGGACCATATCAAACTGAAAAGCTTCTGCACAGCAAAGGAAACCATCAACAAAATGAAAAGACAACCTACCAATTTGGAGAAAATGTTTGCAAATCATAAATTCGATAAGGGTTTAATACCCAAAATATATAAAGAAGTCATACAACTCAACAATAAAAAAACAAAATAACCCCATTAAGAAACGGGCAGAGTATCTGAACAGACATGTTTCCAAACAAGATATACAGATGGCCAACAGGCACATGAAAAGATGTTCAACATCACCAATTATTAGGGAAATGCAAATCGAAAAAACAATGAGATATCACCTCATGCCCATCAAAATGGCTATTATTAAAAATGTAAGAAATAGCAAGTGTTGGAGAGGATGTGGAGAAAAAGGAATCCTCGTGCACTGTTGGTGGGAATATTAATTGGTACAGCCACTATGCAAAACAGTATGGAGATTCCTCAAAAGATTAAACACAGAACTACCATATGATCCAGCTTTTCCACTACTGGGTATTTATCCAAAGAACACGAAAACACTAATTTGAAAAGATATTTTCACCCCTATGTTCATAACAGCATTATTCACAATAAGCAAGACTTGGAAACAACCTAAGTGCCCATCAATGGATGAACAGATAAAGAAGATGTGGTGTATATATACACACAGAATCCCAACGACATTTTTCCTCGTACACTGATATATATACATATATATATACCATGTAATACTACACATACTTTAAAAAAGATGAAATCTTGCCATTTTGGACAACATGGATGGACCTTGAGGGTGTAATGCTAAGCAAAATAAGTCAGACGGAGAAAGACAAATACTGTATGATTTCATTCACGTGTGGAAGATAAACAAATACATAGATACAGAGAGCAGATTGGTAGTTACCAGAGGGGAAGGGGGTGGGGGAAGGGCGAAAGGGGTAAATGGGTATATGTGTGCGTTCACAGATGGCAACTAGACTTTTAGTGGTGAGCAAATCATAGTCTATACGGAAGTCAAAATATAATGTATACCTGAAATGTATATATAATGTTATGAACCAATGTTACCTCAATTAAAAAATTTAAAAATAAAGCTTATGTTCTCACAAAAACCTTTAAAAAGAAAAACAGGAAACAAAAGAGTTCATCCTGTATGATTCCTTTTTTTTGTAAAGATAAAAAACAAGCAAAACTAATCTTTGACATTAGCAATCAGAATAGTAGTGAGCTTTGCATAAAGGTAGTCATAGCAATGTCTGGAAGGAGCACATGAAGGAGTCCTCCAGGGTGCAGGTAATATTCTTTATCTGAGTTGGGGTGGTGCTCATGAAAACTAATGCCGTTGGACTCAGGCCCTGTACAGCCTTGATTCTCTACATTTCTGATTTGGGGTTTGGCTAAGGATTTGTACTTTACAGAATGAGTGGAAATTTCTTGGTGCTGATTGTATGCGTCTTCTTCAGCATAGATCTGTGGAGACTTCAGGTAAAACTTGTAGATCTTCTCACATTAGAATCCTAAGTTTGAAAGAGACAGTTAATCATCTCAAGACAGAAACTATGGGCTTGGGGGGGCCAGCCCCATGGCCCAGTGGTTAAGTTCACGCGCTCCACTTCGGCGGCCCAGGGTTCCACCGGCTTCAGATCCTGGCCACAGGCATGGCACCACTCATCAGGCCACAGTGAGGCGGTGTCCCACATGCCACAACTAGAAGGACCCACAACTAAAATATACAACTATATACTGGGGGGATTTGGGGAGAAAAATCAGAAAAAAAAAAAGATTGGCAACAGTTGCTAGCTCAGGTGCCAATCTTTAAAAAAAAAAAAAGAGGGGGAAGTGATGTACCCACAACATGACTAACAAAAATGTACAACTGAAATCTCACAAGGTTGTAATCTATCATAACATTAATTAAAAAAAAAAAAGAAAGAAAGAAACTATGGGCATGGACTGTCCAGGCCTAATGGTAGGTTAAGAAATTACCTTGGAGAATTCCAGCTCAGATCTTGACATTTGCTCCCCTTATCTATCCCCAACAGCAAAATTACTTAAACAAACAAGCAAACAAACGAGAACATAGAGGTTCTGATGTTCAGCCAGGTTTGGGAACAATCATCCTACAGGGTAGCATCCTGATCCCCTGGTCACAGTTTTCAAGGCTCTCAGAGACTTGACTGGTCCTATCTCTCCATCATTTCTCACCTCAACCATCCAAGTATCTTAGACTGAAGCAACACTGAATTATCCATCGCAACTCCCAAGTAAAACCTTTGCACATTCTCTCTTCTGTATCACAGATCAGACCTGGAATGTCCCCTGGACACCTTTCCTTCACTATTTATCTTTTCTCAGCTCAAGTGGCACCTTCTTCTTGAAGCTTCACTGACAATCCCCAATCCCACCATTGGCAGGAACCACCCCAAACTCTGCTCATCCACAGCATGTCCCTTGTCCTTCTAATATATTGCTCCGGTGCAGTTAGTGTGAGGACTACAAGAAAGAATGCTAAATATCAGCAGGTAGTAAATCTGGATAACGGGTGCTTTGGTTTCTGTAAAGTGATTTTCTCTACTTTACTGCACATGTATATATATTTGTTATATTGCATTTAAAAATAGCTATTGATGAAAATGTGGGCAAACAGGCACTGTAAAACACTATATGTGGGAGTCTAAATTTCACAGTCTTTCTGGAGGGCAAATGACATTCATGGAGCTTCATAGGAGTGATTTGATGATTGTGAAATTTTGTTAAGCATCCGAAACTCCCAGTGTTTTTCAACAGGAGCAATGTTGACATTTTGGGGGGCCAATCTTCTTTGTGAGGCATCAGCCACATTTGTCTTTAAATAACTTTCGGTACACCACCACAGTGGAATGCTATGCAGCCACCAAAAAGAATGAGATGCTTCCATGTATGCACATAATTTATGTGTGATTCTGTGTGATGGAGATGTAAATAAAGCAGGCAATCTCTTGCGTTGTATTCAAGATTTCCGAAAACTCTCACACTCACATTTGTTTGTGTCTCAATTGGAAGAAAAATTTTAAATATTTCTTCCTGACATTATCAAGATAAACATGCTTTTGTAGAGGAGGAACAAAATTCTTTCTTTAAGAAAATCTTACTGAGCTGTGAACTGGATATGTTACATTAACTGTTACATATTTTAAAGCATTGATAATTTTCACAATAACCATTGTTTTGCAATTTGTGCTATCATATGGAAAATGTTTCAATCTGAAATAAGTACAACAAAAAATCTTTAATGACCATGAAAAGAACAAAAGAGTAATAAAACTTTTAGCTTTGGAACAATTGTTACCTACCACAATAAGGGTTACTAGGTTAATGAACAATAGTTTCTTGTATAAGGAATATTCTGCTTAGAAGCTATTTGCCTTTCTAAATAATTTATTTTTCCTTGAGTTATTAAAGTTTTCCTTCATGTATGTATTTGCATAGTAAAAATCAATAGGGAATGTTTATCAAATTTGTTAAGCTTCTACATTATGCATGTCTGTATTTTTAAATTTTTAACCCAATCATTAAAGACAATGAAGACATAGAAGAGCAGAAGTTGAACAGCACTAAAAATTAAAGAAGAGTAAATTAAGAGTTTAATGAGATGATTTAATTTCAACTAGTCAAAGAGCTTCCCAGACATTGCCTGATCTTTAGAATTTCCCGAAGCACTACTGAAACATATGAGCTTTGGACCCTTTCACTGACCTGATGAATTAGAATCTTGAGAACACAGGCCTGGGATTCTGTGTGTTTAGCACATACCTTTGATGACTGTTATGTAAGGGAAGATTTGAGAACCCCCTGGCCAGATAGGATTGATAAAATACTGAAACATTGTTGGCACAGGGAGGGAAAAAGCTAGGAACAAGGATATCCATTCAGTCTAGCACTGTACAAGGCAAAAATATTTACGAAAAATAAAGGTAAAAATAATAACAATAAACAAACAAAATCTTGTTTTTTATAAAGATCTTGTATTACCATCAATAGGTAAGCACATGAATGGATGTGGTGCATTTATACAATGGAACAGTACTTCCGTTAAAATGAAAGACCTATAACTCCATACATCAGCATGGATGAATATCAAAGCATAAAATTATGAAAGAAAAGTATGCTTTGAAAGCATACATTACTTATAGTGCCATTCTCAACAGTTCTTAAGTCTCCAAAAGCAATGCTATATATTTTTATGGAGATAAAAATATTTAGTAAAAGTATAAAAACATATATTGGGGGCACATCAACCTTAAAGTGTGGTTGCCTCTGGAGAGAGAATGGAGTGAGAAAACAGTAAGATGAAGTCTGGTATGCCCATAACACAATTTTTAAAAAATCTAAAGCACATAGATGAAATGCCAATATGTTAGAAATTGGTTGATGGGTACATTGGTGTCTGCTATGTACTTCTCTCTAAACTTTTGTATGTTTTAGGTATTTAGAAATGATTTATTATGTCTTGTGTTCATCAGAGCATGATAATCAGACATCGTGTTATATCCACAGCCACTGAGAATATATATTGACACACAGTTTATGGAAGACAATATGCATAATGTGTTATTCATTCAATATTGATAATAAAGTTTGAAAAAAATTAAAATCTATCAACTAAGTGTTGATTTGGTAAATTATTGTATAACTTCAATAAACATGTTTTGAAGAATTTCGAAGAATGACTACTCATAGAACCGAATATCAGTATCACGGCAGCATAAGATGCCCCTCCGTTTGGTCCCCCCACTTTTTAACAACTAATTAGGCACCCATTCACCAAAAAAGTGCCACCGTGGGAGTTGTATGATCCAGCACCATATGCCAAGGGACTCAGGAGGAGTTTCGCCCACCTTTGTATCTGATAATAGGCAGACAAATTGCTGTACAAGCTATGGAATCAGCAATAGCCTAAAAACCTGCTCTAACCCCTCTCAGCCATGGCTGGGTAAAATCTGGAGAGCACTGACTAAGGCAGACACAGAGATGAGGGACTTTGTAGCAGTCCAACCTTTCCAAGGGGAGATTTCACTTAGCCGTTGGAACAAAAATGAGTTTGAATGCATTGTTAGGGGATTGCCAGTGCCACCCATCTCCCAAGGCAAAACAGCATGGGGCTGAACTATGTGGTGATGATCTCCCCCATGGGGGAAAGAAGAGCAGTGAGCAAGTGCCTGGCTATCCCAGCTTTGTGGCATGCTGCTGGCAAACTTGTTGCTCTCCAGCAGCATACAGGCATACAGAGTACCAAGGCAGGACCACCTTGACTGGGGAAAGAGAGGATATTGGGAAAGAGGCAGGTAAAAAAATCAAAGGGCACTAAGGGGACATGGTACTTGCTGACTGCGCACTGGACTTCAGCAGGAAGTTGACCCACAAGCCTCTGGGAGAACTTCATTGGAGGATCCCTCCACTGGGCATGCAGGCACTCCCAACATCCTGAGTGCTAAACCCACACTTCCCCAACTCTGCAGTCAGCTACTTGTGTGCACTCTCAAGTGCAGTGGTGAGAGTGAGCTCCAGTAAGCAAGGTGTTTTCAGAAAAACATACCAGGGACTCTGGGCAGGGGAGAAAAACCAAATTTGAGCTATAGTGCCATCTTCTGGAAAACAAAAGAGAGGTTTCCAACAACCAGCCTGGTGAGTTGTAAGAACCAGAGAAGACAGAAAAACTTAAGAATTCTGCCACAAGAGGGAGAAAGAAGTGTGGAGTAGATGTATCTATACACAATCAGGGAAAACTCCAGATATAAGCAGGACCAGCAAAAGTATGTGCCACCTGAAGGCAGCTAATAAAGTTTGTAGGAGGTGACTGCTACTCCAAATGTGAAAGCAGCAGCACAAAATCCCAAGGAACATGAAGAATAAAGGAAATATGTCATCACCAAAAGATAACAATCTAGTAACAAAACTCAATGACACAGAATTTTGTGATCAAGCTATAAAGAATTCAAAATAACCATCTTGAGGAAACTCAAAGAGCTACAAGAAAACACAGAAAGACAATCCAATGAAATCAGGAAAACAATATTCAAACAAAATAAGAAATTTAACAAAAGGATAGAAATCATAAAAAAGAACCAAATAGAAATTCTGGAGCTGAAGAATTCAGTGAATGAAATAGAAAATTCAATAGAGAGCATCTATGGAGGAGTAGACGAAATCGAAGATATAAAAATGATCTAGGGACTGGCCTGGTTGCATAGTGGTTAAGTTCATGCACTCCACTTCAGTGGCCCAGGGTTTGCAGGTTCAGATCCTGGGTGCAGACCTACATACTGCTCATCAAGCCATGCTCTGGCAGTGTCCCACATAACAAAATAGAGGAGGATTGGCACAGATGTTAACTCACAAACAATCTTCTTCAAGCAAACAAGAAGAAGATTGGCAACAGATGTTAGCTCAGGGCCAATCTTCTTCATGCACACAAAAAAGTGATCAAGAAGATATGAAATTTGAAATAACCAAATCAGAGGAGAACAAAGAAATAATGAAAAAGAGCAAAGGAAGCCCGCATGATCTATGGGACCCCATCAAATGCACAAATATTAAAATAATTGTGATTCCAGAAAGAAAAGAGAGGAAAAGGGGGGCAGAAAGTTTATTTAAAGAAATAATAGATTGGTGCAGCCACTATGGAAAACAGTATGGAGATTTCCCAAAAAATTAAAAATAGAAATACCACATGATCCAGCTATTCCACTTCTGGGTATTTTCCAAAGAACTTGAAAACAGTAATTTGAAAAGATATATGCACTCTTATGTTCACTGCAGCAATATGCACAATAGCCAGGACTTGGAAACAACCTAAGTGTCCATCAATAGATGAATGGATAAAGAAGATGTGGTGTATGTGTATATATGTATACAATGGAATACTACTCAGCCATAAAAAAGAAAAATTTGTGCCATTTGGGACAACATAGATGGACTTTGAGGGTATTATGCTAAGCGAAATAGGTCAGATGGAGAAAGACAAATACTGTATGATTTAACTCATATGTGGAAGATAAAACAAACAAACACAGAGATACAGAGAAGAGATTGGTGGTTCATAGAGGGTAAGGAGGTGGGAAGAGGGTGAAAGGGGTAAACGGGCACATGTGTACAGTGATGGATGGAAATTAGACTTTTGGTGGTAAACATGATGCAGTCTATACAGAAGCTGAAATATAATGATGTACACCTGAAATTTACATAATATTAGAAACCACTGTGACTTCAATAAAATAATAAAAAAAGAAATAATAGATGAAAACTTCCAAAACCTGGGTAGAAGCTTGGACATCAAAGTTCAGGAAGCTAATAGATCACTCTCTTATCTCAAAGCAAAAAGACCTTCTCCAAGATACATTAAATGAAACTGTCAAAAATCAAAGATAAAGAGAAAACCCTAAAAGCAGCCAGAGGAAAAAAAACGGAACCTAGAAAGAAACCCCCATTAGGCTATTAGCAGATTTCTCAGCAGAAATGCTACAGGCCAGGAGAGAGTGGAATGACCTATTCATAGTGTTAAAAGCAAAACATTCTCAATCGAAAATACTCTACCTGGGCAAGTTATCCTTCAGCTATAAAGGAGAAACAAAGACTGCCAGACAAATAAAAGCTGAAGGAGTTTGTCACCCCCTGGTTTGCAAGAAATGCTGAAAGGAGTTCTTCAAGCTGAAATGAAAAGAAGCTAATGAGGGAAATAAAAACATACAAAAGTATATAACACACTGGTAAAGGTAAACATACAGTCACATTTAGAAAACTCTAGTCCAGGATAGGGTATTAACCACTTAACTGTATTATAAACGTTAATAGAAAAGAGTATTAAAAATAACAATAGCTATTATAACTTGTCCATGAATACACAATATAAAAAGAGGCATCATTCTTGTTAAATTGTGACATCAAAAATATAAAAGGGGAGGTAATAAAAGGGTTGAGCTTTTGTATGCAATCAAGTTAAGTTGCTATCATTTTAAAATGGACTGTTGCATCTGTAAGATGTTTTATGTAAGCTTCATTCTAATCACAAAGCAAAAACCTAGAGTAGATTCACAAAAGATAAAGAAACGGGAATCAAAGCATCACCAATTCACAAAGGTAGGCAGAAACAGAGGGAAAAAGAAAGAATGGAACTACAAAACAGCCATAAAGCAATTAAGAAGGAAGTACAGAAAGAAATTAAGAAAATGGTGTTAGTAAGTCCTTACATATCAGTAATTACTCTAAATGTAAATGGAGTGAATTCAGTAATCAAAAGGCACACAGTGGATGGATGGATAAAAAAACAAGATCCAACTATATGCTACCTACAAGAGACCCACTTCAGATTTAAGGACACATATAAAAGGGATGGAGGGGCTGGCCCCGTGGCCGAGTGGTTAAGTTCGCGCGCTCCGCTGCAGGCGGCCCAGTGTTTCGTCGGTTCGAATCCTGGGCGCGGACATGGCACTGCTCGTCAGACCACGCTGAGGCAGCGTCCCACATGCCACAACTAGAGGAACCCACAACGAAGAATACACAACTATGTACCGGGGGGCTTTGGGGAGAAAAAGGAAAAAATAAA
Organism: Equus przewalskii; assembly: GCF_037783145.1. Lineage (NCBI taxonomy): Eukaryota > Metazoa > Chordata > Mammalia > Perissodactyla > Equidae > Equus > Equus przewalskii. Next base: position 83,043,457 of record NC_091863.1, read on the forward strand.
ATCTTTAAAAAAAAAAAAAAAAGGGATGGAAAAAGATATTCCATGCAGTGGAAACCAAAAGAAAGTGGGGATATCTATACTTAGACAAAATAGAATTTAAGCCAAAAACATGAACAAGAGACAAAGAAGGTTTTTATATAATGATAAAGGGGTCAATTCATTAAGAAGATACACTAACTATAAATATATATGCAACTAACATCACAGCACCTAAATATATTAAGCAAATACTAACAAATCTGAAGGGAAAAATAGACAATAATACAACAATAGCAGGGAACTTAACTACCTCACTTTCAGCAATGGATAAATCATCCAGAAAGAAAATGAAGAAGGAAATGATGAATTTGAACCATACATTAGACCCAAAGGATCTAACAGACATTTATAGAATATTCCATCCAACGGAAACAGAATACGTGTTCTTCTCAAGTGAAAACTGAACATTCTCCAGGATAGACCATATGATATGATACAAAACACGTCTTAGTAAATTGAAGAGGGTTGATATCATACCAAGTATCTTTTTCAACCACAATGGTATGAAACTAGAAATCAAGAACAAGAGGAAAGATGGAAAATTTACAAATACTTGGAAATTAAACAACACACTCCTGAACAATCAATGGGCCAACAAAGAAATCAAAAGTGAAATTAAAAAAAAATTTTGAAACAGGGGCTGGCCCCATGGCCGAGTGGTTAAATTTGTGCACTCCACTGCAGGCAGCCCAGTGTTTCATCGGTTCGAATCCTGGGCACGGACATGGCACTGCTCATCAGGCCACGCTGAGGCAGCATCCCACGTGCCACAGCTAGAAGGACCCACAACTAAGAATATACAACTATGTACCAGGGGGCTTTGGGGAGAAAAAGGAAAAAAAAATTTTAAAAAAAGATTAAAAAAAATATTTCGAAACAAATGAAAATGTAAACACAACAAACCAAAACCTATGGGGTGCTGCAAAAGCTGTTTAAAAGGGAAATTTAGAGTGATAAATGCATATATTAAGAAAGTAGAAAGATCTCAAATGTATAACCTAACTTTACATTTCAAGGAACTAGAAAAAGAACAAACTAAGCCCAAAATTGGCAGAAAGAAGGAAATAAGAAAGATTAGAGCAGAAGTAAGTGACATAGAAAAAAATCAATGAAACTAAGCTCGTTTTTTGAAAAGATAAAATTGACAAACCTTTACTTAGACTAACTAAGAAAATAAGAGAGAAGACTCAAATAAATAAAATCAGAAATGGAAGAGGAGACATTACAAGTGATACTACAGAAATACATAGGATCATAAGACTACTATGAAAACTTATACGCCAGCAAATTGGATAACCTAGAAAAAGTGGACGAATTCCTAGAAAAACACAACCTACCAAGACTGAATCATGAAGAAAGAGAAAATCTCAGCAGACTAATAACATGTGAGGAGATTGAATCAGTAATCAAAAACACAAAAAAGCCCAAGACAAGATGGCTTCACTAGTGAATTTTAACAAACATTTAAAAAAGAATTAACACAAGTACTTTTCTACCTTTCAAATTCTTCCCAAAAATTTAAGAGGAAAGAAGACTCCCAAATTCATTTTACCAGGCCAGCATTACCCTGATACCAATGCCAGATAAGGACACTACAAGAAAAAAAAAAAAACTATAGAACAATATCCTGATGAATATAGATGTAAAAATTCTCAACAAAATATTAGCAAGCTTAATTCAATAACACATTAAAAGGATCATACCTTGTGACCAAGTGAGATTTATTCTTAGGATGCAACAATGGTTCCATATATGCAAATCAATAAATGTGATACATTGCATTAATAGAGTAAAGGATAAAAATCATATGACCATCTCAATAGGTGCAGAGAAAGCATTTGACAAAATACAATATCCTTTCATGATAAAAGTCTCAATGAATTGGGTACAGAAGGAACATACCTCAACATAATAAAGGCTATATATGACAAACCCACAGCTAACATCATACTCAGTGGTAAAAGACTGAAAGCACTTCCTCCAAGATTAGGAACAAAACAAGGGTGCCCAATCTCATCATTCTTATTCAGCATAGTACTAGAAGTTCTAGCTAGCGCTATTAGGCAAGAGAAAGAAATAAAAGGCACCCAAATAGGAAAGGAAGTAGTGAAATTTTCTTTATTTGCAGATGATATGGTCTTATGTAAAAAAAATACTAAAGACTCAGCTAACAAACTGTCAGAAGTAATAAATGAACTTAGTAAAGTTGCAGGACATAAAATCAACATACAGAAATCAGTTGCATTTCTATACACTAACAACAAAATATCTAAAAAGAAAGAAAACTATCCTTTTCACAAAAGCATCAAAACAATAAAATACTTACAAATCAATTTATGCAAGGAAGTGAAAGTTCTGTACCATAAAAACTACAAGACTTTGATGAAAGAAACTGAGAAGACACAGCACATGGAAAGATATCCTGCGTTCATGAATCAGAAAAATTAATATTGTTAAAATGTCCATACTACTCAAAGCCATTTATGGATTCAATGCTGTCCCTATCAAAATTCCAATGACAGTTTTTGCTGAAATAGAAAAAACAATCTTAAAACTTGTATGGAACCACAAAAGACTCCAAATAGCAAAAGCAATCCAGGGAAAGAAGAATAAAGCTGGAGACATCACACTTCCTGATTTCAAACTATATGACAAAATTGTAGTAATTAAAACGATATGGTACTGATATAAAAATAGATGCATAGACCAATGGAACAGGCTAGAGAGCTCATAAATAAACCCCTGCATACACGGTCAACTAATATTTGACAAGAGAGCCAAGAACACTCACTGGGAAAAGCATAGTGTCTTTAAGAAATGGTGTTGGGAAAACTGTATAACCGCATGGAGAAAAATGAAATTGAATCCCTTTCTTATGTTGCTGACAAAAATTAACTCAAAATGGATTAAAGACTTAAACATAAGACCTTAAACCATTAAAATCCTAAAAGAAAACATGGGGAAGAAGTTCTTTGATATTGGTCTTGGCAATGATTTTTTGACACCAAAAGTACAAGCAATAAAAGCAAAAATCAACAGTGAGACTACATCAAACTAAAAAGGTTCTGCACAGCAAAAGAAACAGTCAACAATATGAAAAGCCAGCCTACAGAATGGGATAAAATGTTTGCAAACCATATATTAGATAAGGGGTTAGTATCCAAAATATATAAAGAACTCATACAACTCAATAACAAAAAAAAACAGACAATTCAATTAAAAAATGGGCAGAAGTTCTAAATAAACATTTTTCCAAAGAAGACATCTAAATTGTCTAAAGGTACATTAAAAGATGCTCAACACCACAAATCACCAGGAATATGTAATCAAAACCACAATGAGATATCACCTCACACCTGTTAGAATGCCTATTATCAAAAAGACAAGAGATAAGTGCTGGCAAGGGTGTGGAGAAAAGGGATCGCTTGTGTGCTGTTGGTAGGAATGTAAATTGGTTCAGCTACTATGGAAGTCAGTGTAGAGGTTCCTCAAAAAATTAAAAATACATGCGGCCAACCCTGTGGCATAATGGTTAAGTTCAGTGTGTTCCACTTCAGTGGCCCAGGTTTGCAGGTTGGATCCTGGCCACAGATCTACACCACTCGTCAGCCATGCTGTGGCAGTGACCTACATGCAAAATAGAGAAAGATTGGCACAGATGTTAACTCAGGGAGAATCTTCCTCGGCAAAAAAAAAAAAAAAACTTAAAAATACAACTACCATATGATCCAACAATCCTACTCCTGGGTATATATATAAAGGAAATGAAAACAGAATATTGAAAAGATATCTGCACTCCCAATCTGCACTCCCATGTGTACTACAGGATTATTCACAATAGCAAAGATATGGAAACAACCTAAGTGTCCGTCAAAGGATGAATGGATAAAGAAGACGTGAGATATATATTACTCAGCCATGAGAAAAAAGGAAATCATTTGCAACAACATGGATGGACTTTGAGGGCATTGTGCTTAGTGACATAAGCCAGACGGAGAAAGTAAATATTGTACAATATCACTTATATGTGAAACCTAAAAAAGCTGAACTCATAGAAGCAGAGAGTAGCATGGTGCTTACAAGAGGCTGCGTGGTAAAGGAATTGGGGAGATGTTGTTAAAGGGTACAAGCTTGCAACTAGAAGATGAATAAGTTCTGGAGATCTGATGCACAGCATAGTGATTATGTCACCAATATTGTATTATCCTCCAAAATTGCTAAGAGACTAGATCTTAAATGTTCTCACCCCCAAAAAGATGATAATTATGTGACATAATAGAGGTTAGAGCTAAAGCTACGATGGTAATCATACACAATATATAAACATATCAAATCCAAACATTATTCCCCTTAAACTTACACAATGTCGTATATAAATTATATCTCAACTTTAAAAAAAGAATGAATACTTGTATCTTTACTGACATTAACACATATCCAAGACATTTTTTTTTTTGAGGAAGATTAGCCCTGAACTAACTACTGCCAATCCTCCTCTTTTTTGCTGAGGAAGACTGGCCCTGAGCTAACATCCACGCCCATCTTCCTCTACTTTATAGGTGGGACGCCTACCGCAGCATGGCTTTTGCCAAGCGGTGCTGTGTCAGCACCTGGGATCTGAACCAGCGAGCCCTGAGCAGCCAAGAAGCAGAACGTGCGAACTTAACCACTGCACCACTGGGCTGGCCCCCCAAGACATATTTTTTAAAGGGGAAAAAAAGCAAGTGGAAGAGCCGTAGATAGCATATGATTTCATTAAAACATAAATATACAGTGTGTTTTTCTATGTGCATAGAAAATAAGACTCTATACTACACTGCTTTACTTTCGACACTGTTAGTGTTTGTGTTGTTTAAAAGTTTTAAAACAGGCAATTGCTACAGATAATAGCAATAAAATAATATGTAAGGTACATTTTATACGTGAATGTAGATTTAAAGAAATGTTCATTAGGCAGACCAATAAGCATTTGTTTTTAGACCTAAGCCAGTTAGGGTTTCTCTAACTTAACTGATTTTAGAAATTGCCTGGGGTAACTTTTCAAAATGCAGTTTCCCATGCCACACCCCAGACCTATTAAATTAGCAACTCTAGAAAAGGAATCTGTGTTTCTCCTTTTAAAATTGCTCTCAATACATCCTTTTTGCTGCTATTGAATAAACTTACTGGAAATTTCATAAAGTAATAAAGTGGGAAAAAACAGAAGTATCACTAATCCTTCTGAATATCAAAATTCTGAATTACGTTGACGATGAAGAATTTCCCTAAAGCCAGAAGAGAATTCTAACAATGATTTGAAAAGTGTGTACAAATGATTCTGGTCTGCACTCTTGTTTAGGAAGCCCTGGGCCAACATTGCAAGTTTCAGAAGCCCCGTGAGTTTACTGCTCCAAGGACAGAAGGAAACTACCATGCGTCAAAGAAGGGAAAGAGGGAGAAGGGAAACCAGTCAGATGTGTGCCCTGTTGCAGGTGGAGGCCAGAGGTTTACAGCAAGTCTGGGCTAACAGAGAAAAAATGTTTCCATGTGCAAGGTGCCTAACCTCTTGGATCCTCTGTTTCTTCAGCTGGAGAATATAAGTCATATTTCCAAGCTCATAGGAGCACTAAGAGGAAAAAACTGAGACCCCAGAAGTAAAGGGGAGCTCAGTAAAGGTGAGTCATCTTAATTTAATGTAAAGCCTTCTTACGTAGCTATTTTTCCCTGTGTGACATTTTTTATTCTTCCTGATTTCCTGCCATGGTCCACTGGACTTTTAGTAAAGAATAGCAAAGACAGGTGCCATGCACTGAGTTCCTACAATGTATAAATCTTTAATGTCTACATTATGATTGCTAAAGTAGTTGGGGGTAGTAACAAGTTCATTCCCTCATTCCTTCACAATGGGGACAAAAGTATCCTTGTACCCTCTTTGAGGTTCTTGTACCTTTCTCTGACCTCTTTCTCCTCCTACATTTTCCTTCTCTGGTGGCTTTCCTTTTTCCCAGAAGCTGCAAGTGGTGAAATATTCACCCTGCCTCAACATCTATACTGTTGTTACAGAGCAGAAATCTTTAAGCTCTATTTGTAAACAGAAAGAGTTATTTCTCTTCACTGTGGGAGAAACTCAACAACCGGGTATCCAGATTTGTTTCTGGTAAGTGAAAGGGAAGGAATTGAGGAAAGAGTCTCTCAAAACAGTAGCGTGGCTTACTGTTAAGGTTCATTTTGAATGTCAAAAGTTTTGTATTAATTCTTTTTCATTCTTTAAAATTATTTCATAACAATCTTATTTCACTCTAGTCAGATGGAATCATTGGGCTAAGTGGGGAAGAGTGCCATAAAGTTGAAAGGGTACAAGAGAAATGCATAAATTAAATATATATTGAAAACATTACTACCATGATGCTGATAATGTTCTGTTTCTTTATCTGGGTATTATTTGCATGGGTATATTCAGTTGTGAAAAAAAATTTGAATGCTCACTTTACTTGTTATAGTAACATAAATTCCATGTGGATAAAACATATAACTTTTACAGAGGAACCAAGGAAGCTTAAAAAAAGAAAGCTACGTGATAAGTTTCCCATTCTTTTTCCTCCATTTCTTTTCTTCTCTTTCTTTTTCTTCTTTCTGCTTTTTGTAGATAATCTTAGACTAGAGGAGACCTCAGTATAGAAAACAACTTGGAAGCATAAAATAAATGATTGAAAATTATTTACATGAAAAAGTTTTTTTTAAATCTGCAGTTAAAAATAAGCAAAGTCAGAAAAACAACAACTACAGCAGAACAACAAGAAAAACACCCAAGAAAAGATGAAATATGTATTCAATAATTCACTTTGGTCAGTTTTGTGCATTACAGTTAGCATACTAATTAAAAATGTACGGAAAAAATTTTATTATGACATTTGTGTATACACTCCACAATATTGATTGCTGGTATACTTGGGCACAATTTTACCGTATTCAAAATAGCATGAATCTTAAATAAAACTAACATGATTATTAGTAACTTAATCTAGCAAATATTTTTATTGTGATTACATCACGTATGTTGCAAAAGCTCTATCTAAAAGTTACTAAAAATTTATCTGAAACTATTTAAATGAGATTCTTTTAAAAAATAATCGCAAGTGGAAATTTCAGTATTTTTCTTTGCATTTCTATATGTAGCAACTTACAACATTTCCTCGAAACTCGTGGGTAAAACCAAGTAAACAGCTCCTTTACAGCGTTATTTCTTTAAAAGAATTATTTCTGCTTGAATTAGATACACGCCACATAAGCATCAACTGCTCCATTGATCCACCACTTCTCCTTAATGGTAAAAGATCATTTATTGCTGCTAATGCAATGAACCTAGAACATAATAGGAACTCAGAAAATCTATAATAAAATAAATCTACATGGATATAGTTAAACTTAATAATACTTACGTTTACAGAAGTTGGCAATGTTTTGTGGCGCCAAAGAGATGTTTCCTGTACAGTCCTTCAAAAGCCTCAATAGCAGTCACTCTATCCCCTCTTTCCAGCAAACTGGACTTTTGAGGGCAGTGTAAAGACACTACTCAATGGTACTATACAACTCAAAAGATCAAGTGAAAATAAAAAGAGCAAGGGACTTGATTCTCTGAGTTGTACTAAACCTTGATTGCCATGGATCACTAAAATTGTGTCATCACTGGATGTTATTTGTTCACTTGACAGGCACATCTATTCCATTCTCACCAAGATAATTTCCCTCCTGCCCTCTTGCTTTCTCACCCTCTTCTCTCACCCTTATCAAAATTCAACCTATTTTGAAAGTCTCAATTCAAGTCGTGCCTCCTCCTGATTTTAAAACCTCAATGACTTCTCTAGTCAACAGATACTGATTATCACCCCAGCACCTGTTGAGGATATAGTTTAGAGCACATAAATACAAAAGTTGCTTTAAATAACATTTATTTCTTAATATGATTGAGGTTGAGCACTTATTCATATAGTCAAAATAATTCATATTTTTTTCTGTGAGCTATCTGTTCTTGCTCTTTGCCCATTCAAAAAAATTTTGTTGCTCATTTTAAAAAAAAATGTTTGTAGGAGTCTTCCTATGTGGATAAGAACTAGTCCTTCACATATGTGTCTCTACTTTTAGGTTATTGTGAATAACGGTGCCATGAACATTCGTGTAAAAGTTTTTGCATGGATGTATGTTTTCATTTCTCTTGGATATATACATATAAATGGAATTGCTGCATCATATGACTACTCTATATTTAACATTTTGAGGAACTGTCAAATGTTTTCAAAGGTGGCTATACCATCTTAACAATCCCGACAGCATTGTATGAGGGTTCCAATTTCTCCACATTCTTACCACAACTTGTCTACCTTTGTGATTATAGCCACTATTGTTGGTGTCTAATGATGTTCACCATATTTCCATGTGCTTGTTGGCCATTTGTATGTCTTCCTTGGAGAGATGTCTATTTGAATCCTTTGCCCATTCTTTACTTTCCAAGTGCTTTCATTTCTCCCCTGTTTCTGAACACCTGGTAGAATTGCACTTCTTGACCCCCTTGGTTAGGGTGGAGTGAAGGCATAAACTCAATACTTTGTATTAATTATCTCTCCTTTTCTTTTTCACTCCTCCAGTCCCTCCATAGTGTTCCCTGGGATCACTTCCCAAATAAACTACTTGCACACACGTCTTCATGCTAAGATATTTAGGAAATATTATTCATAATCACAATCATAATCAAAATTATAGATACCTTTTAATGAGGACCTTCCATCAACTGTTTACTTTGTATTCAGAGAATGAACAACAGCCCTGGAACAGACAAGTTAATTGGCACTGGGAGAGGTTACATGAAAGGAGTGCTGGAGATTAAGTTTTAAACCCAGATATGTTGGAGCTCCCACTGCCTCTCAACACTGCCTTGTATGAAACACGGTCCAGTAATACTCCAAAGACATCAAGTGTTTAGAAACCCAAAACACTGCACTTCAAATTAATCTTAAAGCAAGGCTGTCAAGCTGCTTCCTAGTGACAACAATAAACACTGCTGTTTACTGAGGGTTTACTATGTGCCAGTCTTTGCGCACTTCTACAATCTCATTTTATCTTCACAATAAAACCATGAGATAAGCCAGGCACTATCGCCCCAGTTTTGTAGATAGGCTATCTGCTCCTACCACACTGCCTGCCAAATAAGACACTTACTACACATTGAATGAATTGAATGGAAATACATTTAGAAGATCACAGATCTATTCCATCCTCCCATTTCCTTTCAGAAAAATGAAGTATGCTCACAGATTTCCCGAGAAAGTGAATTCCATGTTGATTTTTTGCAACATATTCCAAAGCCTCAAAAGAATAGAAAAACATTTTCAAAACACAAGGTAGTATCTTTAAACAGAGCAAAACTGGTTAATTTATTCAAAGAGATTAGTATCATGGAAATACCAGGTTATAGGCAACCTTAGCAAATTTTCTACTTTATAACCTTACCATGAGGTGAAACTCCTGTGTATGCTTAAAGGTTAAGTCTCATTATAACCCGTGAAAATCTAAATCCTCAAATGATAAAATGATTCCCCTGATCCAAAGATAGGCCAGATTGTTTCGATAAGGCAAGAAACATTTTAATGGACCACAATATGAAAAATAAATTAATAGGAGATTTTTCTTTAAAAAAGCTAGGTCAAGGCCAAAGACACCAGGAGAGTTGATTTGCATCAATTTTTTTAAAAAATCTTTGTACCTGGAAACCATGAACCTCAAGTAGAATTAAAGGAAAAAGAAATTTCAAAACTATAAAACCTCTACTACACTAATAAGGCAAATACTTATTTCATAAAAGTGAAGTAAACAATCATAATTACATGTGCATCTTTATTGGATTTGAAAGTATGATATTGTTCAAGAGCCCCTAGATGTAGTGTAAAATGTGAACAAGAAAATGAAGAGAAGAATAATATGTTGAAGCATCTTCTAACGCAGCAAGTGTGGTTTCATATACACTTTTTTTAATTTAGAAACACAAAGATGATGTAGGAAAATTAAAAAACATAGGATTTAATGTGCATACTCCATTATAAACTCCATTTAGATGGGTTTACATGTATCAATTCAAGCCGCCTTCTCCAAAACATTTCAACTACATCCGGCAAAGTACCAAAGGCGTTTTCCTGCTATATCTGGTTTATTAAAGCATATAATCAAGTGTCTTTAATTACTACCAGTGAATGTATTTTGCCAAATGCAATAAAAGTAATTTTTAAAAATGTAATATAATACATTTAAATAAATTAATTTTAACAAGAATGGCTTTGTTGCTATTGTGGATAAATATGCTACTTTTGTTGATAGTTAGCTATATAGTGGCGGTAGAAATGGGCTTTGCCATAATGTGTAAGTATAAACATAGAGCATTATATCCCTGTTGTCACATCATGCCTGGGACCCACCAGCAATTCCAACTCTGCCTCATTGTTTCTTAGACCAGGGCATTGGTGAGTTCAATGTCATGTTTTCCGTATTCCCTGGGACTCTGCCCATTCTGTTTGTGGCCATCTTTAGTTGAGCCACAGACTCAATCAATGGTCAATTCAAGCTTCAGGAAAAAAATCTCTTTTATTGTAAATTCCTAGGACATGCATCTTCTGCAAGCACTACCAAAGCTGATGAAATACAACCTTAGATGATGTTCAGCTATTTCAAGATTCAAGGAATCTTCTAGTCAATTCAAAGGTTGCTTCAAAGGTTGCTGTAGGTCAAATCAATGTGACTACCCTCCCATCTTTGCTGCCTATTAAGGTAAACAGCATTCACTTTATGGGAAAGGAGTGTCCTCTGAGTCCCTAACAGCAGCTGTTTGGTCCACCGACACATTGACTTCAAAGGCATTTCAATTCAAGTGAACACAAGTGATAACCTTGGCAACTCTTTCACCATTGCATGCTATGGAATACTAATATTTCATCCTCTAATGTCAACTGGATCTTTAGTATCTTCAGATCCACCTAGGTCCCACAATCTATCCCAGATCCCGATTTCCTTGAGGGCCCTTTGCCTACAACCAATTTTCATGTCAAGCACTCTAGTAATCAAGGTTCCCACTTGCCAACGCCAGAATTCATTCTAAATATTTTATTAAAACAAGACATCTTTAATGAAATATATTATACAACTTACAAAAACTCTGTGAGGGCCTGGAAAGCAGGCTTGGATGCCGCACAGCTAGGTTAAGCCCATGTACACTATGGGATTTTTATAACTGAAACACCACTGCTGCCTGCACACCACTTGACATGTATGACAGAGACTGAATTCTAGGTGTCGGCTATGGCAGCTCCGCAAAACCCAGAGACCTCTCCCATCACACATAACTAACCACGTCATTGAGCCATATGTGGCTCCCACGTCATTCAGTCACACCTCCAAGTCTCAGGATGGTGCACTTGCTTGATACAACCAAGATCTCATTTGGGACCCTAGCTGTAAGCGACTCTGGTAAATGTGTATGTGTGTGTGTGTAACACACATACTTGTTTACTTTCACGCTTTTAACTCTCCAGTATCTATAGTACAGGAAAGCAATAGAAAAGTTGGAATAGGTTCCAAGTGAGACAACTTATAGTATATTTCACAATACCTTATATTATTTTTGCTATTGTAGACTGTATATTCTCAATGGAAAAGATATTTTTTATTTGTTATGATTGCTTTGTGCATATTAGTCTTACACTCAACAAATTTATCTCTATTTTTAATTATAATTTTTAGTACATTCTCTTTTTAGGTGAAGATAAGAAAACCATATTGACAGTTTTATTTCCTTTCATACACATTTATTTATTTAGGCTTATCGCACTGCCTATGAGTTGAACAGAAGTGCTTATACAAGTCATCCTTCTTTTCTGATTTTAAAGGAAATGCTTTTGACATTTCACTATCAAGTATGGTGTTTTCTGTAGTTTTTTTCTTAAATAAACATTATCAGTTTAAAGAAATATCCTTCCATTCCAAGCTTGCTGAGAGTTGTTATTATTGTCTTTTAATTTCAAATTATTGTTTAATTTTATTGTATACATTTTTTCTGGATCTTTTGAGCTAGTCATCCTTTTCTCCCTCCTTTAATCTATTAATATGTTGAAATACATTATAGATTTCCTAATGTTAAACCAATGCTGCATGCTTAAGAGAAACACAATTTGCTTATGCTGTATTATCTTTTATACCCATCATTGGATTCCATTTGCTATTATTTTATTTAGATTTTTTACATTTATATAACTAATTGAGATTGGCGAATAGTTGTGCCTTTTTATTCACTCCTTTTTCAGAATACTTTTAATAATATTAAGGCTTTCCATTTCTTCTTGAGTCAGTTTGAAAAGTTAAAATTTTTCCTGGAACTTTTCCATTTAGTCTAAGTTTTCAAATAGTTAACACATATTTCATATTATTCTCCATTCTTTTAAACCTTTGCTGTAATTACAATCATGATACCCTCAACCTTCCAGATTTCCAAATTGTACCCCTTTCTAATTTTCTTGATTCATCTTGCGGAATGTTCCTTTTTTATTTTACCTTTTCAAAGCACTGACATCGAACTTTTCTGATTAACTATTTTGATCTGTAATCAATTCCATTAATTTATGCTATTATTTCTAAAATTTCTTTCCTTGACAAGAGTGGAAAGATGTAAGATTGTTCTTCACTAAGTAAATAATAATGGAACAATCTCTTCAACTACCATCTGATTTTATTTTATAATTTTTACTCTGGAATACAAAGGATATCAAATTTTCCAATACCTTTACTTGTTTGTGTTAAAAATGATTACAGGCAATTTAGGCGATACAAAGAAACTGTATTTAACACTCATGAAGTGGGCAGTCTCTGTTTCCAAGAGTCCAGAGAACTGCAAAATGGGGCAGAAGGCAGGAAGCTTCCATAGGATAAAGAATAAGGAACAAGGAAGAGAAAAATAGAAAATGAAAGAGGAACAAGGAAGTAAGAATAGAGCCAAGAGTTGGCTTGGCATTTGGGGATTGGCTGATTGGATAAACTGCCTTTCTGGTCAAGCAGAGCATTTACAGGGACACAAAAGTTATCAAAGTTTTGGCTTGCTGATGTAGCACACTGGGCACTAACAGCTCTATCTTGTACCTAGAAATTTATTTCAACACTTGGAACACATCAGCAGTGATCAATTTTGGAATATCAGATAATTAAGGAAGAGAGAATTACAGCATTGAAGCAAAAATAGTTTCTATTACATATAATCTTCACTTAAGAGAATAGTATACAATGTAGAAAGGAATCAGAGTAGAAAGAAACTTGGACTTTGAAATCATACACATATAGATTCTGGCTCTGTCACCTACTGTCTGTGTGATTGTAGGCAAGTACTTTCTCTCTCTGAGCTTCAATTCCTTCGTGCGGTAATCAGTGCTACTGTTTGCCAAGTGTTTCCATTTCTCCCCTATTCTTATTCTCCCCTAAATCCAAATCCTATAGGATTACACTTCTTGACCTTCTTGTTTTGGGCAGGACCATGTATGTGACTAGTTCACGGCCAATGGCTGTGCATGCGCATAGTTCTGGCCAATGGCCAGAGCACATATTGTTGGTTTGTGCTAAGGACTGAATCGTCTCCCCCTCGAATACGTATGTTGAAGCCCCAAGCTACAATGAGATGGTACTTTGTAGATGTGGTCTTTTCGAGATAATTAGGTTTATACGAGGTCATGAGCGTGGGGCCCTCATGAAGGGGTCACTGCCCCCATAAGAAGAAAGAGCAGAGAGCTTGCTCTTTTTCTGCCACATGAGAACACAGTGAGAAGGTGTTTTAATATGCAAATCCTTCTTTCATTTTTGAGGTTGGTAATTTCTGGATAACTGCAGAGTCTGGCTCGTGGAGCCAACACATTTGTATAACATGCTGGTTTCTGTGTGTGTGGGAGATGTTGCTGTTGCAGCATGGATAGGGATTTTAAATGTTGCCAGGACTAATTCTCTCTTATAATGATATATTTTGGTCATTTTGGATCTTTTATCATATGTCGTTATTTTTTTCACTGATCTTTTTTTCTGGTTACTTTTAAGAGACTCGAGAGAGGGAATGTTTCCTCTCAGCAGATGCAGTAAAAGCACGAGGTAAAAGGGGAGAAAAAGTTTACTAGTAACCTTTTAAATGTAAGAAAATATATTTTGAACAGAAATGATTTTTTAAATTATTTTATTGAGATCATATTGGCTTATAACATTGTGTAAATTTCAGGTGTACACCATTATATTTCAGTTTCTGTATAGACTGCATTGTGCTCACCACCAATGGTATAGTTTTTATCTGTCACCATACATATGTGCCCCTTTACCCCTCTTGTCCTCCTTCCACCCCCTTCCCCTCTAGTAACCACCAACTGTTCTCCTTATCCATGTGCTTGTTTACTTATCTTCCATATATGAGTGAAATCATAAGGTATTTGTCTTTGTCTGATTTATTTCATTTAGCATAATACCCTCAAGGTCATCCATGTTATTGCAAATGGCATTATTTTGTCTTTTTTTTACAGCTGAGTAGTATTCAATTGTGTCTCTCTCTATATATATAGATGCACACACCATATATATATATATATATATATATATATATATACACACACACACATACACACATACACACACACACACACACACACACCCCCACATCTTCTTTATCCATCCATTCATTGACAAGCACTTGGGTTGCTTCCAAGTTTTGGCTTCTGTGCATAATGCTGTGATGAAAGTAGGGTGCATATATCTTTTTGAATTATTGACTTCATGTCCGTTGGAAAAATATCCAGAAGTGGACTAGCTGGATCATATGGTATTTATATTTTTAATTTTTGAGAAATCTCCATACTGTTTGCCATAGTGGTTGTACCAGTTTGCATTCCCTCCAGCAATGTATAAGGGTTCCCTTTTCTCCACATCCTCTCCAACACTTGTTATTTCTTGTCTTGTCTTATTAATTATAGCCTCACAGGTGTGAGGTGATATCTCACTGTAGTTTTGATTTGCAAGAAATGATTTTTTAATTGCATTATTTATAGTTTGTAGAAGCACTCAAACAGTACTCAAATAGTTACTACTCAAAATACTAACAGAATTTACCTTTTGATGTTCAACCGTCATTTTTAACCTTGTATATAACTTTTAAACATATTTAGAAATATGAAATTTCCACAGCTATATTCCAGAAAGCAACTAAAAAAGGATGTTTTTTAGACAGTCAAATATATCAAATTTATTTGTGACAAAGTACCAAACATTATAATTAAGCACATATCCTATTTAAAAATTCCTTAGAGAAAGCAAGCATAATATTGTACTGTTCTATTATAGAGGATAATTTTCAAAAATAACTGTATGCTGCCTTACATTGTAGAAAATTTTAAAAACATACCTAGAGAAGACATCACTAAAAACGGCAAGGTAAGGAACTCAAAGGTTCCATGCCAAAAACTGTCAGAATCAATTTTTGGAGAACTCTAGAATCTAATCAAAAACTTAAAACCACCAGAGCTTTCCAGGAGTGAGTGGCTTTTGCCAAAATCATTTAAAGGCTTGGACATTAGCCACAGCAGCCTGGGGCAAAGGACAACACTCAGGAGAAACAA
Organism: Equus przewalskii; assembly: GCF_037783145.1. Classification (NCBI taxonomy): domain Eukaryota; kingdom Metazoa; phylum Chordata; class Mammalia; order Perissodactyla; family Equidae; genus Equus; species Equus przewalskii. The sequence goes on from NC_091863.1 coordinate 83,059,143, forward strand.
TAAACAGAACGAGACTCCCAGGAGGAAGAGGCTGGGAAAGGAGATGCATGGGGGAATGAGGGCTTTTGAAAGTTCCCCAATATATAGAGGGATTGAGAAGGCCCTCCATATGCCCAGGGTGAGACACGTGTGCTTTAAAATCCTGAGGAGACTCAATGCTTTCACCTCTGGCTCTCCTTCGGACTCTGTGCAAGTAGGAAGTGAAAACTAATGCAGAGTTGCAAATGGCCTAGCCAAGCATTAACTGAGCTCCCCAGCACAGACAAATCTGCAAAGACCAGAAGAGTATTTCTTCTTCTTCTTTTTTTTTTTTTTGAGGAAGATTAGCCCTGTGCTAACATCCACCACCAGTCCTCCTCTTTTTGCTAAGGAAGATAGGCCCCAAGCTAACATTTGTGCCCATCTTCCTCTATTTTATATGTGGGATGCCACCTCAGCATGGCTTGATAAGCAGTGCATAGGTCCGCACCCCAGATCTGAACTGGTGAACCCCATGCTACTGAAGCTGACCGAGCAAGCTTAACCACTACCCCTCCAGGCCAGCCCCCTTATTTTCTTTTACTGGCTCCAGGTATTTAAAGTATCTGTCAAAACACCAGCTGATCACTAAGCTAAGGCAACACAGACTTCAGTGGACACACATGATAAAGAATACAGACTTTACAAAAATAGTTTAGAAAAATCACTAAACAAACAACAACCCACAACATCCAGCAACAACAAATCCTGAGGAGAAGGAAGAATGTGATTCCTAGAGGAAACACATCATAATATTCAAAATGTCCAGTTTCAAAAACAACAACAAAAAAATGAGGCATGCAAGGAAAGTATGGTCTATTCACAGAAAAAAAGAAATTAATAGCAACTGTCTCTGAGGAAGCCCAGATCTTGGACTTACTAGGCCAAGTCTTTAAATCAACTCTCTTTACTATGCTCAAGGAGCTAAAGGAAACCATGGACAAATAACTAAAATAAACCAGGAGAATGATGTCTCAATAAATAGGAAATGTCCAAAAACAGGAAGAAATTATAAAAAAAAAAGAACCAATAGAAATTCTGGAACTGAAAAGTAGAGTAGCTGAAATGAAAACTTCAATAGAAAGGCTCAACATCAGATGTGAACAGGCAGAAGAAAAAATCAAGGAACTTTAAATCAATTGAAATTATCCAGTATGAGGAGCAGAAAGAGAAAACAGAGAAAGGAGCAGATAGATTACTTGAAGAAATGATGGGCCAAACTTTTAAAATTTAAGGAAAGTCACGAATATACACATCCAAGAAGCTCAACAAACTTCAAGTATGATACACTGACCAAGACAAGTTATAGTCAAATTGTCAAAGTCAAAGCCAAAGTGAGTATCTTGAAAGCAGGCATTATCAGCATACTAGGGTATTATTACTCCTTATTTGGATCCTGATCCAAACAAACTGTTTAAAAAAACTATGACAGAATTGGGGATTTAAACAAGGATTGGACATAAAACAGTATTAAGGAATTATTAATTGTTGCGCGTGATAATGGTATTGTGGTTATACTTCAAAAAGAGTCCTTGTAGATATGCACTTTGAATTACTTATGTAGAAAGCGATATTACGTTCGGGATTTGCTTCAAAAATAATCTCTAAGGGCGGGAAGTGGGTAAGGGTATAGATGAAATAAGACTGGCCATGAATTAACTGTGGACGCTGGATGATGAATGCATTGGCTTTCACTACACTATTCCATTTCTGCATGTTTGAGGTTTTCCATAATAAAAGTTAAAGTTAATACAAACTATAAAATGAATGACTTTTTTTTTTTAAAGATTTTATTTTTTTCCTTTTTCTCCCCAAAGCCCCACGGTACATAGTTGTACATTCTTCATTGTGGGTCCTTCTAGTTGTGGCACATGGGACGCCGCGGCAGCGTGGCCTAATGAGCAGTGCCATGTCCGCGCCCAGGATTCGAACCAACGAAACACTGGGCCGCCTGCAGCGGAGCACACGAACCCAACCACTCGGTCACGGGGCCAGCCCCCAAATGAATGACTTTTTAATCAAAAAGGGAACAAAACAGAAAAGTCCTAAGAAGAATTAGAGAAAAAATTCCATCTTCTTGACTCATTTCCTGTCCCCCCATGCATTTTGGTACAGAAAAAATGGTGGGCATCGGTAGCAAGAAGGACCACAGGTTGGGAGTGGGGCGGGTGGGGCGGGTGGGGCACCTTACTCATCATAGATATTCTTCCATTAATTCTGTTTTTAAAAAAATATTGCATTGAAATTCGATTTATCTTCACTACTGAGGTTTTTTGCAGTCCTTTTAATTTGGGGCCTGAGTCCTGGCAGGGGGAGGGGCTTATCCTGGGAGCAGAGGAGGGGAAGAGGCAAGTCCCCAGAGAAGTGGCCATGGCCAACAGGCCCCTGAGAAGACCCTGCCCTTCCAGCCTGGGAGAGGCCCAGGAATTCACAAAGGAGGGAGCGCATCAGGGCATCAAAGCCCAGGCTGGCGCTGTTCGAAGGGACGTGGGGTGCCGGCGAGCTACGCGGACCCGCAGACCCGGCGCGGCCGCTGGGCGGGGCTGCTCCCGGCGACGGAGGCCTCACGTGACCGGCGCCGCCGACTCGCGCGCCTCGCTCCCGCGTCGAGCCCGGCGTCGCTCGCCCCCTTCTCGGTCCCTGCTGCCGGGGGCGGCCACGAAGAGTAGGAGGCGGAGGGGGAGCAGGTAAGGGACCCGCCGGGGTTCCCTGCGGTGGGTGCGGGAGGGCGGCCGCGGCCTGCGGACCCTCTCGGGGTCCAGCTGCCCCAGGCGGAGGTGCGCAGAGCCCGCAGCCCCCACGCCCCCCGCGGCCCCGCGTCGGGCCGCAGACCTTGCGGGGAGGGCTGCGCGGCCCTGAGGCGACAGCCTTCGGAAACCTGCCTCCCGCATCGCCAAAAGCTTTTGCGACACCCCGCCGCCCTTCCTCCTTGCTGTAGAAAATGGTGGTCCGCGTCGGGGTTGGGGGGGGGGCGCAAGGGGGAATGGCTGGCGCGGGTGGCTGGTTGGGGGCCAGGGGGAGGCGGCCGGGGGTGGCGGGGGGCGCCGATGGCTCGACTGCCGCAGCTCCCGCCCCGCTGCCCCCACCCGGCCCTCTGCAGGTCTGCAGCTCTGAGGGTCGCGGCGGCGCACTCGCGGCGAGAATCGGACAGAGGAGGAGACGACGGCAAGGATAGGCCCAGGTCTGTGCGGGCGCGGGCGCGGGGAGCGTGTGGGAAGCCCTGAGACCCCAAGTCCTCCCCTCAACCGCGTCCTCCATTTTGGTGTCGCAGGGGCCTGGGGAGGGATCGGCAGGGAAAATGGTGGGTTTGGGGCGGGGGAGGGGAGAGGAGCGAGAGGGACGGGGGAGAGCTCGGGCTGGGGGCCCCCTAGAGGGCGCAGGGAGCCGCTCAGGTGGGAAAAATGAAATTTCGAAAACTCTTGGGACTCCTGGGCTCTGAATTGCGCAAGGTGCATAGTAGGGCCTCTGTCCTCGGTGCTGATCAGCGCTCAAGAAAATAATCCCTTCTCTTGTCTCCTGCCCCTAGGAGCAATGGCGTCCAAAGAGGAACAAGCAGTAAAAAACCTCAACATGGAAAATGCCCAACAGGAAAACGAAGAAGAGGACCGCGCCCCTGTACAGAGTGGAGAGGAATCATGCCATTCCGGAAAGGGTGAAGGGCACAAGCCTGGAGGAAATGTTAGGCTGGGGCGGGTTAGGCGATTTGTCCCTAATTTTCGATGGGCTGTACCTACCAGGCATATTGATCACAGTGAAGTGGGAGATGATGTAGAAAAGTTCGCAGGGCAGATGATGGAAATCAGAAGAAAGACTAGGGAGCAGCAACTGAAGCATCATATGCCTTTCCAAACTCCTGAACCTGATAATCATTATGAATTTTGCCTCATACCTTGAATGCTAAGGTTTTCCCTGAGGTTAATAATGTGGCCTCTGCTCTACAAGCTTATAGTTTTGTGATTTACTTTTTCTGTAAACTTTTTGGTGTTTCCACTTTCATAACAGTTTCTAGTTGAGTATTGTTTTGTTTCAGTGTAAACCTTTCTGTCCAGCGGGGCAATTTCACCTAGTTTTAGGAAAAATATTCCTTTCATAATATGAGATTAATAAAGCGGTTTAAAAAGCAATCTTTCTTTTCCACCCTAGTCTTTATTTTTGTTAATATTACTTTTCCTCTCAGCTACCTGGGCTCAAAATCTCGATTATCTTTGACTAGTTCTGCTTGCCCCCAACCAATCAGTAAGGAAGGATTGTGCTCATAATTCAACATCTGATACCATTTTAAGAATGCGTGTCCTACTGTTTGTCAAAGAGTGAGAGTCCATCATCTGCATAAAAACACCTTGGCGGGGAGCTTTCTGAGAATGTAGAATCTGTGGCTCTTATCCTCCAGACCAACAGAGTGGGGCTCCAGAATCTCTATTTTTTAGCAAGCTTCCCAGGTAATTCTAATGTATACTGAAGTCTGAGACCACTATAGTGTGTATGTATGTATCTCTTTATGCACATATGTGTGTATATGTCTACATATGTTCTGTGTATCGTGTCATATTAAGTGTAAGCAATAAGGTAGAGTAATATAGGGTGAATATCTGAATTCAATGGGCAAAACCATTAAAAAGGAAAAGTACAAGGCCTTAAAGTTGACTTATTATAAGAGTGGTAGGGGACAAAGGTGGATGAAGGTACTAGAGTTTAGAGATGGTAAGTAGCAAGGCTACCCCTGCTGTATATCTTGGGAGGCAGGGGATCTGGCCTGGGCCATTTTCTATAGGACTTTGCCATCTGTAGATGCAGAATATTTGACTTTTCGTAACTGGTAAGAAGCTGAGGAAGGTCAAAGAGACTCAGCAAGACTGAGGCTGCTTTTTTATGTTTTGCTTTTCTGTACAGTATTTTCATTGCAGACACTTGAATTTTTAGAATAGAGCAGAAAGAAGTCTTGAAAGACCCTCCAGTGTTCTTTAGAATGAGAATTGCCACCCATTATGGTTCTTGAAATCAGTTTTGTGGGTCAAAACAAGCAGTTTTTTTTTTTTAATATTGGCACCTGAGTTAACAAGTGTTACCAGTTTTCTTTTTTATTTTCCTCCCCAAATCTCCCCAGTACATAGTTGTATATTTTACTTGTGGGTCCTTCTAGTTGTGGCATGTGGGACACCACCTCAACATGGCCTGATGAGCAGTGCCATGTCCGCGCCCAGGATCTGAACCAGCGAAGCCCTGGGCTGTCGAAGAGGGGTGCATGAACTTAACCACTCGGCCATGGGGCCAGCCCCACAACAGTCAGTTTAAAAAGGAAAAGGAATAGGACAAAAAACATCAGAGTCCATCACCCATGAGTAGTGTTAAGAATTATTTTGAGAAACTTGTTTTAGTTTTACATGAGGCAATATTGTCGCCTTAGAAAATGAATTTCTAACCGTAGGTCACAGGGTAAAAAACAGTTGAAAGTCACTGCAGTCCAAACTTCATTTCACAGATGAGGAAACTAGGTAGGAAAGTGATTTTGCCAAGGTCACACAGCCAATCAGTGGTAGAGCTGAGACCACAGTTTCCAGTTCCGGGTGATTTTCTCCTCACCGTGCTGCATGATTTGGAAATTTTGGCAGTGTGTACTGATTGCTGGTGGTTTGTGTGAACAAACACATACAACTTAACGCAAAATCACTGTTTACTTGATGTTCACACTTCAGTCATCAGAGTCCTTGCATGTTCAATTGAAAAATATGTTTAAGGAGAAGTCAGCCTCTTAGAACATTTTGGAGCTGGAGTGATCTCTCATCTTTCTGGAGGAAGGGGATGATGGAGAGTCTGATCTGAAAATGAAAGGTGGTGAACTCATAGGCACTTCATAAAGGCTAGCTGATTGAGTGGTGTTCATGAATGGCCTTTTGGTCCCTCTTAAAGTTAATACTGTATCTTCTACACCAATCCTAGATTTCCAAAGGTAGTCTAATTTTTAAAAATCTGGGGGTGGTGGGTGAGATAACTTCACTGGTGGAGAGAGAATTGAAGGAATCTTCCTCACTAAGGTTTTTTGGGGAGGGTGGGGAATGAGGACAGGCTTTCTGGAAGAAATAAGAGTCAATGTTGGAGTTGAGAGTATGGTCTTTTGAAGAACTGAAATAAATTCCCTCCCCTTGGTATTTCTGAGGGAGTGGAATGATGAGGTCAGAACTTTCTGAAAGTGGTGAAGATCAGAGAACATTGTGACCCATCTGAGGGTTTCAATGTGATTGGTTGAAGGAGAACCAAATTAAGTCTCCTCTCCTGGGAGTTTTTTTTTTGGGGGGGGGGGCGGGGCTGAACACAAAACTTTCTAGAAGCAGTGAAGTTAAGGGACCATAATCAGAACATGATTGTTTGAAGGCGAACTGAAGGAAATACCCTCTCCTGGGTGTTTCTGCAAGTAAGGAGTGAGGACAGACCACTCTAGAAAAAGTAAAAGTCCGGAGTCAAGTCAGAAAGAGATTGAAAGAGAACCAAGTTACCACAATGAACATTTCCATTAATTTATATATCCCATGGGAGGATCGACTTTTCCTGATCTTGGTGGGCAGTACATTCTAACTTTTTAAGGTAATAATGGAGAGATGTCAGTGGGAGTATCCTTAAAGAGGCCAGCAAGAAAATAAAATGACTCTTATGAAAACAAGAGTGAATAATCCAAGAACAGTAAAAGGGAATGACACATTCATCCCTATCAATTATTTATACATTCTTGTTTATAAATTTTTAGTTTTTGGAGGAAAATGTATATTTTCATGGATTTTGGAGCTAGGCTTGGGATAGAAGCCTAGTAATTAAGGAGAAAGAGAGCGAGGAGATCTCTTGAGAAGAGAGTCAGCCTTTCAGCAGCATATGCCCTTGTCTTCAAATTAGAGAAAATGGAGATATTACTGTAGGAGTCTTTAAAGAGGCCAGCAAGGAAAAAAATGAACTTACAACAAAAAAAGCAGAAACAAATAAACTAAATATCACAACAATAATATGCCAAAACAGGTTATCACTTTCAGTCCTTTCAGTCTACCTACACGAGTAATTATTTTAGCTTTATTCAGATAAAGTTTTTAAAGTACCTAAAATATTTAAATTGATCTGTTTTACATATATTTAAACCTACGAAACCATAACCACAATCAAAATAGCAAACGCTTCCATCACCTCCGAAACTCTTTCTTCCCATTTGCAATCCGTCGCTCTTTGCACCCCCATTCCCAGGCAACCTCTGACCTGCTTTCTGTCACTATAGTTTTCATTTTATAGTACTTTTTATATAAATTGAATCATAGAGCATGTGCTCTCTCTCATTTTTGTCTGGCTTCATTCAGTAAACATAATGATTTTGCATGTAATAGTGGCACATTCCTTTCTGTTACAGAATAGTATTCCATGATATGGTGAGTGTCTATCCATTCATCTGTTCGTGGGCTTTTAGGTACTTTCCAGTTTCGGGCTTTTACAAATAAAGCTGATGCGAACATGCACATACAAATTTTTGTGTAGGCATGTTTTCACTTTTTTGGGGTATATACCTAGGAATGGAATGGCTATCTTTTATGGAAGTTGTAAGTTTAATTTTTTTAAGAAGCCACCAAACTGTTCTCCAAGGTGGCTTCACTGTCTTATGTTCCCATTAGTAGAGTATCAAAGTTCTAATTTCTCCTCATCCTCGCCAACACTTAGTATAGCTACGGTTTTTTTGTTAATATTTTCAAGTTTTAACCATTGTAAAGGGTGTGTAGTGGTATCTTGTGGTTTTAATTTTCATTTCTCTGGTGACTAATGATGTTAAGCATCTTTTCATGTACTCATTAACTATTCACATATCTTCTTTTGTTAAATAATTTGTTCAAATATTTTGTTCATTTTTCAAACTGGTCATTTGTCCTCTTATTACCGAGTTGCAAGAGTTCTTTATAAATTCTACATTCAATTTCTTTGATGTATATGTTGTGAATTTTTCTCTCAGTCTTGGCTTGCCTTTTCATTTACCTAATGGCTTCTTTCACAGAAGAAAAGTTTTGAATTTTTATAAAGTTCGTTTAATCCACTTTTTCATTTATATGTAATTGTGTTCTATTTAGGAAATGTTCTGCCTAGTTCAAGGTTACCAAGATTGTCTCCTATATTTTCTTCCAATGGTTTTGTGGTTTCAGGCTTTTGACTTTGGTCTGCGAACCATTTCAAGTTAATTTTTGTGTAAGGTGTGAAGTAAACTCTGGTGTTCATTTTGTTCCATGTTAATATCCAGCTAAACAGCACCATTTGTTGAAGAGACTCTACTTTCTCTATTGTATAGCCTTTATACATTTGTCAAAAACCAAGTGCTCCTATATATGTGGGTCTATTTCTGTACTCTCTGTTCTTTTCCATTTATCTATATGTCTGTGTTTTCACATAGACATATATCTATGTTTCAACTGTCTTGATTACTATAGCCTTGTCGTAAGTCTTGAAATTAGGTAGGGAAAGTCCCACAATTTTGTTCTTCTCTATTAAAATTGTTTTCAATATTCTAAGTCCTTTGAATTTTCATATAAATTTTAAAATCAGCTGGTTTTCTACTTTTTTTACCCTGTAGGAATTTTTATTGGAATTGCTTTGATTCTGTAGATCAATTTGGTGAGAACAGCTATATTAATAGAATCATTCAATACATAAACATGATATAACTTCCATTTATTCAGATCTTATTAAATTCCCTCAACAGTGTTTTGTAGTTGTCATTGTGGGGGTCTTGCACATAGTTTGTTAGATTTACTACTAGGTGATTTATGTTTTTTGTTGCAGCTGTAAATGGAATTTTAAAATTTAATTTCCCAATTGTTCACTGCTAGTATATAAGAATCCAATTGATTTTCCTACATTAGCCTTGCATTCTATGACATTGCTAACTTCGTTTATTAGTTCTAGTAGCTGATTGTAGATTCCTTGCAGCTTTCTACATAAGCATTCATATCATCTGCAAATAGGGACAGTGATTTTTGTAAGGAAAAACACAGAGAAAGGAGCATTGTCACAGTACTCAGGGGCAAGGACCAGGCCCCTAGGCTCTTCCATAAATTAAAAGAAACTGAAAACTCTGTGACAGTGTTTCACATAGGGTGTCCTCTCTCTTTTTTTCATTTTTGGAAGTTTCCCACACTCATCACAATTAGTCAAGTATAGCTTCATATAAATAACCTATTCATATCCTGTCTGAAAGGATGCCAGGGCCCAGGAATTGCATTTGGAAGGCAGCAGGACATGTGTGGAGAACAATATAAAACGTGAGTGGCTTCTGATCACTAGGCCAAATATTTCCAAGTAAATAGCATTGTCTAGTTCAGAAGTAAAACAGTCAGGAGGATCAGCTTCTGCAGAAAGGTTAGACAAGAGCAGAACCACGGGGGATGTGCCCCTTAGGCACTTCACACCCACTTGCATGACTGTTATCAAAAAAACAATAACAAGTCTTGATGAGGATATGGAGAATTGTAACCTTCATATATTGCTGGTGAGAATATACGATCATGCCGTTGCCATGGAAAACAGTTTGACAGTCCTTCTGAAAGTTATGCATAGAGCTACCGTGTGACCTAGCAATCCCACTTTTAGGTATATATTCAAGAGAATTGAAAACATATACTCACAAATGTTCATAATAGCATTAGTCATAATAGTGAAAAGTGCCAACAACCCAAATGTCCATCAACTGACAAATCTATAAACAAAATGTGGTGTATCTATGCAATGGAATATTGTGCAGCCATAGAAAGGAATGAAGTCCTGATAAATGCTATAACATGGTTGAATCTTGAAAATATGTTAAGTGAGAGAAGCCAAACACAAAAGAACACATGTTGTATAATCCCGTTTATATGAAATGTCCAGAATAGACAAATCTGTTGAGACAGATAGTACATTAGTGGTAGCTAGGAGCTGGAGGGAATGGGAATGAGGAGTAACTACTAAGGGGTATGGAGTTTCTTTCTGGTGTATTAAAAAGGGGAACATTAATAGCCAGACAGGATAATTTACTATAAATAAATAAAACAGTTTGGTCATCTCCAATAATACAAAAGTATGTAAAGAGTAGAATGGAAAGCATAGACATATTTAAGTATAAGAAGTCTTTTAATATATGATAAAGTTGGTATGTCAAATCTGAAAAGAAGAGCTGTATCATTCAATACATTTTCTGATTTCTTTACATTATGCTAACTTGGGAACCAGGAAATTAGTGAGGCTCCCAGAACTTGGCCTCTCAGCCTAAGAGGGAAGCATTTTATCTCCAGCATCCCTCCCTATTAAGTGGTGTTGCTGAATGAATTCTCATCCCTGCGTGACAAGGCATGGGTACCATATAACAAAAGTGTGTAATAACCAGTCTCATCATCTAAGAATTAGGAATATAAGTTAGAATCCCAGTTCCGTCATTTACTAGGTATGTGATCTTGGAAAACTTTTCTAAGTCTCAGTTTTCTCATCTATCAGTTAGGATCAATAATATTTAACTGTGGCTGCAGGACCTTTGGGGAAGAAGAATATTCACAGTACCTGCTTGTGATGTTATTGCAAGGTCCTTCCTTCCTCAAGGGGCTCTGGGTATAGTATTTGAACTGAATTAAGAGAGAACCTATATAGTTAACAAGACAGGGAACAACGTGTTGGAGAGGATGTGGAGAGAAGGGAACCCTTGTACACTGCTGGTAGGAGTGCCATTCCACTGCTGGGTATTTATCCAAAGAACTTGAAAACACAAAGGCATAAAGATGCTTGCACCCCTATGTTCATTGCAGCATTATACACAATAGCCAAGACTTGGAAGCAACCCAGGTGCCCATCAAGGGGCGAATGGATAAAAAAGATATGGTATATATACACGTAATGGAATAGTACTCAACCATAAGAAATGATGAAATCCGGCCATTTGTGACGACATGGATGGACCTTGAGGGTATTATGCTGGGTGAAGTAAGTCAGAGGGAGAAAGTCAGATACCATGTGATCTCACTCATAAGTAGAAGATAAAAACAATGACAGACAAACACATAGCAACAGAGAGTGGATTGATGGTTACCAGAGGGGAAGGGGGGAGGGAGGAGGGTGAAAGGGATGATTAGGCACACACGTGTGGTGATGGATTATAGTTAATCTTTGGGTGGTGAACATGATGTAATCTACACAGAATTCAAAATATATTACGATGTACACACAAAAAATAAAGTGAAATACATATGAAAAAAAGAGCGCCTAGACTATGTAGCGGCTCGTATTAGGTCTCTGTTTGCCATACTTAGGGTTTTAGGGTAAGCTAAATCAAGTAGAAAATTAGTGGGTCACCTATCCATGTCTCTCCTAGTAATACCTATATGTCAAGATAGGCTAACTGCTTTAAAAATCATTTCCCAAATCTCAGAGGCTTAGCAAACTGAAATTTTATTTCTTTTAACAGTTCAGTGCATGTGGGAATGAGTGGGATCTGTTTGATGCAGTCATTCAGGGACCAAGGTGGCAGGAAGCCTCACCATCTTCAACAACATGTGACTTCCAAGATTGCCTTGGGTGTTTACATCTAACTGAAAGATAGAAGAGAGAGGGCTCATGGGAGGTTATGCTGGAGTTTTCTGCTCACATACCAATGGCCAGAAATCAGTCACCCAACTGGGAAAGGCAGTTCATAAGTGTGAACCTAGGAGGAAACATAACAGAATTTGGTTAACACATATGCCGTCTCTGCCATAATATTACAGGATCGATTAGCTACTGACAAAAACTCCTAACTCAGACTATTCTGTCTACCATGACATTCCTGATGCATGTAAATGTGACTAGGCCTTCCTCGTCTTTGGTGGCTAAATGTAATTTCTTAGTTTATCCTACCCTGAGATCCTGGCATCACTACTGAAATCAAGGGGCCATGCCAACTTTAAGAGTCACTCCCAGCATCCTCAGCCTAAGGCTAATAGCCATTATAAGATTTTTAAAATATGCCTGCCTATTGCGCAATTTTCCATTAAAGATAACATCTTCTGGCTCCTTCTGCAGACATAGTTAGGGAGTAAATGAGTACATAATACATAATAAGCACACGCCAATATTCCCTTTTCCATAATTATTTAGATTGTTTACATCACACTAAGCTATCTCTGGTACACCAACTTCATTTAGTGTGACCCATCAGAAGGCCATATTTCAGTCAACCACCTGAGTGAACAATTAGAATCCAGCTGCATGAGATAACACATTGAATTTAGAATCTCTGCTGTGTGCACAAATATTGATAAATTCAGCTGGATTTAATAATTTAACCAGTTATTGGGCACCTACTACGTATCTGGTGCTGTTCTAGGTATTGGGGAATCACAGCACTGAACGAAACAGAAAAAAAATCTATTTTCATGGAACTTGCGTTCTTGTCGAAGAAACAACAAGAGAAGACTCATGAGGAAACATCTGCAGGAGGTAAAGGAGTGATCCAGGTGGGTATCTGAGGGTAGAGTTTTCCAGGCAGAGGGAATAGCAAATGCAATAGCCCTGAGTTGAAAGCAAACCTAACAAAGGTAGCTAAATTATTTCCCTTCCTACCTTTGTCTAATATTCTCAGAACTTATTCTCATAGATATTCTCGAGATTGTTTCCAATATGGCAAATACATTGAACAAATAGGATTTGTAGGATGCAATAATAAAACAATTTTTTACTTCCTGCTATCCATGCAAACCTGCCCTTTGGCACTAGTTCTTCTCTGGCCCTTGGGTAAAATCTAGGGTATGTCCCATCGCTTTCCTGCTTGCTCTAGTAAAGTGAAAAATCCTCCTGTCAGTTCTAGTCACAAAATAGTTTCCATTCAATGAGGGCAGAGAAAAAGTAAGAAGAAATTAAAGTTTCATGTAACTAGTACTGTTCTGGCCATCTATTATTAGCACTTTCTACACTGGAAAGGTATTTAATGTTGACTCCTTTCCTCGTGTGGTTCTTTTATGGGTCTATAGGGAGTCTCCCGTTGTTGAGAAGCTCTCACCTGCTGTTCTCTTAAAATGGGCAAAGATGTATCCCTGGGCTAGTCACTTTTGACTCCTTCCTTAGCCTTTAAGCTTCCAGCAGTGTATCTCCATGCTGTTTCTGTGACGGTTTCCTTGCTCCCCCAGAAGACCATCATGAGCTAGATCTATGTCATCCTCAAACTAGTTTTATCTCCTGTATGGCCCGTGCTATATCTACGGGAACCGCTCACACATCCTTTGCCCAATTTAACTCTCAAATTCAAGGAGTCCAGTCTGTCCCCAAACTTTCTTCACTCTGGTGTCAAAGTAGCTGGCCAGTCAGTCTCTTGCCTTTTAGATTTCTCAGGGTTGAGTTAGATACCTACTCTGTTACCAAGTTCCAGGGGCTCTGACTAATCCTGTTGAGGCTTTTTGCCTTAGGCTTGAGGAGAGAGAGAGGAAGCCCTAGTCCTCTATGGTGGAAGCACTCATGGAATGCCAGTAGTTCTCATTAGAAATCCTCTTCCAATCTCCAACAATCTTCTTGGCCTCTCAAAAGTCTTTTGCAGGCTGGAAGTGGGTGGTCGTCTAAGGGTATCCAAGTCAGTACTCATCCAAGATTTTGCAAGAGGTTTTCATCACCTTATTCTACACTTTGGAATTTGGCAGTAGTTGACACCTATTGTCTTGGGACCTCAACCAAAAATGAGACTGAAATAGGCAATGTTTTATATCCTATTATAACAATATACATATTTAAAAGCTTGCAATTCATCTGGTGTGTGAACTGTCTATTTGGTTTTTCTAGTTGCAGTATCCTCCTTCCCCTGCTGACACGCTGGGATTTGGTTCTAGTTACAGATTAAGAAAGAATGAACGTGTCTGTGAGGCAATGGGGAGGGAATAGGGACAATTGGTCTCCCTTGCAACGTGCCTTCAGGAAGGTTGTTACAGATCTTCAAATGAAGCAAGAACACTCTCGCCCATACAAGGAATGAGGAGTTAATTGGGCTGGTAAGAAAGACCCAGTAAGGGTTGAAAGTGGGGGCACTGTGTGTTAGAGTTCCGTTTTCCCCTTCCTTCTTTTGGTTTCCTCTTCCTCCTAGATTCTTGTCCTGCTCATTCCTTGAGGCCCAGCTCTGATCACACAACATCTGAGACCATGCTAGCTGGAAGTGATCTCTCCCATCTCTGTCATTGATGCACAGCACATGGGGCCTCAACCCCTCTTATGGTCTTTGACATGGGATTGGCTGTCCCTTTCTGCTTTCCAATGTGTGGGAGGAAGGGCTGTCTTTTCAGGAAATTAGGTGCCAGGGTAGCAGACAAGTGCCCACTCTCATTCTGCTTCAGTGACTTCTGTTAATATTTAAATTGTGTACCTCCAGAAATCTCAAAGGCTTAGAAAAAGTTATTTGCTGCTTGGCTCATGAATATACCTTCTATCTGCCCACATAAAGTTGGGAGCAGAGATTTTATTGACTCCTCCTCTGCTAATTCTGCTCAACTGGGCGTGAAGGTGGTGATCTATTTGTCATCAAGTGCTGTTTTCCGAGCAATTTCACAACACATAAGCTCTATTTACCTTTGAATTTAACTTAAACACAATATATTTTATATTTTTTATCTTGGTAACATATTCACATAGTTCAGTCAAAAAACGGAATTAGGGGCTGGCCAGTGGCACAGCAGTTAAGTTTGCACTTTCTGCTTCTGCGGCCTGGGGTTTGCCGGTTCGGATCCCAGGTGCAGACCTATGCACCACTTATCAAGCCATGCTGTGGCAGGCGTCCCACATATAACGTAGAGGAAGGTGGGCACGGATGTTAGCTCAGGGCCAATCTTTTTTTTTATTTTTTTTTATTTTTTTATTGAGTTATTGATAGGTTACAATCTTGTGAAATTTCAGTTGTACATTAATGTTTGTCAGTCATGTTGTAGGTGCACCACTTCACCCTTTGTGCCCACCCCCCACCCCACCTTTCCCCTGGTATCCACTAAACTGTCCTTAGTCCATAATTTTAAATTCCTCATACGAGTGGAGTCATACACAGATTATCTTTCTCTCGCTGGCTTATTTCACTTAACATAATTCTCTCAAGGTCCATCCATGTTATTGCAAATGGAATGATTTTGTTCTGTTTTGCAGCTGAGTAGTATTCCATTGTATATATGTACCACATCTTCTTTATCCATTCGTCTGTTGCTGGACACTTAGGTTGCTTCCACGTCTTGGCTATTGTAAACAGTGCTGCAATAAACATTGGGGTGCATAGGACTTTTGGTATTGCTGACTTCAAGCTCTTTGCATAAATACCCAGTAGTGGGATGGCTGGATCGTATGGTAGTTCTATTTTTAATTTTTTGAGGAATCTCCATACTGTTTTCCATAGTGGCTGCACCAGTTTGCATTCCCACCAGCAGTGTATGAGGGTTCCTTTTTCTCCGCAACCTCTCCAACATTTGTTGCTGTTAGGTTTAGATATTTTTGTCATTCTAACGGGTGTAAGGTGATATCTTAGTGTAGTTTTGATTTGCATTTCCCTGATGATCAGCGATGATGAGCATCTTTTCACGTGCCTATTGGCCATCCGTATATCTTCTTTGGAGAAATGTCTGTTCATGTCTCCAGCCCATTTTTTGATTGGGTTGTTTGATGTTTTGTTGTTGAGTTGCGAGAGTTCTTTATATATTATGGATATTAAGCCTTTGTCAGATATATGACTTGCAAATATTTTTTCCCAGTTAGTGGGTTGTTTTTTTGTTTCAATCCTGTTTTCATTTGCCTTGAAGAAGCTCTTTAGTCTGATGAAGTCCCATTTGTTTATTCTTTCTATTGTTTCCCTTCTCTGAGAAGGCATGGTGTCCGAAAAGATCCTTTTAATACTGATGTCAAAGAGTGTACTGCCTACGTTTTCTTCCAGAAGCCTTATGGTTTCAGGTCTCACCTTCAGGTCTTTAATCCATTTTGAGTTTATTTTGGTGAATGGTGAAAAAGAATGGTCAATTTTCATTCTTTTACATGTGGCTTTCCAGTTTTTCCAGCACCATTTGTTGAAAAGACTTTCTTTTCTCCATTGTATGCCCTCAGCTCCTTTGTCAAAGATAAGCTGTCCATAGATGTGTGGTTTTATTTCTGGGCTTTCAATTCTGTTCCATTGATCTGTGCACCTGTTTTTGTACCAGTACCATGCTGTTTTGATTACTGTAGCTTTGTAGTATGTTTTGAAGTCATGGATTGTGATGCCTCCCGTTTTGTTCTTTTTTCTCAGGATTGCTTTAGAAATTCGGGGTCTTTTGTTGCCCCATATGAATTTTAGGATTCTTTGTTCTAATTCTGTAAAGAATGTCATTGGGATTCTGATTGGGATGGCGTTGAATCTGTAGATTGCTTTAGGTAGAACGGACATTTTAACTATGTTTATTCTTCCAATCCATGTACATGGCATGTCTTTCCATCTCCTTATGTCGTCATCCAATTCTCTCAGAAAGGCCTTGTAATTTTCATTATATAGGTCTTTCACTTCCTTAGTTAAATTTACCCCAAGGTATTTTATTCTTTTTGTTGCGATTGTGAATGGTATTGTATTCTTGAGTTCTTTTTCTGTTGGTTCATTACTGGAGTATAGAAATGCTACTGATTTATGCAAATTGATTTTATACCCTGCAACTTTGCTGTAGTTGTTGATTACTTCTAACAGTTTTCCAATGGATTCTTTGGGGTTTTCTATATATAAGATCATGTCGTCTGCAAACAGCGAGAGTTTCACTTCTTCCCTCCCTATTTGGATTCCTTTTATTCCTTTTTCTTGCCTGATTGCTCTGGCCAGGACCTCCAGTACTATGTTAAATAAGAGTGGTGATAGAGGGCATCCTTGTCTCGTTCCTGTTTTCAGGGGGAGGGGTTCAGTTTTTGCCCATTGAGTATGATGTTGGCTATGGGTTTGTCGTATATGGCCTTTATTATGTTGAGGTAGTTCCCTTCTATGCCCATTTTGTTCAGAGTTTTTATCATAAATGGCTGTTGGATCTTGTCAAATGCCTTCTCTGCATCTATTGAGATGATCATGTGGTTTTTATTCCTCAGTTTGTTGATGTGGTGTATCACGTTGATTGATTTGCGGATGTTGAACCATCCCTGTGTCCCTGGTATGAATCCCACCTGATCCTGATGTATGATTCTTTTGATGAATTGCTGAATTCTGGTTGCCAAAATTTTGTTTAGAATTTTTGCATCTATGTTTATCAGTGATATTGGCCTGTAGTTCTCTTTTTTCGTGGTGTCCTAGGGCCAATCTTCCTCAGCAAAAAATGATGAGGATTGGCAGCAGATGTCAGCAGATGTCAGCTCAGGGCTAATCTTCCTCAATTAAAAAAAAGTTTAAAAAAAAATTTTGTTTAAAAAAACAGAATTAAAAAGCTATTTGTTTTCCTTTTCCTCATCCCTTCCCTTCTCTTCTCGAACAATTCAGTCCTAACACCATTAGATGGGAAAGAGCAAAATGGGTGCCTTTGCCAGAGGAGAGAAGAGAGCTGTGTCGACCTGTTGTCCGCAGCCACAAAGGGCAAGGAATGACAGTCACCACCAAGGCCACTTGGTTGTTTAAGCAATCAAAGCTTATTGATAAAGGGAAACAGAATGAGGAGCAGGGATAAAGGGGAACAACAAATCGGTACTTAGAACATCCACACCACAATCAGCTGGGGAAGTGCGAACAGTTTGTATAGCGGGCAGAAGTGCCGATTGTCTGGGTCTGAGGCAAACCGTCCTTTCCTCAGTGAGACTTCCAATTGTTCTATGCCTGTAACTACCTTTTATCCTAAGGTTTCTCTAGGTTCTGACTCAGGGTTTCAGACATTTGGATATTTTGAGTTATTTCTTCTTGTTCCCACGGATGGGGTGCTTCTATCTTTTTTGTTCCCACAGATGGGAGGTTTCTAAAGTCTAATCAGGTGCCTGTCGGGGGTGGCCAGCCCAGACAAGGAACATGACGCAGGGCATATTCTTTGTAACTTGTGGCTTAGAGTCAGGGCCGAAGTGGCCATCTTTGGCTCCAAGCCCAGACACATTCCTTCACGTAGGGCCCAGGCCCAGTGTCCTTGGAAGGCAGGGAGGTCAATGAACTCTGTACATGACCTTAGCTGGGTGAGGAAGGCATCCATCCTGGGAGAGTGGCTCCTTGTAGAGACAGTTCCTAGGATGTGTGAGGAGGGCTTCCTGAGGGAGAGACAGCCTGGTGCGTGGTGTTAGGGTTCTATTTGATTTAAGAGAGTCTCCACATAGAGGCAGTGTGTGGTAAAGTGGAGCAGGATTTCAGAGTCTGAGCAGGGTCAGAAGCATGTCCATGCAGAGGGCTGCCAGCAATCTGAGAAGGGCACTTGTATGGCTTTAAATAGATATAGATGTAAATGTGTGAATGCATATATATGTGAGTACCTATGTCTGTGTGTATATGTATATACATACAATACAATACAATACAATACAATATGTACATACAATATTGCCTAATTCATTCCACTGAGACAGCCTGGGAGCTCAGCACCCCGATAGCAATAAGCACACCTAGTGTCCATATCTTGTCTTTTAAATACCATTATTCAATAAAAATAGCAAGGACTCCTTGGAGAAATGGCTGATTACATGGATGGAGCAGGTAAAGAACACAATGAGCCTGGAACATTTTGCTGTACCAGAAAGTAAAGTGCTCGAAAAATGATGGGGGCATACCAAAAGGATACAGAAGCCAGTCTGAGGAGGCTCCTGCAAACCAAATAGAAGACAATGTGCATATCAAAATAAATAATGATAGAACATAGTGTCAAAAAAGGATGAGTCAGTATCTAAATAAATAAATACACAAATAAATATTTACATAGTTTCAAAATACCTTCCCATAAAATACTTAATAATTGCAAAGGGAAAAAGGTCACTGGAATAGCCTGGAAAGCACCATTTTAAACAAGTGTCAAAGAGGACATTGTAAGTAATGGGACATATTGCAATTGTGTACCATCTGATAGGATAGAAAGAGAATACTACAGCAACACTTCTGTGATATTCCTCAAAAGATGCATACCCTGAATCCATTCAAATAGAAATACCAGGCAAACACAAATTGAGGAACACTGTGGAAAGTAACTGGACTATAACATCATGAAAGTCAAAGGAAGACTGAGGGCATATTCTATACTGAAGGATAGTTAAGAGACATAACTAAATGCAGCAGGTGATTCTGAAATGGATCCTTTTGCTATAAAGGACATTGTTAGGATAACTGGTAAAAATCTATTGGGGTCTAAGTTTAGATGGCTGTAATAGATCAAAGTTAATTTTTTTATTTTGATAATGTATTGCAGTTATGTAGGAAAATGTGTTTGTGGGAAATGTGCACTAAAGATGTTTGGGGTTATATTCATTTTCTGCTGCTATGTAAGATATCACCATAAACTTAGCAGCTTAAAACAACATGCATTTATTAGCTCACAGTTCTGTAGGTAAGCAGTCTGGGAGGGCTTGGCTAGTTCTCTGCTTAGGGTCTCATGAGGCTGAAATCAAGACATTGGCTGGCCTGAGCTCTTATGTGGACGATCAGGGGAAGAATCCCCTTCCAAACTCATTCAGGTTGTTGGTAGAACCCAAGTCCTTGCAGCAAAGGACTGATGTCCCCATTTTCTTGCTGGCTTTTGACAAGGGGTTGCTCTCAGCACCTAGAAATTTCTCTCCAGTCTTTGCACTTGGCCCATGCCATTTTCAAAGCCAGCAATGGTGATGCATCCAAGCCTTATCATGCTTTGAATTTCTCTGACTTCCTCTTCTGCCAACAGCCATATAAAACTTTCTCCTTTTAAAGGGCTCATGTGAGGGGCCGGCCCGGTGGTGCAGCGGTTAAGTGCGCACGTTCCACTTCAGCGGCCTGGAGTTCACCGATTCGGATTCTGGGTGCAGACAAGGCACCGCTTGGCAAAAGCCATGCTGTGGTAGCCGTCCCACGTACAAAGTAGAAGAAGATGGGCACGGATGTTAGCTCAGGGCCAGTCTTCCTCAGCAAAAAGAGGAGGATTGACAGCAGTTAGCTCAGGGCTAATCTTCCTCAAAAGATAAAATAAAATAAAATAAAGGGCTCATGTGATTAGATTAGGCCTACCTGGATAATCTCCCTTTGCCACATAATGTAACATAATTGTAGGAGTAACATCAAGAGGTGAAAGTCATAGGGGCCATCTTAAAATTCTGTCTACTATAGGATGGATGGGGCATTAGACTATTAACTTACTCTCAAATAATTCATGGAAAAAATTCTCTGCAGTTCTGGTTCCAAGTAAGATGGAATAAATACATTTTAACTTTCTCTAGCACTGAACACAGCTTTGAAAACCAGACAGAATGCATGGTGCAGCTATTTGAGGTCTCTGTAAATATTAAATAGCAGATATATTGGGGAAGAACACCAAAATTCCAAGTTCCACCAAATTGGTAGATTTAAACAAGACCCAAAATTTCATAACATAATATTCAATGTCCAGTATATAAACCAAAATTAAACAGCATATAAAGAAGCATGAAAATCTCAAAAAGCATGAGAAAAGGCAATCAACAGACACCAGTGATGAGATGACAGATGCTGTAAATATTTGATAGACTTTAAAGTAGGTAGTACAAAATTGCTCAAAAGAGCTATCACTCTTGAAAATCTAATTAAAACTGAAATTGTCAGAAAGTAAATAGAAAATATAAAAAAGAATTTAATGGAAGTTTCAGAACTGAAAAAGTTAATACCTAGATTTTAAAACTCACTTGATGGACTCGGTGGAAAGATGGACATGACAGAAGAAAGAGACAGTTAACTTGAAGATAGATCAATAGATATCGTCCAATTTGAACAACACCCTAGACAAAATCAATAAGCTTAATAGCCCTATAACTATTAAAGAAATTGAGTTCACAAGCTTTAAACCATCCAAAAATAAAACTCTAGGTCCAGATGGTTTCACTGGCATATTCTACCAAACATTTAAAGAAGAAATAGCACCAGTTGTACACACTCTCTTCTAGAAAATAAAACAAGTGGTAGGCAAAATAATGATCCTCCAAAGATCCATGCCCTAATCCCTGGAACCTATGAATATGTTATGCCACATGGCAAAAGCTATCAGCTACATTTGCTGATTTGATTAAGAGTTTGAACCTTGAGATGAAAAGATTGTCCTGGATTATCTAGGTGGGCCCAATCTAATCCTTAAAAGCAGAGAACATTTCCTGGCCTGGTCAGAGAGATGAGATGAAATAAGGAGGAGGAAAGATTCAAAATGTGAGAAGGACTTTACCAGCCATTGCTGGTTTTGAAGATGGAGGAAGAGGGTCATGAGCCAAAAAATGTGAGTGGCCTCTGGAAGGTGGGAATGGCCCTTAGCTGACAGACAGTAAGAAAACATGGATCTCAGTCCTACAACCACAAGGACCTGATTTCTGCCAACACTCTTTGTCAGCAAAGAAACGCATGTTCCCCCTAGAGCCTCCAGAAAGGAATACAGCTCTGCCAACATCTTGATTTTTGGCAAGTGAGATCTATGTTTGACTTATGATCTAGATAATTATAAGATAATATATTTGTATTGTTTAAGGACATAAATTCGTGGTAATTTCTTCCTGCAGCAATAGAAAACAAATAAAGAGGAAGAAGTATGTCCCAGATCATTTTACAATGTCAACATTACTCTGATACCAAACCAAAGAAAATATAGTACAAATAAAGAAAACTAAGGGGGCCAGCCCCATGGCCGAGTGGTTAAGTTTGTGCATTCCATCTTGGTGGCCTGGGGTTCACTGGTTTGGATCCTGGGCACGGACCTACACACCACTCATCATCTATGTGGCAGCATCCCGCATAGAAGAACTAGAAGGACTTACAACTGGGACATACAACTATGTACTGGGGCTTTGGGGAGAAAAAAAAGAGGAAGATTGGCAACAGGTGTTAGCTCAGGGCCAATCTAAAAAGAAAGAGAAAACTAAGACCAATATCCCTCCTATTACCAGATTGAATTTCTTAATATATAAAAAGAATATCTACCACAAGTAGTAGAAGTGGGAGTTTATCCCAAGAATGAAAGTCTAATTCAATATTTGAAAGTCAATCAATGCAATCCACCACATTAAGAATCTAAACAAGAAAAACCACACCAGCATAGCCATAGATGCAGAGAAGTCTTTTGACAAGATAAAACATCTATTAATGATAAAAACTCTCCACAAACTATAAATAGAAGTCAACTTCCACAACCTGATAAAGGGCTTCTACAAAAAACCTCCAGCTAACATATTTAACTGAGAGATCGAATATTTTCTCTCGAGACTGGGAACAAAGCAAAGATACCCACTCTCAGCACTCAGATTCAACATCATAATGGAAGTTTTATCCAGTGCAACAAGGCAAGAAAAAGAAATATAAGGTATACAGATTGGAAAGTAAAAAATAAAAATTTTCCTATTTGTGGATGACATTATTGTCTATGTGGAAAATCCCAAGAAACATATGTCGGAAAAGAAGAAATAAAACCCAAACAATTGGATGTGAATAACCAAAAAAGATGAACTTCAACACATACCTCACAACTTAGAGAAAAATTAACTCAAAATGCAACATGTACATAAATATAAATTTACATTTAATTATATGTAAATGTATTAAATATAAGTGTAAAACATAATGTAAATCATAAAATGTAAATATAAAACATAAAAATATCTTGATAACTTCTAAAAGAAAACATAGGAGAACATCAATGTGATCTTGGCTTTGGCAATGAGATTTCAGGTATGACACCAAAAGAGAAGTTTTCATGTATGAAATCTATATAAGAAAAAAATGATAACTGGACTTTAACAAAATTAAAAGCTAGCTTTTCCTCTGTAAAAGACACTGTTAAGAATGTGAAAAGACAAGCCATACTGGAAGAAAATATTTGCAGATCGCATATCTCATAAAAGATTTATATCCTGAATGTTTAAAACTCACCAAAAGAAAACAAAACACTGGATTAAAAAATTGTCCGTGGGGCTGGCTTGGTGGCGTAGTGGTTAAGTTTGCACACTCTGCTTCAGGGGCCCAGGGTTCAGCAGTTTGGATTCCGGGCATGGACCTATGCACCGCTTATCAAGCCATGTTGTGGAGGCATCCCACATATAAAATAGAGGAAGATGGGCACAGATGTCAGCTCAGGGCCACTCTTCCTCAGCAAAAAGAGGAGGGTTGGCAGCAGGTGTTAGCTCAGGGCTAATCTTCCTCAAAAAAAAAACTGTCAAAATATCTGAACAGTCACTTAACCAAAGAAGATAATCAAATGGCAAATAAGCATATATGAAAATATGTTTGATATTGTTAGTCATTAAGGGAATGCATATTAAAATTACAATGAGGTACTAGTGTACATCCATTAGAATAGATAAAATTGAAAAAAAAAACTCCAAAATTGCAAGAGCTCATGAGGATGTCGAACAAGAGGAACTCTCATTCATTGCTTGTGGGAATGCTAAATGATACAGCTACTTTGGAAAACAGATTGGCAGTTTAATATACAGTTAAATATATACTTATCATATGCCCAGGAATCCCACTTGTATGTATGTGCCCAAGTAAATTTCAAACTTTCAAGGCAAAAAGCATCAAATGGGATAAGGCCACTTCCTGGACTGTGTTTGCTTCCAACACATTACTCGAAATTTATTTCTTAATCTTTTTATCTCTTTCAGACACCTTTCTATCTTATCTCCTGCTCCTCCTCTTAGCCTTATACCACCACCACCAGCACAGAGTTCCTGGTCCAGTTGCCCACAGAGACCTGCTTTGTTCCAGGGAAGTACGTTCCTCCTCCTCTGGACCAGAGGCTAACTGACCTCAACGCAAAATGGAAGTGCTACAGAGAAAAAGACCTGGACAAGAGGGACTTATGTAAACCTTGGCTCTTGGTCATATGAGAGCCTTACATCACCACTGAGCTCGCCCTCCCCTCACAATGAACCCCTGGGGCCCACCCCCCCCCCTCAGTTGGCAGACAGTGCAGCAGGAACCCTCACCATATTCCTGCCACATACACACTCACAAAGACACCCCCCGCCGCCCCTCTGTGCAAGGAGCCCCATCACACACTGCCCTGTCATTCATTCCAGCCCTTGCCAATCTGAGGGGCTATAAGTGACATCACAGCCTTAGGTTGGAGTTTGCCCT
Source organism: Equus przewalskii (assembly GCF_037783145.1). NCBI lineage: Eukaryota > Metazoa > Chordata > Mammalia > Perissodactyla > Equidae > Equus > Equus przewalskii. The sequence goes on from NC_091863.1 coordinate 83,083,360, forward strand.
TCTCTGGTTACTAGTGAAGGTCTCCATTCGCTCCCCACCCTACTCCCGCCAGACCTTGGCCTTTTCTGCTTTTCTCTTCTCTGCTTCCTGGTTACCTGCCTCTCCTGCCACCTCCCTCCCTCCTTCTACCTTCCGCCCCAGCAACCAACGCCCACTAAGTACCTTGCTTTTGTCATGCAAGGTGGCAGAGATCTAAAGTGTCATTTTTACTAATTCTCAGTGTATTTCTGCATAGTTTCTTTCCCTTTCTTTTTGAATTTCTTTTTTTGAGGAAGAATAGCCCTGAGCTAACATCTGCCGCCAATCCTCCTCTTTTTGCTGAGGAAGACTGGCCCTGAGCTAACATCTGTGCCCATCTTCCTCTCCTTTATATGTGGGATGCCTGCCACAGCATGGCTTGCCAAGCGGTGCCATGTCCACACCGGGATCCGAACTGGCAAGCCCCGGGCCGCCTCAGTGGAACATGTGAACTTAACTGCTGAGCCACCAGGCTGGCCAATGAAATTTTTTTATTTTATTTTATTTTTTTGTGAGGAAGATTGGCCCTGAGCTAACATCTGTTGCCAATCTTTCCCTTTTTGCTTGAGGAAGATTTTGCTGAGCTAACATTTGTGGCAACCTTCTTCTATTTTATGTGGGATGCTGCCACAGCATGGTTTGATGAGCAGTGCTAGGTCAGCACCTGGGATCTGAACCTGCGAACCCCAGGCCACCAAAGCAGAGCGAGTGAACTTAACCACTATGCCACTAGGCGCGCCCCTGCATAGTTTCTTTTTAAATTATAAATACAATAAACGTATTTTCATTTTGGAGGAGACAAGTTTGTTTTTTTTTTTTGAGATCTTCAAGCTTCAGATTCAACTTTATCATTACATTTTTCTCATTTCTTGGTCATTGGTTGTTTTAAATTTTACTTTAGAAACTTCAGGAAGATGCAAGAGATTTGAAAAAGAGTTCAAGTTTATGCTCCTATGAAGAGGTAACATCATTAACATTGTAACCATAATTCACTTCCATGTAAATGATACCTGAAAATTTTAAGGAGATCAGGAAGGAGAGAGATCTTAATAGAGAGTGTGGCATTATTGTCACAGTCATTAAGTAACTATTAAAGTAAAAAAGGGTTTGCTGCCATCGCATATCCTTAACAAGGTGCATTTTGACCTGTTTGTTCCCACAAGTATGTATGCAACACACACATCTACATACAGCAGTCCAGATGGACCCATTCTTCATTAACAGTGCAGACTTTGACACCAAGCTTCCGTATCGTCTCTTACGCTGTTGAATTGAGCTGGACAATCCAATACAACTCCTCTAAAAAAAAATAGCATTCAGTGTTGGTTCATTTCCACATTAAAAAAGTTTATTAACTACACAATAATAGCTGTAGATAATGCTTACACAATGGATCTCCAAAACTGCCATTTATGAAGTACTTGTTATATACCAGGTGCATTAATTGGATATTCACCTTTAATCCTCACAAAAATCCTTTGAGGTAGGCTTTTGTATCATCCCAATTTTACAGATAAACTTAGGTATATAGTTTAAATAACTTGCCCAAAGTCACACAGCTAGTAAGTGTGGAGCTGAATTTGAATCCAGATCTGTTTGGCACCACCACCTGTGGTCATAGTCAATACGCTATATTGGAGGCTCCCAGAAATATTGGGATCCTTCAGAGCTCTTTCATAGACCTTTTTTCCTTCTCAAAATGTTGTATTGCTGCTGTAACAAATTACCACAAGCTTACTGCCTTAAAATAACAGAAATGTTACAGTTCTGGAGGCCAGAACTCTGGATTTTGAATTTTATAGGGCTAAACTCAAGATATTGACAGGACTGGTTCTTTCTGAAGGTTCTAGGGGAGAATCCATCCCTTTCCCCCTCCAGCTTCTGTTGGCTGCCAGCATTCCTTGGCTTGTGGTTGCACCACTACAATTTCTGCTTCCATTATCACATTGCTTTTTCATCTTCTGAAGTCAAATCTCCCTGAGCCTCCCTCTTATGAGGATATTTTCAATTACATTTAGGGCCCATTTGGATAATCCAGGATAATCTCCTCATCTCAAAATCTTTAACTTAATCACATCGGCAAAGTCCCTTTTATCATATAAGGTAAAATTCACCTGTTCTAGGGCTTGAGGACCAGGATATCTTTGGGAAAGATATTCAGCCTACCACAACAACCAAATGGTCTTATGATTTTCACTTTCATATAAGCATTGACTCCCAAATCTGTGCCTCTAGCATATATCTCTCTTTTGGGCTCCATACTGTTTTATCCAACTTACTTTTGGACTTTTACACCTAAACGTCTTACCTCGAACTAAATATGTTTTCTCTCTCAGTTTGTTCTCCACACCCAAAATCTCTCTCTGGAGTCTCTGTCTAAATTAATGACACCAGGATTCAACCAGTTCCCTAAGCCAGACTTTCTTTCTTAGTGTCTACATCCAATCAGTCAGCAAGACCTGCTGTTTATACCTCCCTTAAACTACTGCAACGGCCTCCTTTCTGGTCTCCCAGAGACCTGAAGTATTGCCCTTATCCCGTAAAAGGGTGATTCCAGAATCCCATATAGGAATATGTTACATTCAATAATCCTAAAACAGCCCTGTGAAGTTGGCGTATCTTTGGGAAATCTACATTTCGCTTTTGTGGAATTCTCAAAGACAAGAAGAACCTGACATGTACAGAACATTTTCATGTATTCTCATATCAGCTTTTAGCTATTATTAGAGATGAACTCCACTTGTGGGATGTTTAGAAGATGGAGTAAGATGTGGCTCTTGGGGGGCAACTTTATGTGCTGAGAAACCATTATGCTACATCCCTGATATAGTTTTAGTCTGGATCCAGTTTCTCCTATGGCCTTTGTGTAAATACACATTACATTACTCTTACTTGGATTTTTTTTGCTCTGCTCTCATCCTTGCTACCTCCTCACACCCCCTGATATTCTATTCCTACCATTCCTATGTTTCCTTCCACTCAGTCTCTGGACACTTGCTCTGGGACTGGATCGTAGTTGAATGAGACAGGGCCAACCTCGTTCTCTGTGACTCTTTCTGATACTTCAATTCTTGCAAATTTGCTCACATAGTCTTTCCACATCAAGATCTGATACAATACATTAGGTTTTTCTTATTAAAGTACATTCTTCTTTTTGTCTTAACTCCCTAAGTCTGCTCCCTGTCCACCTTAATTAGATACTTAGATGTTCTCAAGCTCCCTAACTCTCACCCTCCCACAGGAGTCTGATCATATCTATGCTGTGTAGATATTGCTATTTTAACTCTCACAATAGAGTCTTGGTGACATGTGGTGGTCTGTCCCAACAAGTTGGCCCATGGAATGATTTCTTAAACTATTGCCAGAAGCAGAATTCAGCCTGCTGTCCTTGTCTTGGTGTTCCTCTTAAGTTGTTTGTATAATCTATCACCACATGCTTGCAGACAATCAAATTTTTCAATCTTGATTTTAGATTCTCATTCAGTCACCTTTTCTTCTGGAGGGCTGACGAAATATCTCTGCCCTCCCCCCACCCACCGCCCCCACCACCACTACCACCAACTCTCAATTTTGAAAAAATTAAAACCTACAAAATATTTCAAGAATAAAGTGAATACCCATATACTCTTAATTCCTTTATCTAGATTAGATTCACCAATTAATATTTTGCCAATTACTTTCTCTCTCTTGCTATTTATTTATTTGCCTTCTTTTTTCTATTGCTGAACTATTTTAAAGCTAATCATAGACAGTGTAATACTTGCTTCCTAAAAGCAAGCACAGTCTCCTAAACAACCACAATACAATGATCACATTCAGGAAATTTAGCATTGATATATTATTATCTAATCTACAATCCTCATTCAAATATTATGTTTAGTTGCTATGTCTTTTAATCTCTTTTAATCTAGAACAGTTCTCTAGCCTTCTTTCTTTCACAGCATTGACATTTTGGTGAGAATGTGGAGCAAGTGAAATTCTCATACATTGCTGGTATGAGTACAAAATGGTACAACCAATTTGGAAGACTGACAATTTCATACAAAATCAGTCACCTTTCCAATCCTCAGCAATTCTACTCCTAGGTGTTTACCCAAGAGAAATAAGAACATATATGCACAAAAAAATATACAACAACGTTCATAGTAGCTATATTTATAAAAGCTTAAAAAATGGAAACAACTCATATGTCCAAAACATCTGAATAAATAAACAAATTATTGTATGTTCACACTATGGAATAATAATTTAAAAAGAATAAACTGCCAATACACACAACTATAAGGATGAATCTTAAAAGTATTGTATTTTGTGAAATGTGTGAAAGACACTAGACACAAAAGATTACATACTTTATGATTCCATTTATCTGAAATTCTACAACAGATAAAAGTAACATAAATTGATAAAAAATAAGCCGAATGGTATTTGCAGGGAGGAGGGTGGCTGGGAAGAGGACAGGAAAATTTTTGAGTGATGGAAATGTCCTATTTTACACTCATTTAATTGTATACGCTTAAAATCTCACTGTATCCAAATTTTATCTCATTTTTTTTAGAGAGTGTAAATCAGAAGATAAGCACCATGAAGGCAGGAACTTTGTTTTCTTCACTGCTGTGTCTCAAGACCTAGCCAAGGGCCAGGGAACTTAGCAGGGGCTCAATAAACACTGGGTAATAAAGAAGCAGACCTTGGAAATCAGCTACATTAATGATTGTCAAATGTATAATGGAGATTTTAACTCTCAACCCTAGAAAGCATAGGTATGTGTTGTGTTTGAAATGTGATATTATTAATTCACTTCCTGGGTTACTAAGAATCCTTTTAATAAATAACAAGGGCTCTGAAATAAGAAAATGGCTAGTCCAACAAAAGTGTTTCCGACTTTAAACCTACTCTTTTCCTGTGTTTTTCAAAATGCCTCCATTTTCCTTGGTAAGCCTCCAGGATTAATGAATAAACTGCCTAAAAGTGATGAGTACATGTCCATGAAGGGTTATGCCCATATGGCTGGATGACATTTATCTTAGTCCAAGTGGTCAATATCAGCAGGTGGCTTAATATAGTCTTAGGAGAAAAGTCTGGGATGGGTAAATTGATTTTGGCTAGCACCACCTGACACATAGTAGTCATCCAGTACGCATTTGTTGAATGCGTAAATAAATGAAATGTAGATTTGGCAGTCTCCAGCAAATGCAACTGAGGGTATATCCTTCCAGTATTTTTCTATACCTGTGTATTTACTAAAGAGAATTAGGAATCAGTTTTGTAATGTTTTTGAAAGTTATGTTTGTTGCTATTATATTTTTGAAAAATGAATATCAATTTATGGGAGAATATTTAGAAAATAGCTATGAAATGCCACCTTGTGACCAAAGACAGAAATACAGCATAAATTTAGCTGACAAGGGAGAGTGGCAAGGAGGTAGCATAGAGAGGGGAAGCTTCTCAGCCAGGACCCGCAGAGGTCTGACACTTATACCAGGTTCTTCTCAGAAGATGCAACAGAAAGCAAACAAGGAACTAACTGGAAGAGCTAACAGCCCCTACATTAGCTAAAGAGATAAAAGAACAGAATTATACTATTTTGACCTTTATGACTTTTTTCTAATTATAGAAACTCCACATACTCACTGAAAAAGTTAAAACTGGAAATACAGTGAAGGATAAAGATGAAGTTATAAATTTCCCATAATAACACCATCTAGAAATATTCACTTCAAGTATTTTGATATTTATCCTTAACCAGTGTGTGTGTGTGTGTGTGTGTGTGTGTGTATTTGTGTTGCAACTGGCTTTTTCACAAAACGCTATGTCAGGAACAGCTTTCCATGTCAATGATATATTTCTACACTATATTTTGTAATTCATGACAGTAAGATTTTCCTCATGATTTCAGATTTTCTGGCAAGTAACTAAATAAAATGGAAATGTGGAGAGAATTTTTTTTTCTCATCCTACAATACAGAAACAGCACCAGAATGCATAAATGATACAACTGTATAGAGAATTCAATTATTTCTTTTATAATTCCAAATGAATTACAGTTATTCCATTTAGTTCCTGTACTATTTCCTTCTTTCAGGCAAGGGAGGAGGGAGGATGAAAGGAACGAGCCTAGGCTTTTGCTTTCTAAGGGTGGTATAGAGTCAAAGAAGCACTGATTTTTTGAGTTATCTCACCATCACCTAATGGTGAGAATGATGATGATGACGACAATATTGATGATGATGATAATCAAAGATCTAGCATTCTCTGAAGGCATATTATATGCTAGGAATTTCATATAGTGTTCTGCAACTACTTCACAACTACTTACAAGACTGTTGTCTTGTGGGTTAGACTCATTTTACAGATGAATGAACCAGTCTAGCCTCACACTTCTTACAAGCAGAAAATCCAATTCTAGCCAGTGCTTTACCTTTATACTGGGTCCACCCTTTCAGATGATGGGCTTCCAGGGCTTTGCCACTGCTTGTCACAAACCTTCACAGTATGTGGCCTGTGCCCAACAGGGATCCATTGAGTATTCACTCAATACCACCCATTGATCATGATCATGATGATGATAATTATGATGATGATAACAGCAATGACGGTGGTAGAGAGGAAATTTGCTCTTTGGTTCTAAGAGTTTTATATCTGCAGACCCCACGAATGGCCTAGTCTCCAAGATAGTAGGTGTCCTCCAAGAAAGAAAATAAGTGATTTGTGCAAGGTCATATACTGCAAGGGGAAAAGCCGAGATTAGAATCCAGGTTTATGTAGCTCTAAGGCCATATACTTAACCACTTTGCCTTCTTAAACCCAAGAATTTGAATTTCATCTTCACCTTATTGCCCAACTAGTCCTTTAGGATGTCAGAAAAAATGATAATGACTCCTCAGGTGACAGATCTAAAGAACAAGGGTCATTATGGCATTGCTTCCTCCACCATCAATGCCTTCAAAAGCATCTTCACACCAATTCACAGCTTGACTGTCCTGGCCCCCAAGTCGTGGGCTGGGCCTGCAGTGCACAGGGGTGTTCACACATGAGGTGAAACCCCTTTTCTCTTGAGCTGCAGGACCACGTGCCTTTGCAAGCTCCCTTTCCCTGGGGTCTCCTGTGCCTCTGGGCCTGGGCTGGCGCAGACAGCAGAAGCATGCATCAGGCACACACAGAGCTAAAGTCACCGCAGAACCACCCAAACAGGCTGGGGCCCATCTGAGGCCCTTCTGGAAGTCTGAGAAAGGTGGGCGGGAGAGAGATGAGGGAGGTCTTATCTGATATCTATCCCCATTTTCACCCCAATTGTTTTGGGAGCAGCTTCACTGGATTCTGAGAGAAGGGTCAGCCGATTCTGCTTTAACTCCAAGTTACCCAGTCAGACCCATGTCAGACAACTGATTGGCCAAAGACTATCATGACCAATGTTTCCAGTTAGGAATCCTTGGGGCTTTATCTCCTCCCCTACAAAAGGCTCCCAAAAGAGGAAGGGAAAAAGGGGGAAGGGCAAAGGTCTCTGACCTGTGATGGGGACAGTCCCTGTCCTACAGGTATGTCCAGGACAGCCCAGCCATCAGCCTAGGAGGGTCTGTTATGTTTTTCCTGCTGCAGGCTGGAGCAGAGAAACCAAAGTCAGACCTCCCTGCAGAGGAGTGTGGCTTGGGTGAGGCCTTCCAAATTCTACCTGAGCACCACCCCTCAGGGCACCAGGGAGCTGGATTCATCCGTCTTGTAAAACTGCCACAGTGAGCCCCTGGACCTTCACCGCATTCCAGCCAGAATCCAGCCCGACCGGCATCCATCAGGCTGCCATAATCTTGAACACTGGTCTAGAGATGTGAAGATCCCCCAAGATGACATCATACAGTGAAAAAATAAAAACAGACGAAGCCAAAGGGCACAGGGCTGGCTCACTGTTTTGTGAGCTGATCACAAAAAGAGAACTTGGAGATACTTTACTCATATTGGAAGGAGTGAATGCATGGCCAAACGTGGTGTTCAGTCAAGAACATCTTATATTACCTTCCCTCCCTTTGCTTTTTATTTTGTCTTTCTTTGTTAACGGGAATCTTTTAAATTTTATGTATAAATCTGTCAATCTTTTCCTTTGAAAGTTCATACTTAAAAAAAATAAACACTGTTACAGGCTTCTACTTTCTGAATTTCAATAAAAATTCAACAATATTTTCTTCTACTTATTTTATGGTTCATATTTGTAATAATGGAAAGCATACCCTATATGCCGGTTGTCCTCAAGCTTCAGTGTGTATCATAATCACCTGGAGGCGCTTGTTAACTGTAACTTCTACAGTCCACCTCCAGTCAATGGGTCTTAGGTGAGGCTCAAAAATCAGTACAGATGTTCCCCAGGTGATGCTGATGCAGGTGATTATGCAAGACTAATAAAACATTTGGAATGCAACCCACTCCATGCATTGTTTCTTTTCGTAATTGCTTGTCATAATCCTAGAGAAATAAAGAGTTATGGAAGATTGAGTCCATAGCAGAATTCGGAGAAACCTACTGGTTCCTTAGTAATAATCAGTCAAGAAATCAATTAAATATTAAAATATGATGTGTCTGTTAAACACAAGTATGTGGGGATATCAGAAGGAAAAGATAGTCTTTGTTTCCTCTGTAAGGGAAATATAATTCCTAACATTTACATAGTAGCCATTCTACTTCAAGTGCATTTATAAAGTTCTTAGTGCCTTTGCAAGTTTTTTTTTCCCCACATTTCAACTGGAGATGGGATGGGGTGAAGTGGACTATTCCTTTAGATCTATTTCTTGCATCACTCTGTGCAACTTGCACATGCCCCTCAAGTCTTCTGAACCAGTAAGGGAGGGGTGCTAGGAGCCTTCAGAGAGAAATCAACTCACAAGAAAAGGAAGACAGGGGCCACCCTGGTGGCACAGCGGTTAAGTTCGCACGTTCAGCTTTGGCTGCCCCGGGTTCGCCGATTTGGATCCCAGGTGCAGACCTATGCACTACTTGTCAAGCCATGCTGTGGTAGGCGTCCCACACATAAAGTAGAGGAAGATGGGCACGGATGTTAGCTCAGGGCCAGTCTTCCTCGGCAAAACAGAGGAGGATTGGCAGTAGATGTCAGCTCAGGGCTAATCTTCCTCAAAAAAGAGAAAGTCAAGGAAGACAAAACCTGAGTCCTTAGACTTAGAGAGGCAACTCTGACTACAGCATGACATCTTTCAGTCAAACTTGTACCCCCGTCCAACTCCCAAAATGGATTCATCATGCCTGACTCCTATGGAGAGGAGGGTTCCTGCGATTGAAAACGGAAGGGGCCGTTTTGTTAAGAACGCTGAAAAACATTGTGGCTCATGCAATCCTGCAACAGTCCCCACCTGTGTTCAGTGTTACACAACAGCAGAGAGGCTTTAGAAGACAGAGTGGGGATTCAACCCACTAGGGACTCGAGGAAACTCAGTGCATTTTCGCACTCGAGAACTCCAGTGCACCAGCCACAGTGGGGGCCAGCAGAGAGCAAAGGACCCAGCAGGAGAGGCAGCAGTGCTCAGCAGGCATGGCAGGACCCAGGGGAAGAGACAGGGGTGAGGCTCAACAGCAGAGGACTGACAAGGAAGCCCCCACCTCCCTGCCTGTTGGACTTGTTCCTGAGCAGGCTGAGTCAGGCCAGGGCCCTCCCTCAAACAGCTGATGTCCGACAGTGGGTTGGGGTTCAGTATGCACAGCCAGGAGCAAGAGCCCAGCAAGCACAGCTCAGTCACCTTGGTTCTTCCCCTCAGCAGGCCCGTGAAGCAAATGTTTTCCCCACGAAAAGATCAAGTCTTAAGCAAGTGCATCTGTAATAATTGCCAGTTTTATTCCTCTGGCTGAGACATCCAGAGGCAATTTGAGGTTTACATTTTTTAATAGTTCTTTCATCAAGAGTTTAGGTGCCCCCATTGCCCTTATAAGCTGGTTGCAAATTATTTGATTGACTCTTACTTATAAAAAAAATTTTAATTTTTTGTTTGTGTGACACGTGTTCATTAAAAAATACATATAAGCAAAAAGAAAAACTCACACCACACAGAAATAAGCACAGTTAAGTTTTTGATATATGTATGTATGTATGTATGTACACACGCACGCACACACACACACACAATTTGGGATTTTTATCCTACATATGTGAGCTGATACTAAATATGCTGCTTTGTAACCTGTTATGTTTTACTTTACAATATGGAATGAACATATTTTCATGCATATATGTGAAACTTCCCAATTGAAAAACAGACCTAGAGAATGGTTTAAAATACAAAATCCAGTGAGATGCTGGTAACAAAGAAACTACCTAAAACAAAATTCCACCAGATGATTAAAAGTAAAACGAAGGTCAAAGATACATCAGAAAATGCTAACAGAAAGAAAGCAGGGGCCAGATTTTAATATCAGACAAAAAAAGAATTCAAGGCCTAAAGCACACAGGATAAGGACGGCTGCGTGAATGTCTTTGCTTCCAATGCATCATCACAAACTTGTTTCTTACTCTTCTTATCTCTTCCCTAAGCCTTTCCAACTCATCTACTCCTCTAATCATTTCTTCAGGGTCCAAATGCCTAACGGGAGTGTCCTCTTTAAATCCCTGGCCAGGTTGAATCAGCCCTCCTCTAAGGTTTCCTTCTGCCTCCTGGCTTACACCTTCTTCGGAAGGTTGAGGATTTCCTTCTCCCTCCTGTGGTACATCTTCCGAAGGGCGGTCTTCCTCAGCCTTTGGCATGTTCTGTGGTTTTCCTTCATTTTCTTCACAAGACTTTTGCATGTTGATTCTTTTTCTATTATTTCCTTTTTGAATAAATTAATCCTAGAAAACAAGGAAACAAAACGACTAGATGCCAGGCAAACAGACCAGCAGCCAGAGTATAGGTTCCCACAGAGACTGGTCTTTCCTCATTCACGTCACTAATTGTCAAAGTTTTCCAAGTAGAAAAAGGCTAGATCCTCAGGCTCAGAACTCCCCTGACTCCACCCCTTCCTCCACCTCCCTTCCCTCCCCCTCTCGCTCCAGCTCCATCTTCTCTCCTCCGGCTCCAGCCCACCATTTCCCAGCAGGCCCTGCTACAGGCCTCTCCTAGCACAGAAATGGGAGCAGCGCGGAAGCAATTAACCCCTCCCTCGCCGCTGGTGTCCAACACTCCCGCCCTTTCGGGCTTTCCCAAGCCATCCCAACCTCCTGCCTCTCACCTGAGACCGGCTGGTCCAGTCTCTGGCCTCCCCTCCCCTCCCCCTTCCACGTCTCTCCAGCCTCCCCCGCCCCCGCCCCCGCCCCATTTCCGCTGCAGGCTCGGCACAGGCCTCTGGCGCTTAATCCCGATGGGGAGAGGCTGCGGCGACCCCCGGATGTACTTTGGTGTCATCCAAACTCCCACCCCCACCCCTACCCCCACCCCAAGGGCCTAAGGCAATTGCACCCTTACACTGACCTGCAGGGATCCAGGGGATTTTCCTCCCTCTTCCCTCACTCGATTTGTGTCGCGCCCAAAAGACCAAGAGTCCTGCAGACCGACAGGAGTGCTTGGTGAGCAGGCCAGTACCTGAATCACGGGTCCCTTTCACGATTCTAGGCCTTGTTCGTCTAAAGTTTCCCCACGTCCTCATCCTCTCCCTCCTTTTAAGGCAACCCCACCCTCCCTCCCTCCCCAGTGCCCACTGGTTCCCTGCAAGCAGGGAGCGGGAGACGCAAGTTCTTTCCAAATTGTTTCTGTTTCTCTCTCGGGACCCTCAATCGGCTACCTTCTCCCTTTCTACCCCTACCCCCCTCCCACTAAACAACCCAAAATTTCCTGCACAAAAATGGGAGTTCGGCAGAACTGTAGTGTTGGGGAAGCAGTGCCTCCCTTGGTTTCTGCTTTCTGATTCCTAGACCCCAGGGTCCCCAAGGCAGCGCCCACCTTTGTACTGACCTGAAAGGATACGGGGCACTTTTCTCCTTCTCCAGCTATAAGGAGCTGCTACAGGGAAACAGGCCCTGGACTATAAGGACTTCTGCACACGTCGACTCCTGGTCACGTGACGGTCGCGTCATCAATGAGCTCGAGTCCTCAGTTACCCCTCCCATTTAACACTGCAGCCCGCCCCTTACATTCCCTCCACTTGATACTGTCAATCTTTTTTCGTATTTGCCAATCAGAGACAATAAAACCGGTATCTTCTCAGTGCTGTTTCTTTTCGCCTTTCTCGGATTACCAGGGCGATCAGCTTCTTGGCGTTAATCGACCATTTCTCTTTCTTCTTTGGGCAGTCATCTTTCTCTCTCTTGCTTCCAATCCGCCCACCTCGCCTCCTCCCCCAAGACCCTACAGTTCACCATTTCCCCTGGAGTCGTAACTAGCATTAAAATGAGTGAAGGTGGTAGATACGGGAGAGCTAGAAAAGAATCTAGGAATGAGGGTGTGGGATTTTTTTTTTCACTAGTTCTCTTGAATAGTTTCCTGTTTTGTTTGTTTTAAACAATCAGCATACTTTTTAAAAATGATCTTTAAAAAAAGATGCCACATAAGCATTGACACAATATGGAGGACACATTTACTTATATCCATTTTTAAGACTTTGGAAAAGTTTTCTAATGGCTACAAATGAAATGACAGTTTTCACAACAAAGTGATGTATTGGAAAATTTTTTAAAATTCTTAATAAAACAGCCCCTTTAAAAACTGACTCCCAAATTAATCTGTGGAAAGAGGCACAGTTTTCTCTTCTTAGCAATTTGATGAAAGGAATCTACTACTTTTTCTCTTTCTGGCTGAATTCAAGTCATCAAGTATTAGATGTCTGACCTTTTCATTGATGACTGCTGGATGGTTTCCACCTGGGTTTCAAATGGAGGCTTCAGACACACCTCTTATGTCCTCTGTAGGATCCGGTGCCTTGTTAGTCAGATGAGTCCATAGAAAAGCCTGCTTTCCGTGAGCGAACTTTATTTTGGAACTCAAATATGTTAGAAAATAACTCCTACACTCATGAAACACTCAGAAAAGAGAGAGTTCCCTGTATCTCACCATTGGTGTAAGGCTTATTAACAGGTGGAATTTTCATTCATTTATGGCACTCGAGATATTCTGGTATCATTCACTTTGTTCCATTAAAAAGAGAACCATGAACATGCATAATTGTTTTGATCAGATTGCAGAGAGAACAGCATCACTGTAAAAAAATTAGTTAAAGAGGAAACTGATTTCCTTGCAATCCAGAATCCACTGGTACTTGGAGGTATGTTGGTCCTGGGAATGGCAATCTGGCCGGTAGAGCAAGCCGGAGAGTCAGGGGAAGAAGGCAGAGAGAGGCCTCTTGCCTAGGATGGCCACAGTGGGATGTAGAAGCCAGCAACAGAGCCCACTATGGGGAAGGAAATGTTGGAAAAAATTAGTATTTTTGCTGGCTTAATGTGTTATAATTTATATTTAAGCATGAAGAATTTATTCCACAGTTGAGGGATACATTTTCTGTGATTTGAGGGAGAATTTTTAATACGAATATAGCTAGTGAATTATAAACATGTAATCATTAACTATCACAACATGTTTCCATTCTTTCAGATGTTATATTTAATGGAGGACAACTCTAATATATTTTTTAATTACTATCATACAGCAAAATTGACCCTTTTGGGGTGTACAGTTCTATGAAGTTTAGTAAATGTATAGGTTTGTGTAACCACCACGACAAGCAGGATATAGATCAATCACCCCCCAAAACTCCTTCATTCTACCCCTTTGTAGTCGTATCTTACCCCCTTCCCTGAACTCTGGCAACGACAGATCTATTCCCAATTCATATAGTTTTGTCTTTTTCAGAATGTTATATAAATGAAATCTACAATATGTCACATTTAGAGACAGGCTGCTTTCACTCAGCATAACACCCTGGAGATTTAAGTTGTTTCACATATCAATAGTTCATTCTTTCCTTTTTGTTGAGTAGTACTCTGTTATATGGATGTTTCCGTTTATTTTTCCATTTACCTACAGAGGACATTTGGGTTCTCAGCTTTAAGTAATTATGAAAAGAGCTGCTGTAAACATTTGTGTACAGGTTAGGCCCTTGTTGCTTCACACCGGATTATAGAGTAACCCCTTCTCTGACCTATGCGCCTTCAGCACCTCCCTCACCCTTCCAATTTACCTTGCATGTTACCATCAAATTAAACTTCACTCTTCCTTATTTTCAAATTGTCATTCTGCTGCTTGAAGGCCCTAGATGACTACCTCACCATCTGTGAAATAAATCCTACTTTCTTCATCCTGACATTCAGAGTTGATCAGAATTGAGGCTCAGGATGCATGTTCCCAGCCTTGTTATCCACTTCTCTGCCCCATCCAAAAGCAATTCTCATTCACTGTGCCCCACATATGCTTTCTTCTCTCTCTTTGTCCTTTCATGCATTCTCTTCCTCTGATTGCCCTCCTCTTTCTGCTAGATCCTGGCTCTCAGACAAAACTTTCTGCCTGCACAAAAATTGGAGAAGTTTCATTGTCCCTTCCTTTGCTTATTCTGCTCACGTGTAGTCAGAGCAACCCTAACACCATTTTTATGGAGCTATTGACAGAGGATATTGACCCTGTTTTCCTAAATACTCACGAGAGAGATCAGTCAACTCACTGGTGCATATGCGACAAAGAGCCAGGTGATACAAACCTTCAACTTCATCCTTGTCCCTGAGCAATTTCAGTGCATCAATATATCACTCAGCTACCTTTAAAATTAAGTTAATCACAGTACGTTTTAAATGTAAGTTGATTTTTGAAGATAATAGCATTATATTAAAGTAAAAACTATTTACCTTTAGAAAGGAATGAAAAAGGTGCACATACTAATTTTAACAATGAAGACATGAGTTCTGGACAATAAACACCCTGAGCCTCTGACCCGGTCAATGTCTTGTTTTTGTGCACCAAGAGGGCACTAGGGATAGCTCCAAAGCCCCGAGTCCTTCAGATGGTGTGAGGGGAGGAGAAAGGAGGCAGCATTTTACCATTCAAGAGCTCTTATACAAGACTATGATATCCAGAATATTGTTTTTTACATTCCCTTTAGAAGTCACTTCCATGGTTCCATGGTTTTGTGTTCTGGGGCTCTATATTCAGCAACTCCTCCTGCATATTTCTTCATTGCTGTTTCAAAGCTCATCCCATAGAAGAGCTTGAGATGGCTGTTCCTCTCCCTCACTTCTCTAGCATGCTGTGTATGGCGTAAAAACATCACTTCCAATGTGGCAAAATCTACTCCAGATCCAAAAGTTTGGCTGCATAGCGTGGACTCAAGTGGCCGCCATCTGAGATGATTTGCCCCTTCAGAGCGCAAACAGACGCAACACATTCCATCACTCTGCTCAACTTAGGTAGTCCACTCATGTTCTGATGTGAGTGGTGTGCACAGAGCCTAGGCTGATTTCCACTTAGATTGTATCTGCTTCAGAAAGTAATGTCTTTAACCATCCCTCCTGTCACTGCGCATCCTGACATTTGGAAATTTGACATGGATAAGTTTCAAAAGTTCCACAAACTGTTCAGAATACCCATTTGCCATGTCCAAGCAAATGAACTTAGCTTGAAGCGCAACTTCTATGATACTTCTCATCTCTTCCAGATAATTCTACTCACTTCTTGAACTCACAGCTAAATGCTGCACACATTGTGGATTATTGTGGCAAAGAGTTTCTAGTTATCCAGGGCATAATGGTTATGAATTGCTGTGAACCTGAAGTGCTGTGTCATAACCACTGCCATTTTAAATGTCCCCATGGTGTCCAGGTTAGCCACAGTGATAGGAATCCCTGAGTTGATCTGCTTAGACTTTTAATATGTGACAGAATGCTCAAGATCCCCTTCAGCTGGGTTCTTGAGATTGCTTTGCTTAAGCCTTGAGGTCCGCATCTATGCAGAGCATCTTGCTAGGTTGCTGGGAGGCACACTCCAGCTGTACTACAGCTTGGGCCAGGCAACTTTTTCCACTGGCAGAAGCAGAGTTGTTGGGGAGAAAGTGCTGTTGCTGCTGGCCGGATTCTTTTAAAAATTAAATTTATAAGGAAAGAAAGTCTTCGCTGACCTCTTGATTCTGCCCTAGTTGCCTGTGCTACATTATCCTTTAGACCTTGTTTTTACCCATCCTAACACTTGCACCCTGTTCTTTTGGCTTTCTACTTGTATCCCTCACATATCTGAAAGTGCCATAAGGACAAAAACCTTATCTGCTTCAACTTTGTAACCACTCCAATGTTGAAACATCAAGTTGGTAGAAACAATTTAAATTTCCATTAATATGGGAATGGTCACATAAATTATTCATACTGTGGAAATTGTGAAAATATAAAAAGCAATGAAATAATGCACGTATAGTGACATAGAATTATATTAAAATTATATTTTTGAGTGAAGAAAGTGGCCGAACAGTATTTAGAAAGTACTGTTCCAGGCACATACACATAATACATACATATATATGCACACAACTAATTTATTAAGTAGTTCCAATTTTCTGGTATAAACGTGGAATGATTTTGTCCTTTTCAGTAATTGTTGTCAACTGTGGTTTGTCAAATCTTCCCTTTCTCACTGAATAATAAATTCATTTAATGACATTTCAGTTTGTTTCCTCAACTATTCAGTGGCTTTCACTCCTTAAGACAGTTGTATTTTGAGTGCTTGAAACCATCTGGTCTATTTTTTAAACTTTTTGTTTTGAAATAATTTTACTTCTAAAGACATGTAGTGCAAACTTTCTGTATACCCTACACCCATATTTGCCTAATAATTATGATACATTTATAAAAACAAAAAAATAATATTTGTGCAATATTATTAACTAAATTGCAGACTTTATTCAGATTTCTCCAGGTTTTCCACTAATGTCTTTTTTCTGTTCCAGGATTCAATTCAGGATACAATCTTGCATTCAGTTAATGTCTCTTTAGTCTACTCTGTGACAGTTTCTCAGTCTTTCCTTGTTTTTCATGACCTTGACAGCTTTGAAGAGTGAAGTATTTTGTGGACTGTTCCTCAATTTGGGCTTTTCTGATGTTTTCTCATCATTCGATTAGGGTTATTGATTTGGGGGAAGACTAACACAGAGGTTAAGTGCCTTTTTCATCACAATGTCAAGGTTACATGATAACAATGTGACTGAACATTGGTGATGTAACTTTGATCATTTGCTTAAGGTGATGTCTGCCAGGTTTCTCCACTTGTAAAGTTACTATTTTTTGCTTTTCGTACTCTATTCGTTGGAAGCAAGTTACTAAGTCTAGCCCATATTAAAGAGGAGGGAATTAAGCTCTACCTCCTGAAGGGAGGAGTATCAAAGAATTTGTGGATATATCCTTGAAAACAACCACAGTAATTAATAAATATTTGGGGTCAGATAATTTGAGACTATGCAAACATTCTGTGGATTTTGCTTGGAGTAATTATTACTTTGAGGCTCTGATGTTAATTTTTTATATCCCTCATTTCCTTCTACATTTAATATTTCAAATTATTCTGTAAGGAAGATTTCCCCCTACCCCCATTTGTTGATTGATACAATTATTTGTTTCTATCAGTATGACTCACAGATTTTTAAATCTTTGGGGTTATAATCTAATACGATCATTATTTGGTTTTTTGCCCAAGTTGTTCCAACCTTGGCCATTGTCTATTTAAACCTAGTATATAGTTAAAGTAGTTTCAGAATTTCCATTATATACTCTTGTAAGAAACAAATATCCCAACCAGAACACAGCATTTATGTACAGTTCTTTCTGTCTTGAGCCTTATACTATCCAGTTAAAACACTTTTCCAGAGCAACTTAGGTCAGTTCTTTTTTTCCCTACCCTTTCCAGTGAGGTTATGGCATACATCTGTAACACAGTGAGATTCATTTGCCACAGTGTGCTTTCTATTTAGGGTTCCCCCTACATCTTGATTTATATATATTTTTAATTAGCACAGAGCAAAAGTCACACTTTGTGGTGTGCAGTTCTGTGAACTTTGACACATTCATATAGTTATGTATCAACCATGACAGTACCACACAGAAGAATTCTATCACTCTAAAAAATTTCCCTCGTGTGGCCCATTTTGTAGTCAACTGCTCTCCTCATCCCCATCCCTGAAGCCTCTTTTATATCCCTATGGATTAGCCTTTATATAATGTCGTATAAATGGAATCACACGATGTATATCCTTTTGAGTCTGGCTTCTTCCACTTAGCAAAATATATTTGAGATGCATGCACATTGTTGCATGAATCAGAAGTTTGTTTCTTTTCATCACTGAGTAGTATTCTATTGTACAAATGTACCGTAGTTTCTTTATATATTCACAAGTTGTAGAACATCTGGGTTGTCTCCAGCTTTCAGCAATTACGAATAAAGTTCCTATGAACATTTATGCACGGGTTTTTGTGGAACATAAGTTTTAAATTCACTTGAGCAAATACTTCAAAGTAGGATTGCTGGGTTGTATGGTAATTGTATGTTTAACTTTATAAGAAGCTGCCAAAATGTTCTCTAAAATGGCCGTGCCATTTTGCATTCCCACCAGCAGTGAATGAGAATTCCATTTGCTCCCCATGCTCACCAGCATTTGCTATTGCGTTGGGGTCTTTTTGTTCATTTTATGCCATTCTAATAAGTTTATAGTAGTATCTCATTGTAGTTTTAATATGTATTTCCCTATTTACTAATGACATTGATCATCTTTTCATGTGCTTATTTGCTGTCTGCATAAATTCTTTGACAAAGTCTCTGTTCAGATCTTTGCCCCCTCCCTTTTGGGGGGTTATTTTTCTCTTGCTGGATTTTAAGTCTTTTCTATCTTCTGGATGAAAGTTCTTTATCGAATATATGATTTGAAAATATGTTCTTCCAGTCTGTGGCTTGTCTTTTCATTCTCTTAACAGTGTCTCTCACAGAATAAAAACTTTTAATATTTATGATGTCAAATTTTTCACGTTATCTCTTGATATCATACCTGAAAACTCATCATCAAACACAAGATCATGTAGACTTTCTCCTATATTTTCTTCTAGAAATGTTATCATTTTACATTTAGGCCTATGATATGTTTGTTAAATTTTGTGTAAGATATTATGTGTGGATTGAGGTTCATTTTTTTTGCATATGGATATCTGACTTTTCCAGTACAGTTTGTTGAAGAGACCATTCTTTCTCCATTGAATTGCCTTTGTACATTTGTCAAATATCAGTAGACTATATTTGTGTGGGCTTATTTCTTGGCTTTCAATTCTGTTCCATTGACCCATGTATCTATTATTTCTCAGTTACCACACTGTCTTGATTAATGTAGCTTCATAGAAAGTCTTGAAATTGGATAGTGTGAATCATGCGTTTTTACTTCCTTTCATAATATTTTAGTTATTCTAGTTTCTTTGACTTTTCATTTCAATTTTAGTGCTATCACTAAAAACTCTATCAAAAAAAGCTTGCTCTAATTTTCACTGGGATATACACCACATTGAAGAGTTCGACTTCTTAACAACGTGATTTCTTCCAATCCATGAACACGATGTATGTTTCCCTTTTCAATATCTTCTTAAATTTCTTTTGATCAGTGTTTTATTGTTTTCAGCAAGCAGATCCTGCACATATTTTGTTAGATTTACACCTACATGATAAATTTTTTTGGTGATATTGTAAATGGTGTTTTTAAATTTCAAAATCCAATTGTTCATTTCCAGTATATAGGAATATAATTGACAAGTTGACCTTATATCCTGTGACCTTGCTAAGCTTATTTATTAGTTCTAGAATCTTTCAAAAATTCTTTAGGATTTTCTACATAGACAATCGTGTTGCCTGTGAACACAGGCAGTTTTATTTCTTTCATTCCCATCTGTATGCTTTATACTTCTTTTTCTTGCCTTACTGCATAGACTAGGACTTCCAGTACTGTGCTGAATGACGGTGGCGGGAGAGGACACCCATGCCTTGTTGCTCGTTTTAAAGAGTCTCTTGCCGTTCAGTATAAGGGTAGCTCTCCATTTTCTTACAGGTGCCCTTTTTTTAAGTTAAGGATTCCCTTCTATTCCTAGTATGCTAACAGGTTTTATCATGTATAGATGTTGAACTCCGTAAAATGCTTTTTTGGCATTTATTAATGTTATCATATGTTTTTTATTATTTAGTCTAACATGGTGAATTACACTGAGTGATTTTCAAATGTTAATCTAGCCTTACATTCCTGAGATGAACCCGACTTGATCATGATGTATTAATCTTTTTATATATTGCTGGGTTTACTTTGCTAATATTTTGTTAAGTAGTTTTGCATCTAAGTTCATAAGGAATATTGGTCTGTAATTTTCTTATAATATCTTTGTCTGATTTTGGTATTAGGGTTATGTTCGCCTTATAGAATGAGTTAGGAAGTTATCCCTCTTCCATTTTTTGGACGTGATTGTGTACAGCTAGTATTACTTCTTCCTCAAATATTTGTTAAAATTGACCATTGAAATAATCTGAGCCCGGAATTTTCTTGGATAGAAGACTTTTAACTATGAATTTAATTTCTTCAATAGATATATGGCAATTCACATTTTCTATTTCTTCCTGAGTAATTTTTCATATTTTTTGTCTTGTAATTAATTGATCCATTCCATCTAAGTTGTCAAATTCATGGACATAGTGTCTTTTGTAGTATTCCCTTACTGTCCTGTTAATGTCTGTGAGGTCTATAGTAATGTCTAATTTGAGATGTATACATGTTGTTGCATGAATCAGATGTTTGTTTCTTTTAATTACTTATTAATATTCCATTGTACAGAGGTACTATGTTTTCTTTATGTATTTACCAGTTGTAGAAAATCTGGGTTGTGTATGATGTCAGGTAAGGATCCAACATCATTCTTTTGTATGTGGATATCAAGTTGTTCCAGCACAATTTGATGAAGAGACTATTATCTTCCCATTGAATGGTCTTGACAAAAAATCAATTGACAATAGAACCATGGGTTTATTTCTGGACTCTGAATTCTATTCCACTTATCTGTATGTTCATTCTTATGCCAGTACCTCATTGCCTTGATTACTGTTGCTCTATATTAAGTTTTGAAATCACAAATGTGAGTCCTCTTTTTTTTTTCCAAAGACTTGTTGGGATATTTGGGGTTCCTTTCCTTGCAAGTACGTATGAATTTTAGAATCAGCTTATCAAATTCTAAAAAAATGTCCAGCCGGAGTTCTGATAGTGATTGTGTTGAATTTGTAGACCAATGAGGAATATTATCATCTTAGCAATATTAAGTCTTCCAATCCATAAACATGAGTTGTCTCTCCTTTTACTTAGATCTTCTTCAATTTCTTTCAACAGTGCTTTGTAGTTTTCACATTATAAGTTTTGCACTTCTTTTGTTAAATTTACATCTAGCTGTTTTGTTTTTTGATGCTATTGTAAATGGGATTGTTTTCTTAATTTCATTTTTAGTTTGTTCACTGATCCTGTATACAAATACAATTGATTTTTATATATTGGTCTTGTATCCTACAACATTGCTGAACTCATGTTTTAATTTGAATAGTTAATTAGTCTATTCCTTATTGTTTTTCTACGTACAAGATCATGTCATCTCTAAATAGAGATAGTTTTTCTTCTTCCTTTCCCATCTGATTGCCTTCTATTTCAGTTTCTTGCCTAATTGTCCTGGCTAGAACATCTAGTACAATGTTGAATAGTGGTGAGAGCAGACATCCTTGTTTTCTTCCATATCTTAGAGGAAAAGCATCCAATCTTTCACAGCTAAATATGATGTTGGTTCTTCATTTCTTCCAGGCGATTTTAGTTACCTTCTTCGTTCATTTCTTTAGCCCAGTACAGCTTTGCTCCCACCCATCTCCTTTGTGCTTTTACTGGCAAATATATTTATTTTCTCTATGTTACAGGCCCAACAAAACATTAGCAATGTATTGTTTTAAACAGTTGCTTTTTAAAATCAGTTAAAAGAAGGAAAGGGAAGAAATATGCATTTGTACTGCCTTTTATAATTACATAATTACTTTTATGTGTGATTTTTTTTGTGGATTCAAATTACTGTCTGGGGTCATTTGCTTTCAGAACTAGAGAACTTCCTTTAGTATTTCTTGTAAGATGGGTAATGCTAGCAACAGATTCTTTCAGTTTTTGTTTATCTGGGGATGCCTTTATTTTGCCTTCATTTTTGAAAGACAGCTTTGGTAAATACAGGATTCTTGGTTAACAGTTTGCATCTTTGAGCAGTTTGAATATGTTGTCCTGCTTCCTAATGGCATCCATTGTTTTGATTATATTGTTAATCTTATTGGGATTCTCTTGTAAATTAGGAGTCATTTTTCTCTTTCTGCTTTCAACATTGTCTCCATGTCTTTGGCTTTCACCATTTTTACTACGTTGTGTCTGTTTGTTGATCTCTTGCATTTATCTTACTTGAAATCCACTGACCTTTCTGAACATGTAGATGAATGTTTTTCATCAAATTTATGAAGCTTTCAGACATTATTTCTTTGATATTTTTCTGCTCCCTTCTCTCTCTCTCCTCTCATTTTGGTATTTCCATTGTGTATATGTTGGTGCAATTAATGATGTCCCATATTTCTCTGAGACTCTGTTCATTTTTCTTCATTCTTTTTTCTGTCTCTTCTTCAGATTACACAAAATCAATGAATCTTATAGTTCACTAATTCTTCCTCCTAATAGCTAAAATTTAATGTTATGCTCCTGTGGTGAATTTTTCATTTCAATCTTTGTACTTTTCAGAATTTCTACTTGTTTCTTTTTATAATATCTGTCTATTTTTTTTTCTATTTTATTTTTGAGGAAGATTAGCCCTGAGCTAACTATTGCCAATCCTCCTCTTTTTGCTGAGGAAGACTGGCCCTGAGCTAACATCCATGCCCATCTTCCTCTACTTTATACGTGGGATGACTACCACAGGCATGGCTTTTGCCAAGCAGTGCCATGTCCGCACCTGGGATCCGAACTGGTGAACCCCAGGCCGCCAAGAAGCAGAATGTGCGAACTTCACCTCTGTGGCACCGGGCTGGCCCCTGTTTTTTTCTATTTGATGTGACCATAATCAAAGGTCATCAAACCTGCCTTTCCTTCTTTAATCACAGGTGTTGTTTTTTAATTCTTTGAACATATTTATATTGGCTATGTAGGGGAGGAGGAGATTTCCTCTCCCCAGATGTGGGTTCATCTGGCCGGAGAACGAATTAAATTCACATGAGACAGAATAACAAGAGAAAATTAAACAAAGCTTTATGAGGAACCATGGCCCAGGGCCTTTCTTCCCGAAGGAAGAAAGGGCACCAAAGAAGTGGGGTGCACACAGTTATTATATACCCCCAAACAGGGTGTTTCACATGTGATTGAAATGTCCCTTTTACAACAGTCATGAGGCCGCTCTGTCAGCACAGCACTTGATGGAGGCAGATAGGTCTGCTGTCTCACTGAACGCCGCAGGGTGGCAGGTGTGTTGCCTCGGGCTGGGGGGGGGCGGGTCACAGATGAGCGCCGCAATGGGTTCCCAGCCCAAAGAAAGATGCTTAATCTTTAAGGAGACGCCAACGTTGGGAGGGGGAGGGAAGTCAGTTACAGGAGGTTACCAGAGAAGCACAATAAAATGCAGATTTAAGTCCTTGCCTTTGGTATTGATTAAGAGTTTCTAGAGAGAAGGTCATCGCCTTTCTTCTTCCTGGTACAGAGAGGGAGGCACCTTTACAGATAGAGATTTACCCTACAAATGTAAACGTGTCCTAACAAAGGGCAAGTTCCATTCCTCAGAGCCTCCTTCCCTGTCCCAGTTTATCAAAAGCAATCAGCCTCAAATAATCCTGATGCCAAAGAGACATATCTTGGGGTGGCCAATTCCAGGTCCCCACAGCTACTTTGAAGTCTTTGTTAAATTCAACATCTGGTCACTCTTATAGGCAGTTTCTGTTGCCTGCTTTGTTCCTCCTATGTGGGTCATATTTTTCTGTTTCTCTGCATGTTTTGCAATTTTTTAAGATAATATATTTTAGCAACTCTGCGTAGTGGTCCTCTCCTTCTGGGGCTTATTATCCTTATTTGTGTGTTTGTTTAGTTACTGGCTGGATTATTTTAGTGATGTCTATTTCCTCCCTGCTATGTGAAGCCTCTTATGATGCTCCTCAGAGGACACAGCATTGGGTGTACCCACATATTTACTCTGGGATGACAGTGGTTTTGGCAGTTCTCTTTACTCTTTCCCTGAACACACTTGGGAGTTAAGCTCCACTAATAGCTGGTTGATTGCTCTATTGTTTTCAACAATGCACTGGGGCATAAATTGCTCCACACATTCATGGAATTAAATTTGAACTCCTTTTCAGAGATAGTTTTTGAGGTCATTGTTTGACATTTGTTTTAACCCCAAGAGAATTCTACTTAGCTGTCTCTTCCCCTAATTCTCTGGTAAACTAGCTGGCCTAACATTTCGCTTGTATCTCTGCTGAATCTACTGATCTCCTCTTAAATTGATTTTCACTACAGCCTCCATTTTCTTCTTGCACCTTAGCCTTCAACTTCTCCACACTGTGTGACAAATGAAGTCAGTTCCTTGGGAAAGAGATTTGGAGCTCTCTGTGTTAAAGCCCGGCTTTCCCCTTGGGAAAAATCTTTGATACAAGGCTCTGGATGGAGACAGTGGCACAACTCTCTTTGAGTGACGCTTTTGCTTTAAGAGCTGTGCACTTGACTGGAAATGGGCAGTACCTTCAGATCTTTTTGGCTTGCTTCTCCCAGGCAATTAAGGCCCCAGTATTCTTAGAACCCTGTGCTGGGACTAAAGTCTCCTTCCAATGAATGGAGGCTGGGCAGAAGTGAGCCCTACCTTTCAGCTGCACTCACCTAGAACTTAGCCTGAGCAACAGATAACTCAAGGCAGGGGGAGAAGTTCTGTCTCTCCTGGGAAGATACTGTGACCCTCCAAATATGAGCTGGGAGGAGAAGGAGACCTGTGTTCTTGGATGCACCCTTCTGGAGTGGAGTTTCCATCATGCTGAGCTGGGAGAGGGGAGGAACGGAGAGAATCTTGGTTCAAATGCCACAGATTCCTATTGTTCTTATTGTTTTAAAAATGTTTCTGCATTTGCTGTATGCCCTTAAGGCCATTTCCAAAGAATTTAAGTTGTTGTATTTTTTTTAAAACTTGCAACAATTTCATTGGGGAGTGGATCCTCAGAGTTCCTCATGGTGACATGACAAAAGTGGAACATGAGCCATAGTTATTTTAAGTTCCCTGTCTGATAGTTTCAAGATCTGTATGATATCTGATTCTGGTTCTAATTATTGTTTTATCTCTTCAAAATGTTTTATTTTCTTGTCTTTTTGTATATCTCATAACTTTTACTAGAAAACTGGATCTGTATAACACAATAATTACTGAGATAAACAGTTTATGATTGGAGATGAGCATGTCTTTCCTGCTAAGCTTTTAGTGTGGTGGTTTGCTTTAATCTACTTAGAAGTTGGGCTGAGTTTGGTGTTTTCTTCCCTTTCGGCTTTGAGTCTTTCCACTTGGCTTTGCAATTTTCTTTTGTGCTTCTCCACAGAAAGAATCTGTTTCTTGCTGTCCTCCACTGTTATTTCATTTATTATTTATTTATTATTTATTTATTTTTGCTGGGAAAGATTCACCCTGAGCTAACATCTGTTGTCAATATTCCTCTTTTTTTTTTCCCTCCTCAAACCCCAGTACATAGTCGTATATTCTAGTTGTAAGTCCTTCTAGTTCTTCTATGTGAGCTGCCACAGCAAGGCTACTGACAGACAGGTTGTGGGGTTCTGCGCCCAGGAACCGAACCTGGGTTGTCAAAGCAGAGCACACCGAACTTTAACCAGTAGGCCATCAGAGCTAGCTCCACTGTTATTTTTACTCAGTGTTTGTTAGCATGGTGTTAAGGAAGAGGATGGGCATTCTCTGATGTTCTGATCAGATCTTCATCTTAGGCAATCACTGTCAACCTGAGTTTTGGTGGTATAACCTTCACATGTGTTCATGCCTCTCCTCCAGATATAATGCTGAGCCTACCCAACATGCTTGCCCTCTCCCCTCACAGAGCTTTTCGTTTTTCTGTTTCCTTCGCTGGGGTGGGTTTCCTCCAGTGCCTTCAGGGTATGGGTTTTGTTGTCCTTATTCCTGCAGATTAAGTCTTTTGTTTAGCCAACAGACATAGGTCTGATTGGAATTTCGGCAGTGACTGCTAGCTGCCTCTCTTAGCTGGCACCCTGGCACAAACTTTCTCAGATTCTCCTTTATCTTCCCTGAGAACACCTAGTGGGATTTTTGGAGTAAAGCCTAAAAGAGAGTGCAAGCCCCTTTATGTCTGTGGCCCTGAGGGACTTCACACTCATGCTAGCCCTTCCTCAGTCTTTAGCAATTCATTAGTAATTTCTAGCTAAATTTTCTTACTGGTCTACATGGTGTTTGGTGGTGTCTATTCCAGATAAGCAAATACTTAGGCCCTGTTTCTCCCTCCAAAAGTCTCTCTAGATTTTGGAATAATTGTTTGCCCTATGACTTTGAAGCCAGGTACCTGAGGATTACTGTAAGTATTCAATAAGAAGATGGTTACACTTCAGCCTTGTTCCGAACACAGACACAGATGAAAAGAAGTTAATCCATGCGTCATTATAAGCTTAATTTTCTGTTTTCTTGTTTTACCTGAGGGATGACTCAAGAGTCATAAGGATCTATGAGCTTGTTTTGCAGAAGAAAAAGAATGCCTTTAAGGAAGTTATGACCACCAGATAACCAGCCCCCAGCTGCCACTGATGCACAGAAGTCTGGTTACTCAAGGGCTCATCTGGAGGGAAAGAAACACGGATTTCCCCTTTATTTCTCTGAAACTCCTCCTCTCAAGCCCTTTAGCTCTATAAAGACCCCCTGCTTTCTTCTTTCATTAAGACAGATTTGAGGGGCCCCGCCCTGTGGCACAGCGGTTCGCACATTCCACTTCTCAGCAGGACAGTGTTTGCCGGTTCAAATCCCAGGTGCGGACATGGCACTGCTTGGCAAAAGCCATGCTGTGGTAGGTGTCCCATGTATAAAGTAGAGGAAGATGGGCATGGATGTTAGCTCAGGGCCAGTCTTCCTCAGCAAAAAGAGGAGGATTGGCAGTAGTTAGCTCAGGGCTAATCTTCCTCAAAAAAAAAAAAAAAAAAAAAGGACAGCTTTGAGAGAACCTAGCCTTCCACCTTGTGTTTTGGCCAATTTGAATAAACCTTTCTCTACCTCCAAGCACCAGTTCCTCAGTGATTGGTTTACTGCACATCAGACACACAACCGTAAAATTAAGAGGTTTGGTATCAACCTCAGTCCTCTAATGGTTTTTAAAAACTTTGTTATTTTGCAGTTTATCCAACTTTTTTCTGTTGTAAGTGTGAGTGGCATTCTTTTCAGCTCTCCATTTGGAGCTGAAACCAAAAATTATCTTGTTCATTTTACAACTTAAATATAACAATTGATTTAAAGTTCCCCTTGGTTCCCATAACCAGTACAAACTCTTTAGCTCTAGTGACTTGCAGTGGACAGGCAATTGGGGCTTATTCTCTGGAACAAATCTCCTTATCCCAGAAGCATTTCTTGTGTTTGGGAGGATACTAAGGGAGAAGCAAAGTAGATATCTCTTATTATATGACTGTCCTTAGCAACATTGGCCATTGTCTGTTGGCTCAACATGAACAGGTAATAGGTTCAATAGTCCCTATTTACAGGATCTCTCTTTATTGTTAGTCATAAAACTTTGAATTTTTTTCCTGTCCTCTTTCCCTTGGGGTATGACAAACAAAAATGGCAAGTAATAGGATATATTGGAATATATGAGGAAGCCATTTGGTGTAAACCTAATTCGGCCTGACTTTGTTTTTTTTTTTTTTGCAAAAGAAAGGGCCTGACTGGCTATTGAGCATGCATTGCATATCTGCTTAGACATTTCCTATGGCCAGAACAAAGGCCCTTGAGATAAAGGTGCAACTTCCCCCCACATTAGCATTTCCTTAGGGATAAGCATTTTTCCTTAGGCTAGGAACTGATTGCTGCACTCACCTTTGACCACCCAGCTCACCTGTGACCACTCAGCTGGAGACAACAGACTGCCACCCTGCTGTGTTCACTGAGACAGAAGACCCACTACCTGCTGTGTCCATCAAGTGCTGTGCTGACAGGGCAATCTTGTGACTATTGTGGGAGGGACATTTCAATCATATGTGAAACACCCTCTTTGAGGGTATACAACCACCCTTATACCCCCACTTCTTTGGAGTGCTCTGTTCCTTTGTGGAAAGACTCTCCCAGGTTATAATCCTCAGATTTAAGCTCAGAATAAACTCACCCAAATTTTCATTTATAGATTGGTTATGGATTATTTTCGTCGACAGGTTTGAAGGAGTATTTCGTAGGGATGGAAATAAAACTTCATAGCATAAAAATTTAAAGCATTGCTCCCTTTCAGAGCCAACTACAACCTGGGTTTGACCAGATAATTTGGGTTTGAAGTAGAAGAGTGAAACCCTTCTCTCAGAGTCCAGTGAAATATCCCTCAGAACAATAGGGATGGGGATGCAGTTAGGACAATGACTCCAACCAACCCCGCTCAGACTCCCAGAAGGGCCTTGACTGTGCCTGTTCTGGTAACCTTGTGGTGACTTCAGTCCTGTATCTGCCTGGAGCAGTGCTTCTGATGTTTGAGCCAGCCCAGCCCAAAAGTACAAGACCCCAGGCAATGCGAGCTTGCAAAGGAATGTTGTCTTCCAACTCAGGAGAAAATGGATGTTATCATCTGTCTGAATACCCACATGCACTGTAGGCACCGCCCATGATTTTGAAGCCAAGGCAGTCAAGCTATGAACTAGCATGAAATGCCTTTTTAAAGCATTAATGGTGCAGGAAGCAATGCCACCGTGAGCCTTGCTCTTTGGATCTGTCATCTGAAGAACCATTGCCAGTATTCTAACATCCTAAAGGATTGGTTGGGCAATAAGGTGCAGATAAAATTAAAATCCTTGAGTTTAGGAAAGCAAATTAGTTAAGGATTATTGTCTTAGAGCCAGATAAACCTAGGCTCCAATCTATGTTCTTCCGCTCACCTATATGTGACCTTGCATAAATCACACTCTTTGAGCCTCAGTGCAGTCAACTATATAAAGGACATAATAACAACTCTCTCAGAATTGCTTGTCAGAATTAAAAGAGACAGAAATGAAAAAAAGGACTGTGAACAGCAGTGATTTATGCCACTTCTAGACTACAGTGTAGAAAAATGAGTGTGAGATCTCCAAAGACTCTTTTTCTCTGCTGCAGTGGTATTGATGCGGGATCGGTGAGCCGAGGAGTCGAAAGAAAGATTTCTTAGACTCTCAAGATCTGGCAGTAGTGCTCTTTTATTTAGAAAATAGTGTGGAATAGCATGGGGACAGGACCCATGGGCAGTCAGAGCTTCTGCTGCTGCCGCTTCTGCTGCCCCCGCTGGCATGGGGACAGAGCCCATGGGCAGGCAGAGCTGGTGCGTGGGGACAGGACCCACGGGCAGTCAGAGCTCCTGCTGCTGCCGCTTCTGCTGCCCCCGCTGGCATGGGGACAGAGCCCATGGGCAGGCAGAGCTGGTGCGTGGGGACAGGACCCACGGGCAGTCAGAGCTCCTGCTGCTGCCGCTTCTGCTGCCCCCGCTGGCATGGGGACAGAGCCCATGGGCAGGCAGAGCTGGTGCGTGGGGACAGGACCCACGGGCAGTCAGAGCTCCTGCTGCTGCCGCTTCTGCTGCCCCCGCTGGCATGGGGACAGAGCCCATGGGCAGGCAGAGCTGGTGCGTGGGGACAGGACCCACGGGCAGTCAGAGCTCCTGCTGCTGCCGCTTCTGCTGCCCCCGCTGGCATGGGGACAGAGCCCATGGGCAGGCAGAGCTGGTGCGTGGGGACAGGACCCACGGGCAGTCAGAGCTCCTGCTGCTGCCCCGAGTTGAGGGTTAGGGCTAATTTTATAAGGCATAGGTATATGATTCATCTCTTTACAAGACAAAGGAAAGAACATGAAAAAAAGTTAAAATGGTATCAGTGCGGGTGGGGTCTGGTCATTGCGTGATCCCATGACTTTTAGACAAGAATCAAATCGGATTAAGTAAAGGTTAGAAAGGTTAGACACCACCACCCTAAACCAGTTACATGAGATTGCCAGACAGCAACCAACTTAAGTTCTTGCCTCTGGCATTGACCAAGAGCCTCTAGAGATAAGACCATCCCCCCCCTCTTCCTGGCACAGAGAGGGAGGCATCTTCACAGATAGAGGTTTCCCTTAGAAATGTAAATGTTTCCCAACAAAGGGGCAAACAAAGTCCACTCCTTGGAGCCTGAATCTCATCTGTAGTTTTAAAACTAACCAGCCTAAAAATCCTCATCATAAGCCATTTTAAAATTAAGCAGCCTAAAAATCCTCATCAGTATCATGATTAGTCTGGATCTCTGGGAAACTAGGGGGAGCAGAACCTCTCCATCCCCAATCCTCATGAAGTTTGAGAAATAAACTTGTTGTGTTAAGCACTGATATTTTGGAGGCGGTAGCTATCTTAGCACAAGCTTAGCCTAACCTGACAAATGCACAAATGATCCTCAGAGTTAAGCAACAGAATCACCAGAATGCTTGTTAAAATACACATTATATGTGGTAAAGCTATATTGAGGGGCAGGCAATGGATAGTGGGAGTGACAAAAGAGAGAACTACTCAATTATCATATCATAAAGTCAGTAAATAATGACTAACGTTAACAAGTCAAGAAATCACAGTTGCAAGTCATGCATCTGATAAAGGACTTGTGTTCAGAATAAACAAAGAATTCTTACAACTCAACAATAAAAAGATAACCAACTCAATTTGAAAATGTTTAACAGATTTGACTACACATTTCTCTAAACATATATAAATGGCCCAAAAGCACATGAAAAGATGCTCAACATCATTTGCCTTTAGGGAAAGGCAAATGAAAACCACAACAGGATTCCACTTCATACCCACTAAGATGGCTATAATAAAAAACACAGTCAATGACAAGTGCTCGTGAGGATGTGAAGTTGAAAACCTCATACACTGCTGATGGGATTGTCAAATGCCACAGTTGCTTTGGAAAACAGTTTGGCAGTTCCTCAAAAAGTTAAACATAGAGCTACCATAGGACCCAGCAACTCCACTCCTAGGCATATCCCCAAGAAAACTGAAAACATATTTACATGCAAAAAGCTAACACTGCTGTATGATATATGTGAAATTTGTCAACAGAGTAAATCCTGAGTTCTCACCACAAGGAGAAAAATATTTTTTTCTTTTTCTTTTTATTGTATCTCTATGAGAAGATGGGTGTTAACTAAACTTCTTGCAGTAATCGTTTCACAATATACATAGGTCAAACCATTATGCTGTTCACCTTAAACTTATGCAGTGATTTTTGTCAATTGTATCTCGATAAAACTGGAAACAAATTTTTAATCAAAAGAAAGAAAAATTGAAAAAAGTTTTCTTTTCTTCTTCCAGCAGAAATGATTAACTAGTGGTATAGTGAGTTATGGTATAATCTGTCTCCTGCTGTGTTCCTTTTGGAGTGGCAAGTGTCAGTGGCTAAAGAATGACATTACATGCTCAAGGCTATGTATTCAATCAGGGACAGAACCTGAGCCAAGAATTAAGGCCTTCTAACTTGATAATCTGACTTGATAACTAGTGTATAAAATATTACACACCTGTGTTTTCTTTAAACCAGACATGAAACAAATACATTAAATTTAGAGTGCCTCTATATAAAAGGAATCGAAGCATTCAAGTGAAGTTAAAGCAACTTTGGACACAAACATTAGCATACTCTGATGTTATCTACATAATAAACTAAGGCAGAACCATCATTTCTGTACATGTAAATTTTACAGTTTGAATTTTCAATAAAGTTTATGTTAAAAGGCAATAAAAAACCCAAACATATACATGAATGTTCAGTACTGATGCATGCTAGAGTATGGATGAACCTTGAAAACATTATGCTACATGAGGAAGCCAGACACAAGAGGCCATATATTGTAAGATTCCATTTATATGAAATGTCTAGAATAGGCAAATCCATAGAGAAAGAAAGTAGATCAGTGTTTGCCATGTGCTAGGGGAGGAGAGAATGGGAAGACTGTCATGTGCAAATGGCTATGGAGTTTCTTTTTAGGGTGATGAAAATGTCCTGGAACCAGAAAATGGTGATGGTTTCAGAACTCTCTTAATATACTAAAAACTGAATTGTACACTTTAAAATGGTGAATTTTGTGTTATGTGAATTACATTTCAATAAAGCTGTTAAAAAAGTAGCAGCATAAGCATATTATTCAGAAATATCAAGGTAAATACCAGAAGAAAGCAAAAGACATCTACGGTAGTTGCCTCTGGAGAGTGGGAATGTGGAATAGCAAGGAAGACTGCAGTTTTTAATAATAATTCTTTTGCACTATTGGACTTTTAAATTTTGTACATATATCCATTTTGTACATGTATCCAAAAATAAAAATGAGCTAAAAAAGGACACACACACACAGACAAGTCAAAAGGGACTCCAATACAGTGAATCTGAGGTGGGATCCAGGATTGTGCATTTTCAACAAGATTGCTGGGTGATTTTGATGCAAGTGGTCTACCAGTAGCTAACAAACTTGAGAAACACTACTATAGCCAATGTTACAATCGTTTAGCAATGAATTGTAGTATAATCCCTCTCCTGCTGTGTTCCTTTTGGAGTGGCAAGTTTCAGTTGCTAAAGAATGACATTACATGCTCAAGGCTATGTATTCAATCAGGGACAGAACCTGAGCCAAGAACTAAGGCCTTCTGACTTGATAATTAATGTATTGATTTTTTAAGCTTCTATTATGTGTTCTAAGTACCAAAATGAGTAAGATAAATTCTTTGCTTTGAAAAGGGCAAGTCTAGTGGGGTAATTATGACGCCTGGAAAATATATTAAGATTTTACAAAGCATTTTTCTACCTTTCCTGTCAGGATTAATAAAATTTGACTTGAGTGGAGGGACCTTTTCCACAGTTCAGTAGGGAAGATAGCGGGGATTCAACTCACCAGGGACTCCAGAGAAACCAAAGAGACTTTGTTACTTTAAGGATTCCAGCCAACCAGCAACAGTGGGGCCCTCAGGAGGGTGCAGAGCCCATGAGAAGAGGCACAGTGCCCATCAGTCATGGTATTACCCAGGGGAGAGTGACACCCACCTTTCTTCCTGGACACAGGTGAGAGCTCCCTCAGCTCTTCCCCAAACATCTGATGGAGTTCTGGTCCTGCAAGTGCAGGGGAGAGGGCAGGAGCCAGCCCGACACAGTTCACACACTCAGGACCTCATCTGATCCTCTCCATAGCCTTGCAAGGAAAGTTTTATCCCCATTTCACAGATGACAAGACTGTTCCTTACAGCAGCGGATCTGTAATAACCACCAGATGGATTCCTCTAGCTTTGAGTCCCAGAGGTGATGTGAGTTTTATACATCATTTTACATCCTGACACCAAGAATGTGTCGCCACCGCCTTCATAAGCTCACTGAACAGTTATTTTGATTGCTTGGTATGTATTTTTCTATTTTTTAATCTTTTTAAATTTATTTTATGACAAAAGTCATCTGTGCTTTTTAGGGAAAAAAGTACAGATCAGAGAAAGGATAATCTCCTCCAATGCCAGCACACAGAGAAAACCATCATTTCTCTTTTAGTCTACTCAGTTTCATAGTTTTCCCTGTGCATGGATGTATTATGCAACTTTTTTTTTCCAAAAATGGGCTGATGCTGTACATGCGGTTCTGAAAACTGTTTTTTCTTTATTGTTATTTTACAGTGTACCACGAACAACTCTTCCATGCACATGGGTGAAAATCCCCCACTGACAGACAGAGCACTGTATTTGGATCAAAAGGCTGCTGGTAACAAGAGTGACACCTAAAGCAAAGTATCAGCTTAAGGTTAAAGCACATAGCCTGGCAAATGCCTGCCAGGGAAAGCAGGGTTGGCAATATTCCCATCAGAGAAATCAGAATCAAGGCCACAGGCATTAAACATATGGAACGTCTTCTAAGTCCTTCTGGCCCCGACCTCCACCCCTCACTCCCCTGACACCTCGTTGGCCCCTTGGGGCGAATGGATCCTGTACATCTCTTTGCATCCAATGAAAACCACCCATTTTCTGCTTTTTCCTTAGCTCTTCCTGAGCCCTTGACATATCTCCACATTCTCTCATCATCTCCTCACTGCCCAAATGCCTTTCCTGTAGGTCCTCCTGATAGTCCTTGGGGGAGTCGTCCGTCCCCCTGTCGGTTTTCCTTTTTGCTTTCCGGGGCACATAATCTTCAGCCGGGCGCTTTTCGGCAGCCCGCCGCTCGCTCTCTGGCTTTGCCTGGGATTCTCGCTTGCCCTCGCCGCCCTGTGGTTTTCCCTCATCTTCGGACTTGCCCTGCTTGTCCTGCTTTCCCTCATCTTCTGGTTGTGCCTCATCATCTGGCTGTCCCTCATTCTGGGGCTTTCCCTGGTGCCCTGGCTGCCCCTCCACTGCCGGCTTTCCTTCCTCATCTGACTTTCCTTCATCTTCTGTATCTACTTCATCTTCTGGCTTTCCCTCATTTTCTGAGTTTCCTTGATTTTCTGGCTTTCCTTCATTTTCTTTGTCGACCCTTTCCATGTTGAAATTTTCCCTCCTTTGCCTGACCTAGGAGACAAAGAGGAAACAAAAGAGATTGAGGACTTAGGTGGTAGAATACGGGTCCTGATAGTACTTGCCTTTATGATTTGAGGTTTTCCCCACTCTTTCCCAACTTCCAAGTGCACTCCCACCCATACATTTTTTTCTTTCCTTTTCACACATGTTTACATGAGCTAACCTTGCAGAAACTTCCACAGATGCTTCTCCCTACATTTAAGTGGGGTGTGCTGAGAAGTGTATAAGAGTAGATTTGTCCCTAAACTTTGCTCTGACCTTGTCTATGCCCATAACAATTTTAACTGAGTAGTCTCAACTTACACTGACCTACAGGAACCCTGGCCAGTTCCTTTTTTCCCTTGCCTGCAGTTGTAAGACTTATCGAACTGCAGACACAGCAGAACAATGGTCAGTTCTCAGATTTTAGGGCTACTCTAATATCCTCAAGAGGCTTCACAGAGTCTCTCACTTCTTTGTTCTCCCCTCTATCCTCACCAGCCATCAAGCACCATGTTTCCTTAGCATCTAGACAGAGGCCATGTATTCTGAGACTGCAATAGAGAGGCTTGGAGGAGGGGTGGCAGCTAGTGGCCTCTCCATCTTCTGCTCAGGCGTAAGTCACTCCTACTCCTAGGGATCCTCGGGCAGTTGCCCTCTCCCACTGACCTGCGCTGATCCTGCAGGTCTTTCCTTTTCTTGTCTGGGTTGGTGCCTACAACCACAGACCCGAAGACCTGTAGAGAGACGGGAAACATAGTCAATGAAGGACTGAGATGTGAATGAGTGGCAACTGGGACACTGATTCTTTTCGGACTCTAGTTGTCAAAACAGCCTCCATTTTTCTACCACTGGGCAATGGCAGAGAAAGATTATTTCCAAAGTGTTTCTAAATCCTCCTTCCAAATTTCTATCTCGCTTTTGCTTGCACTAAAATGAGTGAGGTTCAGGACAGGGATGTTCAGAAAGCACAACCCCCTACCCCCACCTCAGGGTGCCCAGATTGCACAAAGCCTATCCCTTCTCTTAAAATGGTGATGGTAGAGTCAGGGGCCAGGGCAGAAATGTCCAGAGCATTCCTGCCACCCCCTCCCTCTCCATATACACAGAAAGACCACATTTTTCTGCAACACAACAGACAAATTATTTCCAAACAGTAAAATTTTTTGGTCCATGTTACCTTGTCTCAACCCTCCCTAGTTCAGAAGCCACTTTTCCACAATAGGGAACTGATCTCCAGACAGAACCTCTGCCCCCCTCCTTCGCCCTTCCTCCCTCCACTCCTCTGCCCCCCACCCACCCCCCAGCCCACCATTTCCAGCTCCAAAATGGATGGAAGGTGGAAAAGAGATATAGAGAATACAGGCCTAGCCAGGGGTCTCCCCTCTCCATCCCAGGCTCACAGGCTGTGCCCTCCTTCTGCCGCCCTGCAGGGATCAGGCCATGTCCTCACCATCCCCCGCCCCGGGGCCCTCTCTCTCCATCAGACATCCCGATAGCCTGCCTGCCTCCTAGGAGATCCCAGCTGGTACCCATTCTCAGCCTCTGGCCCCTCTCCATCTTCTCCCACAAAATCCTTCATTTCTTGCACCAAAAGGATGGGCATTGGAGAAGGGGTAGAGAGAACCCACTCCTGGATCTGCTCTAGTCTTTTCTCTCTGCCACCCCCACCCCAGGGGTCCGCAGGCGGTGGTGGATTTGTAGCCATCCTGGGGAGATGCTTCCTTTTCCTCACATTTCTTTCCGCCGTAAGCCTGCACTTATCCAGGGAAATAAGAGATGGTACCCAGATCTTTCCCCAACACTCACGCAATTTTCTGCGCCAAAATGAATGGGGATGGGAAAGGGATGGCATCTGGAAAGCAGACCAAATTCTGTGTAGCCTCTGGCTGTTACCACCACTAACCCAGGTGTCCCCGCCCCCTCCGGCTTGCACCAACCTGCAGGGCTATAGGGCAGTTGCCCCCTCAGTCTCTCAGTCCGAAATCTATCTTCCTCCACGGAAATACGGAGCTGGTACCTGGAGGAGAGGGACTTGTGCACACGTCGGCTCCTGATCACGTGAGGGAAACGTCACCAGTGGGCTCGGGTCCCTAGTTCCCCTCCCGCCCGTAGAAAGTGCGTCAGGAGCCAGCCCACTTCTTCCCTTCACTAGCCCCCTTCCGCCTCGCCCCCCTTCCGCCCTCTCCCCTCACTGCCTGAGGCTCTGTCACTCATTTTGGTTTTTGCAAATAGCAAAGGTCAAATGTGGCCCCTTCTCCCTGTGGTATGTATTTGTTCTGTCTTATCAGGGAGGTGCTGCACCTTTTCCTGGGATTACTGGTCATTGGTACGTTCTCAGAAATGTTTTTCTTTCTCACCTTTGATCTCAAAGCACCTATCCCCTCAATCTACTTCTCCGCTCAGCCACTGCTCTTACCTCCTGTCCTGCATACCTTCACATAATAAGTGTAGGGTGGATTATCAGGTAGGAAAGCAGGGTAGTTGAAATAGGGATTTTATTTTCTTCTAAATAATTTTTTTTTCAGTTTTATTTAATTTTCTCCCCTCAGCATGGGTTATTCTTATAAGCAAAAAACTAAAGCTATTTCCATTTGAGAGACAGACTGTGTTTAAGATAGAGGAAAAAACCAAGATTCCCAAATTCTGAGACCAAATTAAGTTAATAACATTAAATTTTACTGTATAGAAAGTGGATTCAATTGGCTACATAAAAAAGAAATTATTTTTTAATTTTCATAAATAGCTGGTTCTGTCATGTTCTACTAAAAACCATGTATTTAATGTTCCCAAACAATTGCTTAGTGCTGAGCAGACTTACTGGAATTTGATGGCTGACACAATATCAGTCCTGAAAATTTGGCCATGGCTATTTTCATTCAGAGATTTAGCTGTAGACAAAGGCAGCTGAAGATCTGAGGGATGCAGACATGGTCTGATCTTCCCTGCCCTGTCAAGAGGAGAGGAATATGCTGTTTCCTGACCCCTTCTCACTTTCCAGAGCCTCTCATCCTTTGCGTTCAAGCACCTGACTGTTGCTCACTCCAAAAATATACATGGAGAGGTGACCAAGTTGGTGACCTGAGTAAATGCCTTTGGCTCCTTCCCTCCCTCTCGCAAATTCCCACAGGGGTAACTCAACCCCAACTGAGATAGGAATACTGTTCTGACAACTGGAAACCAGAACGGATCCTCTCCAGACCCCTGCAGCAGTGGGTTTCCATAGAGCCTGGAGAAGTGGTTGTTGAAAAGAGAGCCTCCAGACCTGCCGGCCCTCTGCCCTTAATTCACAGTGCCTAGTGGAAGCTTCCTTGACCTTACCTGCAGCCTACCACCTGACATAGGAGGTGCAGCCTGCTGGGTGTCTCAACTGCCTGTCCACACCCACCCTCATGGCCTCACAGCCAGATTTAGGCCAGTGTCTAAGGAACTCTTACATGCTGACGATACTGATTGACCTAGACCAGGTATTCTCAATTGAAGAAGTCTGTGGACCACCTGAAATGGTATGCAAGATTGCATACATTTAAGAGATAGTAGAGTGTGTACACTAATGAAAAGAAGATCTGCAGCCTTGGAATCTGGGAAACACTGATATCATGAAGAAGCAGAAGCTACCAGGTAGAGAAAAGACAGAGAGGAGAAGGAGAGGAAGCTGCTTGGAAATGAGACTGGAAGGGGAAGAGACAAATAGCAGCTGAGCTATGTTAAAAAGAGAGCACTTACTTCTTGAATCAGGCATTCTTAACCAAAGAAACCTATGGATCCCCTGGAATTATGTTCAAAATGTGCGTGTGTGTGCTGGGGGAGGGATAGGATATGTACATTTTTACTGAGTGCGTACATTTACCTGGGATAAGATCCGTTGCTTTCATGAGATGCTCAAAGGGGCATGAAATATTAAAAAAAATGGAAGGCCAAATGGCCTGGAGAATGTACTTTTATATACATCTTTTTTCAACTAGGACTATATTTTTTTGGAGAAATTAACATAACGTAGAAATTAACCATTTTAAAGTGCACAACTCAGTGGCACATAGTACATTCACATTGTTGTGAAACCATCACCTCTACCTAGTTCCAAAACATTTCATTAACTCCAGAGGAGACCCTGTATCCATTAAGCAGTCGCTTTCAGTTCTTCCCTTCCCCCAGTCCCTAGCAATAACTAATCTGCTTTCTGTCTCTATGGAATTATCTATTTTGGATATTTCTTATAAATGGAACCCTACAATATGTAACCTTTTGTGTCTGGCTTTTTTCACTTGGCATAATGTCTTCAGGGTTCATCCACATTGTAACATGTACAGTATTTCATTCATTTTTACAGATGCATAATATTTCATTGTATTTCTATATCATATTTGGAGTTTATTCATTCAAACATTGATGAATACTTGGGTTGTTTCCACCTTTTGACCGTTGTGAATAGTGCTGCCTTAAACATTTGTGTGTAAGTTTTTGTGTTGGTGTATGTTTTCTTTTCTCTTGGATAAATATGTAGGAATGGAATTGCTGGGTTACATGCTAATTCTATGTTTAAGTTTCTGATGAACTGCCAACCGTGTTCCACAGTGGCTGCAAAATTTTGCATTCTTACTAGCAACGTATGAATGTTCTAATTTCTCCACATTCTTGAAAACAATGGCTAATTTCTTTTTTTTTTTTTTTTTGTAATTCTGTTGGGTGAGAAGTGGTTTTGATTTACATTTTTCTACTGACTAATGATATTGAGTACCTTTTCATGTGCTTATTGGATATTTATATATCTTCTTTGAAGAAATATCTATTCAAGTCTTTTGCCCATTTTTGAATTGGGTTGTTGTTTTGTTACTGTTGAGTTGTAGAATTTCTTTATATATTCTGGATATTAATCCCTTATCATATATATAATTTGTAAATATTTTCTCCCATTCCATGGGTTGCCTTTTCACTCTTTGGATAATATCCTTTGGTGAACAAAAGTTCAGTTTTGACGAAGTCTAATTTGTCTATTTGGGTATTTTTGTTGCCTGTGCTTTTGGTGGCATATCCAAGAAATCATTTCCAAATTTAATGTCATGAAGCTTTCCTCTTATGTTTTCTTCTAAGAGTTTTCTATTTTTAGCTCTTGCATTTAGCTCTTTGGTTCATTTTGAGTTAATTTTTGTATATAGTGTAAGGTAAGAATACAACATTATTCTTTTGCATGTGGATATCCAGTTTTCTCAGCACCATTTGTTGAAGAGACTATCCTTTCCCCATTGAATGGTCTTGGCATCCGTATCAAAAAACATTGGATCATATATGTGAGGGGTTGTTTCTGGGATCTCAATTTCATTCCATTGGTTTATATATCTGCCTTTATGCCAGTACCACATTGTCTTTATTACTGTAGGTGTTACGGAAAGAATGTTTATGTCCTTTGAAAATTCATATACTGAAGGCCTAAACTCCACTGTGGCTGTATTTGAAGTAAATAAATAATTGAGGTTAAGTGAGGTCATAAGAGGGGGCCTTGATCTGATAGGCTTAGTGTCCTTATAAAAAGAGACATGAAAGAGCCCTCTCTTTCTCTCCCTCTCTCTGCATGAGCACAAAGTTATGTGAGCACATAGTGAGAAGGTGAACATCTGCAACCCAAAAGGAGAAGGCCTCACAGACATCAATCCTGCTGGCACCTTGATTTGGGATTTCCAGTCTCCAGAAATGTGATAAAATATATTTCTGTTGTTTAAGTCAACCACCCTAAGGTTATAGGGAGTACCATTTTTAAATTTAGTGGGATTCCTAGAAATAACTGTCATTTGAACCCCAGTATAGATTAAATCCATGAAGCTTTGTCAATTGATCCATTTTGCCAAATGTTAAAGTTAATTCAGAACCTGTGTTGTAGATGGACAAAGGCAAATCTGTGCACTTTTAACCTTTTTGTTAAAGGTTCTGCGTCTTCACACAGGGAAAGGGCACGGGAGCTCTCTGGGCCCTCTTTTATAAGGGCACTAATCCCATCATTAGGGCTCTACTCTCATGACTTAATCATCTCTCAAACACCCCACCTCCAAATACCATCACATTGGAGATTAAGTTTCAACATATGAATTTTGGGGAAATACAAACATTAAGTCTACAGCAATATAGCTATATATATATATAGTATTATTTACTTATTTACTTAATTTCTTCCTCCTACATTTAGGGTTTTTTATTCTTTTTTTTTTTTACCTTCTCTCCTTTCTTTTTTCCCTCCCTCTCTTCCTTCCTTCCTTTCTTTCTTTGGTTTTGGGCTTCTAACTGTCCAAAGCCATGGTTTTTAGTTTTTGCATCTGTCTGATAACTCATAATGAAGAACTTCTAGAAGTTACAAGGAATGGGAGGAGGGGCCTGCTGGCCTGCCTCATAGGCAGCTGTTTCTCCTTCCAAGGCTTCCTAGTCTACCTCCCAGGGATTAGGGTTTAAACCTAGAGAACTGTACCTTGGGACATCGCAGTTAGCCCTCCTTTCTTTAGTATCAGTTTCTTTGCATGTTGATATGCACCAGCGCTTACTAAGTTCCAAGCACACTGGCTAGGGGTCTGACATTATTTAAGCAATTGAGTAACTTCTGCAGGTGTTCTAGATATGTGTGTAGGTATGACGTATTTGTTCCCTTCTCCCAGAGAACCCTTTGGATTAAACATTGAGCTACTGTCTCCATGGATAGAGCCCATGATACCCCTGAGGGTCTAAAGAGCTTGAAGTTCACTGGTAATAGCAGTGAGTTATGCAGCAGCAAAGGAGACAGGTAGGCTGCTAACCCCTTTGAGCAACATTGACATTGTGACCAGGCTGCCATTTCTCTACTGTAGGGGAGACCAACCTACACCTTATTCCACAAGGGTTGCCTAAAACACACAGGCAAACTAGGGTTCTGTCCCAAATAATAAGCACTATTATCAAAGAAGTGATGAGACCCTGCAACAAGCCTCTGCCAAAAACAGGCTATGACTGGAAACACACTGGAACACCTGATCCCAGAAAGTGTAGCTCAAGTGGCCTATCACTCCTGTCGTCCTAGGTTAGGCCCCCACCCAGGGTAATATCCAGTCCCTGAGTTTAGCCAATTAGCAGGGTTTGTTTTAGAAACTCTGATGCTGAGGAAATTTGGGTAAGGAGAGATGTGGCAACCACCCACAGACGCAGCAGCAAGCAACAAATCTAAAGTGCATGCTTGCCAACAGGCAGCAGTTCCATTCCTTATGCCAGTACCACACTTGCTTTGGTCACTGAAGCTTTGTAGTATATTTTGAAATCAGGAATTGTGAGTACTCCAACTTTATTCTTCTACAACATTGTTTTGGCTATTCCAGGTCCCTTGCAATTCCACATGAATTTTAGTATTGGCTTTTCTATTTCTGCAAAAAAGGCCATTGGGATTTTAATGGGGATCGCCTTGAATTTGTAGATCGATTTGGAGAGTATCACCATCTTGATGATATTAAGTCTTCTAATTCATGAATATAGGAGGTCTTTCCATTTGTTTAGGGTTTCTTTAATATCTTCCAGAAATCTTTTGTAGTTCAGTGTATAAGTCTTGCACCTCTTTGGCTAAATTTGTTCCTAAGTATTTTATTCTTTTTGATGCTTTTGTAAATGGAAGTGCTATTTTTTTATTGAGATATAATTGACACATAACATTATATTGGTTTCACGTGTACAACATAATGATTTGATATTTGTATATATTGTGAAATGATGACCACAATAAGTCTGGTTAACATCCATCACCATACACAGTTAAAAAAATTTTCTTTTCTTGTGATGAGAACTTTTAAGATCTACTCTTTAAGCAACTTTCAAATATGCAATACAACATTATTAACTATTATCAACATGCTGTACATTCCATCCCCATGACTTATGTATTTTATAACTGGAAGTTTGTACCTTTGACTCCCTTCACCCATTTTGCCCATCTCCTACCCCCTGCCTCTGGCAACCAACAATCTGTTCCCTATAATTATGAGCTTGGTTTTCTTTTTTCTTTTTTTAAGATTCCATATATAAGTGAGATCTATGGTATTTATCTTTCTCTGTCTGACTTATTTCACATAGCATAATGCCCTCAAGGTTCATCCTTGCTGTAGCAAATGGCAAGATTTTCTTCTCTTCTATGGCTGAATAATATTCTATTGTATATATATATATACCACATCTTTATTCATTCATCCATTGATAGGTTGTTTCCAAGTCTTGGCTATTGTAAATAGTGCTGCAGTGAACATGGAGGGGCATATATCTTTTCAGGTTAGTGTTTTCATTTTCTTCAGATACATACTTGGAAGTGGAATAGCTGGATCATATGGTAGTTCTATCTTTAATTTTTTGAGGAACCTCAATACTTTTTTCCATAGTGTTTGTATCAATTTATATTCCCACTAGCAGTGTATGAGGGTTCCCTTTCATCTACATCCTCACCAATACTTGTTATTTCTTGTCTTTTCGATAATAGTCATTCTAACAGATGTCAGGCGGTATCTCATTGTGGTTTTTATTTACATTTCCCTGATGATTAGTGATGTTGAGCACTTTTTCATGAACATAATGGCCATCTGTATGTCTTCTTTGGAAAAATGTTTATTCAGATCCTCTTCCAATTTTTTAACCAGATTGCTTTTTTGCTGTTCAGTTGTGTGAGTTCTTTACATATTTTAGATATTAGCCCCTTATCAGATATATGATTTCAAATATTTTCTCCCATTCAGAAGGTTGCCTTTCCATCTTGTTGATGGTTTCCTTTGCTGTGCAGAAGCTTTTTAGTTAGATGTTGTCCCACTTGTTTATTTTTTCTTTGTTGCCTTTGCATTTGATGTCAGATCCAAAAACAATCATTGCCAAGACTAATGTCAAGGAACTTACATGTTTTCTTCTAGGAGTTTCATGGTTTCAGGTCTTATGTTCAAGGCCATTTCAGGTCTTACACTCAGTCCATTTTGAGTTAGCTTTTGTGTATGGTATTGGTGGTCCAGTTTCATTCTTTTGCCTGTGGCTGTCCAGTTTTCTCAGCACCATTTATTGAAGAGACTGTCCTTTCCCCATTGCATATTCTTGTCACAGATTAATTGACCATATATGTGTGGGTTTATTCCTGGACTCTCTACTCTGTTCCAATGATCTCTGTGTCTGTTTTTATGCCAATACCATACTGTTTTGATTACTACATATTTGTAATACAGTTTGAGATCAGGGAGCATGATGCCTCCAGCTTTGTTCTTCTTTCTCAAGATCGTTTTGGTTATTTGGTTTTTTAATGATTCCATACAAATTTTAGGATTGTTTGTTCTATTTCTGTGAAAAGTGCCATTGGAAGTTTGATAGGAATTGCATTGAATCTGTAGATTTCTTTGGGTAGTATGGGCATATGGGCATTTTAATATATTAATTCTTCTAATCCATGTGCATGGAATAGCTTTCCCTTTATTTGTGTCTTCTTCAATTGCTTTCATCAATGCATTAGAGTTTTTAGTGTACAAGTCTTTCACCCCCTTGGTTAAATTTATTCCTAGATATTTTATTCTTTTTGATGCAATTGTAAATGAGATTATTTTCTTAATTTCTTGTTCTAATAGTTCATTATTAGTGTTTAGAAATGCAACAGATTTTTGTATATCGATTTTGTATCCTGTAACTTTACTGAATTCTTTTATTCTAGCAGTTTTTTGGTGGAGTCTTTAAGGTTTTCTTTATGCAATATCATGTCACCTGCAAATAGTGACAGTTTTACTTCTTCTTTTCTGATTTGGATGCCTTTTATTTCCTTTTCTTGCCTAATTGCTCTGGCTAAGAATTCCAATACTATGTTGAATAAAATTTGTGAGAGTGGGCATCTTTGTCTTTTTCCTGATCATAAAGGAAAAGCTTTCATCTTTTCAGCATTGAGCATGCTGTTAGCTGTAGG
Organism: Equus przewalskii; assembly: GCF_037783145.1. Classification (NCBI taxonomy): domain Eukaryota; kingdom Metazoa; phylum Chordata; class Mammalia; order Perissodactyla; family Equidae; genus Equus; species Equus przewalskii. The sequence goes on from NC_091863.1 coordinate 83,128,006, forward strand.
CTTGTCATATTTGGCTTCTACTATGCTGAGGTATGTTCCCTCTATACCCACTTTGTTGAGAGTTTTTATCATAAATAAATGTTGAATTTTGTCAAGTCCTTTTTCTTCATCTATTGAGATAATATAATTTTTATTCTTTATTTTGTTAATGTGGTGTATCACATTGATTGATTTGCAGATGTTAAACCATTCTTGCATTCCCAGAATAAATCTCACTTGATCATGGTGTGTGATCCTTTTAATTTATTGTTGAATTTGGTTTCTTAATATTTTTTGAGGATATTTGCATCGATATTCATCAGGGATATTGCCTGTAATTTTATTTTCTTGTGATGTCCTTGTCTGGTTTTGGTATCAGGGTATGCTGGTCTCGTAGAAGGAGCTTGGAAATGTTCTCTCTTCTACTTTTTTGGAAGAGTTTGAGAAGGATTGTTGTTAATTCTTCTTTAAATGTTTAATAGAATTCACCAGTGAAGCCATCTGGTACTGAACTTTTGTTTGTTTGAGGGAGCCTTTGATTACTTATTCAATCTCCTTACTAGTAATCTATCTGTTCGGATTTTCTCTTTCTTCATGATTTAGTCTTGGTAGGTTTCATATTCCAGAAAATGGAATTTATCCATTTTCTCTAGGTTGTCCAATTTGTTGGCATATAAATATTCATAGTATTGTCTTATTATCCTCTGCAATTCTGTGATATCAGTTGTAACATCTCCTCTTTCATTTCTGATTTTATTTATTTGAGCTCTTTTTTTTCTGAGTGAATCTAGCTAAAGGTTTGTCAATTTCATTTATCTTTAAAAAAAAAAGCTCAGTTTCACTGATCATTTCTGTTGCCTTTTTAGTCTTTATTTCATTTATTTCTGCTCCGATCATTGTTATTTCCTTCCTTCTACTAAATTTGGGCTTCTTTTTTTTCTAGTTCCTTGATTTGTAAAGCTAGGTTGTTTATTTGAGATTTTTCATGTTTCTTGATGTAGGCATTTATCACTATGAACTTCCATCTTATAGCTGCTTTTGCTGCATCCCATGAATTTTGGTATGTTGTATTTCCATTTTCATTTGTCTCAAGGTATTTTTTTATTTATTCTTTGACACATTTGTTGTTCATAGAATGTTGTTTAATCTCCATATTTTTGTGGATTTTGCAGTTTTCTTCTTGTACAGTCATGTCCTGCATGATGACGTTTTGGTCAATGACAGACTGCATATACAATGGTCCAATAAGATTAGCACCATATAACTTAGGTGTATAGAAGGCTATACCATCTAGGTTTGTGTAAGTACACTCTATGATGTTCATACAGTGATGAAATCTCTTAATGATGCATTTCTCAGAACATATCCCCATCATTAAATGATGCATGACTGTAATTGATTTCTAGTTTCATACCACTGTGGTCAGAAAAGATACTTGATATGATTTCAATCTTTAAATTTATTAAGATTTGTTTTGTAGCCTAACATATGATCTATCAAAGTATCTTTTCTTATTACAATGGCATGAAACTAGAAATCAATGGCAGAAAGAAAATTGGAAAATTCACAAAAATGTAGAAGTTAAATTTTAAAACACCAATCGGTCAAAGAAGAAATCATAAAGGAACTTAGAAAATATCTGAGACAAATGGAAATGAAGACACAATGTACCAAAACTTATGGGAGGCAATGAAAGCAATGCTTAGAGGGAAACTTATACCAATAAACACATTAAAAAAGATCTCACACCAGCAAGCTAACTCTGCACATAAAAGAAGTAGAAAAAGAAGAATAAATTAAACCTAAAGCTAGCAAAATGAAGGAAATAATAAAGATTAGAGTAGATAAATGTAATAAAGAATAGAAAAGCAATAGAGACAAATCAATGAAACCAAGAGTTGGCTTTTCAAAAAGATCAACAGAATTGACAAACCTTTAGTTAGGTTGACTAGGGAAAAAAGAGAAGATCTACATACCTAAAATCAAAATGAAAGAGAGGACATTACCACTAGTTTTACATATATAAAAAGGATTATAAGAGAGGATTATGAACAGTTGTATGCCAACACTTTGGATAACCTGGATGAAATGGACAAATTCCTAGAAACATAACCTACAAAGACTGAATAAGGAAGAAATAGAAAATATGAACATAGCGATAATGAGTAAGGTGATTGAATCAACAATCAAAAATCTCTTAACAAAGAAAAGCCAAGGACTAGATGGTGTCATTGGTAAATTATATTAAACATTTAAAGAAAAATTAACACCAATCTTTCTCAAATGCTTCTGAAAAATTAAAGAGGAAGGAACACTTCATAACTCATTCTATCAGGCCAGCTATAACCTAATACTAAAGCTAGACAAAGACACAACAAGGATTGAAAACTATAAACCAATATCCCATATGAATATTAATTCAAAAATACTAGCAAATTGAATTCAACAGCACCTTAAAAGGATTATACACCATGACCAAGTGGGCTTTGTTCCTGGATGTAAGAATTGTTTAACATACAAAAATCAATCAATGTAATAAAGCACATTAACAAAATGAAGGGGGAAAATACATGATTATCTCAATGGATGCAAGAAAAACATTTGACAAAATTCAACCCTCTTTCATGATAAAAACACTCAACAAACTAGGAATAGTAGGAAACTACCTCAACATAATAGATGCCATATATGAAAAGCCCACAACTAACATCGTACTCAGTAGTGAAAGACTGAAAGCTTTTCCTTTAAGATCAGAAGCAAGAGAAGGGTGTTACCTTGACCACTTCTACTCAACATAGAACTGGAAGGCTTAGCCCAAGTAGTTAGGCATAAAAAAGCATCCATATGGAAAGGAAGAAGTAAATATTTTTTTTCACAGATAATGTGAACCTTATAGGTTGGAAACCCTAAAGAATCCTCAATAAAACTGTTAGAACTAATAAATAAATTCAGCAAAGTTACAGGATACAAAATCAACCCATAAAAATTGGTTGTGTTTCCAGGGAAAAGTGGGGGTGGGGGGACGGCACTAAGGGTGAAGTGGTGTACCTACAACATGACTAATAATGATGTACAACTGTAATTTCACAAGGTTATTAACTATCATAATCTTAATTTAAAAAATTGGTTGTGTTTCTATACACCAATGTGAACAATCTTGGGAAAAAAAATTAAGAGAACAATTTCTTAACAATAGCTTCAAAAACAATAAAATATTTTGGTATAAATGTAACCAAAGTCACAAAACACTTTTACACTGAAAACTACAAAACATTGCTGAAAGAAATGAAAGAAGCCAAATAAATGGAAAGGCATCTTGTGTTCATGGCATGGAAGACTATTGTTAAGATGTCAATACCCAAAGCAATTTACAGATTCAACTTGGTATCAAAATCCCAATGAAGTTTTTTGCAGGTATAGAAAAATCCATCTTAAAATTCATATGGAATCTCCAGGGACTCAAAATATCCGAAACAACCTTGAAATAGAAGACCAAATTTGGAAGACTCACACTTTCTGATTTCAAAACTTGCTACAAAGCTACAGTAATCAAACAGTGTGGTACTGGCATAAAGACAGACATATAGACCAATGGAATGGCATGGAGAGCCCAGAAATAAACTCTTGCACATAAGCCAAATGAATTTTGACAAGGGTGCCAAGACCATTCAATGGGGAGAGGGCAGTCTTTTCAACAAATAGTGTTGAGAAATCTGAATATCGAATACAAAAGAATGAAGTTGGCACCTTACTTGACACCATGTACAAAAATTAACTCAAAATGGACTAAAGATCTAGACATCAGATCTAAAATTATAAAATTTTTAGAAGAAAACATAAGGAGAAAGGTTCACATCATTGGATTTGACAGTGGTTTCTTGTATATGCCACCAAAAGCACAGGTAACCAGAAAAATGGATAAATTGGACATCATCAAAAGTGAAAACTTTCTGCATCAAAAGACACTATCGATATATATCAAAAAAGCAACTCATGGAGTGAGAGAAGATATTTACAAATCATACACATAATAAAAGATTAATATCTAGAATATAAAGAAATCCTTCAACTCAAAAGCAAAAAAACAAACAACGCAATTCAAAAATGAGGAAAGGATTGGAATAGATAGTTATCCAAAGAAGATGTACAAATGGCCAATAAGCACATGAAAAGTGCTCAACTTCACTAGTCATTAGGGAAATCCATTCAAAACCACAATGAGATATAACTTTGCACTACTATTATAAAATAAATAAATAACAAAAAATAACAAGTGTTGGCCAGGGTGTGGTAAAATTGGGACCCTTGTGCTTTGCTAGTAAGAATATAATATGGAGTAGCCACTGTGGAAAACAACATGAGGGCTCCTCAAAAATAGTTATGTATAAAATTACCATATGATCCAGTAATTCCACCTCCAGGTATATTCCCCAAAAACTTGAAAACAGAGACTCAGATATTTGTACACCAATATTCATAACAGCATTATTCACAATACCCAAAATGTGGAAACAATACAAATGTCCATCGACAGATGAATGGATAAAGAAAATGTGGTATACACATGCAATGAGATATTATTCAGCCTTAAAAAGGAATAAGAGTCTTACACATGCTTCAACATGGATGGACCTTGAAGATATTATGCTAAGTGAAATAAGTCAGGCACAAAAAAAAACAAATATTATATGATTTCTCTTATATGGGGTACTTAGAATAGTCAAATTCATAGATACAGAAAATAGAATAGTGATTACTAGGGGCTTGGGGTAAGTAAGACTGGAGAGCTATTTGATGGGTACAGAATTTTAGTTTGGAATGATGAAAAAGATGTGGAGATAGATAATGGTGATGGTTGCACAACAATGTGAATGTACCTAATGGCACTGAACTATACACCTAAAAATAGTTAAAATGGTAATCAAATTATGTTATGTATGTTTTACCACAGTAAAAAGCAAAAATAAAAAAACGTTCAAAGCATCCTAATAGTCAATTCTAAAAAGAAGATATGCAAATGGGCAATAAGCCCATCAAAAATAGCTCGACTTTATTAATCATCAGTAAAATGCATAGCAAAACCATGAGGAGATGCAACTTCACATATCCTAGGATAACTATAATAAAAAAAAGTCAGATAATAGCAAATGTTGACCAGGATGTGGAAAAATCAGAGCCCTCATAGAATGATGGTAAAATGTAAATATCAGATGTAAAATGTTAAAGCCGCTTCGGAAAATGGTCTGGCCATTCCTTATAACTTTAGACACAGAATTACCGTTTGACCTAGCAATTCCACTCTTCGCTATCTACCCAGGAAAAATGAAAATAGGTGTCCACACAAAAACTTGTATATGAATGTTTTTACCAACACTGTTCATAATAACCAAAATGTGAAACAATCCAAATGTCCTTTAACTGATAAGTGGATAAACAATATGTGCTATAGCCATACAATTAAATATTATTCAGCTATTAAAAGAAATGAAGTACTGTACATGCTACAATAAAGATAACCTTGAGCTAAGTGCAAAAGGTCAATCACAAAGACCACACATTATATGATTCCATGCATATGAAATGTTCAGAATTGGCAAATCCATAGAGACATGAAGAAAATTAGTGGTTGGTTAGAACTTCAGGAGGTGAGGGTATAGGAATCACAGTTAAGTAGTAAGACGTTTTTATTGAGGTGATGAAAATGCTTTAAAATTTATGGTGATTTTGGTTGTACATACCTGTGAATATGTAAAACGTTTTGAATTCTACACTTTAAATGGGTGAATTTTGTTGTATATGTGTTATATCTTAATAAAGCTGTTATTAAAACAAAAATGAATACCATAGAGATCCCTTGTACCATTTGCCCAGTTTCCCCCAATGGTAATGTTTGCATAACTATAGTAACAATGCCACAACCAGGAAACTGACATAGCTATAATCAGTTGACCTTATTCAGATTTCACCACTTCCACATGAACTCACTTGCGTGTGTGTGTGTTTATGTATTTAGTTCTATGCAAGTTTGTCACATGTGTAGATTTGTATGACTACCACTACAGGCAAGATACATGAGTGATCCCTGATTCTACCCTTTTATAGCCACAGTCACCTCTTTCCCTCCTCCCCTCCTAACCTCTGGCAACCACTAAACTCCATCTCTATAACTGCTGTTTAAGAATGTTATATAATTGGATGTACCATTTGAGAGGGTTTTTTTTTGGACAGCACAATTTCCTTAAGATCTGTCCAATTGTTATGTACATCAATAGTTCATTCATTTTTATCGCTGAGTAGTATTCCATGATATGGATGTACCACAGACTGTTTAATCAATCACCTGTTGGAGAACATTTGGGTTGTTTTCACCTTTTGGTTATTAAATATAAACTTGTTTTGAACATTTGTGCACAGGTTTTGTTACCGAACCAGGTTGGTTTTCACCCATCGCCCAGAAAGCCAAACACTGAGACAAGACTGCAGCACAGAGAGAGTTTAATCACAAGGCAGCCAAGTGAGGAAATTGGAGAGTGAATCTCAAATCCGCCTCCCCGAAAATGGGGACTCAGGGATATTTATGGGGTGGGGGGCAAGGTGGTCCGAAATGTGGAGATAGACGATTGCAGGTGAGAAGAGGTGAGGTAATCGATGATCTGCGCAAGTGTAGTCAGACTTCGTGCCTCTTCATAAGACATGTTCACAAAATGGTGGCGTTAGCATGATCGGAGGGTGGAGTTTTTAGCCTCTTGATGTCGAAAGGTCACTTGTCGGACATCTGCATGGGCCCAGTTGATGGGTTGGTGGTCTCAACCAGCCTGAAGTGGACAAGGGGTTCTAATTCCTGAAAAACAGCTCAAACACCCATTACCATGGTGACCCAGGCATCAGGGAGACATTATCTATAGGAACCTAGTGGGAGTCAGATAGCATAGTGCCTAAACAGCACAGTTAAAAATGGGTGGGTAAACAACTAAAAGCTATAATCAGTAATTGCAAAAAAACGTTAGTTACTAGCTACTTAATCATCAGTGGCTAACTGTTTACCGTTTTCAGTCTGAATATATGCTGGACACTTTGGTTATTATGGGACTGTGGAGCCTATTTGATCATATTTCTCACAGGCAGGTCCCCTGTTGAGGTGTAGCATCAGCACTGGGAGGGTGTGTATGTTTAGCTTCACCCTGGGTCCTGCTGACCTCACCGCAGCAAAAATTCAGGGCTGGTTCACACTGCATCATTGCAGATGTGTGGCACGGAAGTTCAGCTTCCCCTTTGGCCCTGCTGACACTTTCTTGGCAAAAGTGGGGCATCCAACTCAATACAGGGTAATTCTTTTTTTTTAGTGGATTTTTTGTTTCGGGTGAGCAAGATTGGCCCTGAGCTAACATGTTACCATCAACTGTGGGCATCAACTGTCACCATCTCCTTAGCCTCCAAGTAGGGATATAAGATGAGCTCTCTGCTGGGCTCAGTTTCCACCAAGGATGGTGCTACGAGAGGGCTAACTGACACCGGCTGATTGCTGCAGGGTGGCTCAACTTCCTGTTTGATATTGCTCACACCAAGGGAGGAGAAGGGGAAAGCTGGGTGCCAACCAACTCCACCTCCCACCCCTTGAATGACTCCTTGATGCCAGGTGGAGGTACAGACTCAGCTTCCCACTAGATCCTGTGGAACTGAGGAGGAGATGAAACCTAGTGGTGACTGGCCCAACCTTGCATAGCCTCATTAAATCTTGTTGCTGTTGGGTAGGAGTAGAGGCTCAGTTCGCCATTGGACCCATCTGACACTACTCTGGAAAGGTAGTCAGGGCACCGTCTGCGTCCTCCTGGCAGAGGTTAACTAGCTCTTTCAGTTCTGCCAACAGTATCTGGGCTGGAGAATCAGAGAGACGTTACCTGCTTCCACATGGTAGGTAGTGGAATGAGATGAAAGATCAGCTCTCTCTTGCCCCTGCCCCCAGCCCCCAGAAAAACTGCAAGATTGGGAAGGAGTCAGTTTTTCTTTTGGCATTTTTCTAGAATATGGTACTTATTGCCAAAAATGTTTTCTCTTCTCTTAACCATTTTCTTGGTCTGTGGTATGGGAAACAAGTTTTTCTCGGAGCTTTTATTGCCCGTGACTGTTGGATGTTTTTGATTGGAGGCTTTTTCAGTGAGTGCCATGTCCAGGATATATGGGAGATAATAAGGAAACTAAAGGGATTCGCTGCTCTGTCGTTCAAGCAAGCCTAAAGGTCTCTAGGCAGTCCGTCTTTGTCTTTCTGTCTTCCAGTGTCTGCGTATACTTATTTGTTGTCTTGTGTCTACAGTTTTTCAGTTGTAAGAAGAAAGGCATGGAAGGGATGAGGTTGCTCCATCTTGTCCAGAGCTGAAAGTCTGCAGGTCAGATTTTTGCTGTTTGATAAATTCAGATACAGCTCAGGTCTGGTTGTGGCCCTGAAGCTTCTCAGCTGTGTGGCTTTCAGGCAAGACACTTGTACTCTCTTAGCATGTGTACTTATTTATTGTTGGAAATAGGAGTCTTGAGATTTCTGCCAACTTGTCTCTATCCATCTCTGATAATCAAAAGTGTCTTTCTTTCTTTCTTTCTTTCTTTCTTTCTTTCTTTCTTTCTTTCTTTCTTTCTTTCTTTCTTTTTTTGGTGAGGAAGATTCGCCCTGAGCTAACATCCATTGCCAATCTTCCTCTTTTTTTGCTTGAGGAAGATTAACACTGAGCTAACGTCTATGCCAATCTTCCTCTATTTTGTCTGTAGGATGCCACCACAGCATGGCTGATGAGTGGAGTAGGTCTGTGCCCAGGATCTGAACCCAGAGAACCTGGGCTGTGGAAGCAGAGCGCACAGAACTTTAACCACTTGGCCACGGGGCTGACCCTCTCAAAAGTGTCTTTTGAAGAGAAAAAAGGCTACATTTTGATAAAATCCAGTATATTGATTTGCTTTCTGTTAGTTGTGTGTTTGGGTTCTAATTTAAAAATTTTTTGCCACCTTAAGGTCTCTAAGAGTTTCTTCTATGTTTTCTTCTAGAAATTTTGTTTTACCTCTTACATTTAGGTCTATGATACAGTTTGACTCAACCCTTGTATATGATGTAAGATACAGTTCTTCTAATTATGATGATGATGATGATGATCATTGAGAAAGGATCAACTGGAACCAATTACTCCAACACCAATTGCTGAAAAGAGTGTTTATTCTTCCATTGAACTGCCTTGGAATCTTTGTCAAAAGCATATATGTATTTCTATTTCTTGACTCTCTATTCTATTCCATTGATCAGTTTATCTATTTTACACCAATACCACACTGTTTTGATTACTGTACCTTTAAAGTAAGTCCTTCAAAAGGTTCCTCTTTTCAAAGTTGTTTCTGCTATTCTCAGTTCTTTGGACTTTTTAATATAAATTTTAGAATCAGATTGTCAATTTCTATAAAAAATACTGGGATTTATTTTATGTCAATGTTTTGTGGTTTTCAGTGTGCAAGTTTTGAACCTCTTTTGTCAAATTTATCCCTAATTATTTCATATTTCTGATGCTGTTGTAAATGATATTGTTTTAAATTTTAATCTGGCTGTTCATTGCTCATAGAAGGCTGAATATTTTCTCCTAAAATTCATGTTCGCCCAGCACCTCAGAATGTGACCTTATTTGTAAATAGAGTCTTTACAGATGTAATTAGTTAAGAATTGAGATGAGATCATACTGTATTAGGGTGGGCCCTAAATTCAATGAGTATATCCTTTGAAGAGCTAGAAAGCACACACAAAGAGTCACACAGAGAAGCAGAAATTGGAGTTATGCTTCCACATGCCAAGGAATGCCTAGGGCCACCAGAAGCTGGAAGAGGTAGGGAAGGATTCTTCCCTAGAGCCTTCAGAGAAAACATAGCACTGCTGATACCATGATTTGGACTTCTGACCTACAGAACTATGAGAGAATAAATGTATGGGTTCTTTTGAGTCACCAGGTTTATGGTAATTGTTTACAGCAGTCTCAAAAAACAAGAAATACAACTAAATTTGTATATTGATCTTGTATCCTGCAACCTTTCTAAACTCACTTATTAGCTCTAGTAGCTTTTTGTATGTTACATAGGATGTTCTACATAGACAATTATGTTTTTTATAAAAAGAGATTGTTCTATTTCTTCCTTTGTAATCTGTATGACTTTTCTTCCTTTTCCTATCTTATTGTACTGGCTAGAACCTTTAATACAATGTTGAATCTAATTTGTTCAGTTTTTGCCTTGTTTCTCATCTTAGGCGGAAAACATTTAATCTTCAGGCACACATAATTATGTATGCTTTTTGTAAATGAATCTTATTAGGTTGAGGAAGGTCTCTTCTATACCTGATTGCTGAGTATTTTAATTGGTAATGGATTTTTTAATTTTAGCAAACTTTTTGTTCTCCATTGAGATGATCATATCGTTTTTCTCTTTCATGTTAATGTGGTGAATTACAATGATTTTCAAATGTTAACCATACCTTGAATCCTTGGGATAAACCTTACTTGGTCATGGCACATTGTATTTTTCATATATATTTGGATTCAGTTTTACTAAAGTTTTTTTAAGAATTTTTACATATCTATCCATTAAGAAGATTGGTTTGTAGTTAACTTTTCTTGTAATATAATTGTCTGGTTAGATATCTGGGTAATTCTAGCCTTGTAGGGTGAGTTGGGAACCATTCCCTTCTCTTAAATTTTCTGAAACAGTTTGCATAGAATGGGTGTTAGGTCATTCTTTTCTTTTTTTTCTGAGGAAGATTAGCCCTGAGCCAACTACGGCCAGTCCTCCTCTTTTTGCTGAGGAAGCCTGGCCCTGAGCTCACATCCGTACCCATCTTCCTCTACTTTATATGTGGGACGCCTACCACAGCATGGTGTGCCAAGCGGTGCCATGTCCGCACCTGGGATGCGAACCGGTGAACCCCAGGCCGCTGAGAAGCGGAGTGTGCACACTTAACCGCTGCGCCACTGGGCCAGCCCTATGTCATTCTTAAATGTTTGGTAGAATTACCAATAAAGCAATCTCAACCTAGAGTTGTCTTTTGAGTAAGTGTTTTGAATAAACATTTCATTTATTTAATAGCTATAGGGCTTTCTTCAATTCTAATATATATATTTAGTGCTATACATTTCCCCTTGAGAACTTCTTTTGCCACATCTCACAAATTATCGTATTTTGAATTTTCATTTTCACTCAGTTCAAAGTACCTTACAATTTCTGTTTTGATTTCTCTTTTGGGTTATTTAGACATGTGTTATTTGATGTTAATTTAAATATTTGGGTATTTTCCGGAGATCTTTCTGTTATTAGTTTCTCATTTAATTTTATTGTGCTCAGAGAACATGAATTTTATGATTTGAATCCTGTTAACATCTTTGAGACTTATTTTATGGCCCTAAATATGGACTATCTTGGTAAATGTTCCATGTGCATGTGGAGCAAATGTACATTCTACTGTTGTTGGTGACAAGTTCCACAACTGTCAACTAGATAATTTGGTTCATAGTGTTGTTCAAGCCTTATATGTACTTGCTGATTTTCTGTCTACTTGTTCTATCAATTTTTTAGAGAAGGTACTGAAATCTCTGAGTGGTAATTGTAGTTTTGTCTGTTTCTCCTTGCAGTTCTATCAGTTTTTGCTTCATGTATTTTGAAGCACTGTAATATGTGAATGCTTAGGATTGTTCTATGCTCTTGACAAACTCACCATTTAAGATTATGTAATGACTTTCTATAATCATAATATCCCTGGTATTATTATTTGCTATGAAGTTTATTGTATCTGACATTGATCTAGTCACTCAAGTTTTGTTTTGAGTGATGTTAAGATTATCTTTTTCGGGGCTGGCCCCGTGGCTGAGTGGTTAAGTTCACACGCTCCACTGCAGGCGGCCCAGTGTTTCGTTGGTTCCAATCCTGGGCGCCGACAGGGCACTGCTCATCAAGCCACGCTCAGGCAGCGTCCCACATGCCACAACTAGAAGGACCCACAAGAAGAATATACAGCTATGTACTGGGGGGCTTTGGGGAGAAAAAGGAAAAAAAAATAAAATCTAAAAAAAAAAAAGATTATCTTTTTCCATTCTTTTACCTGTAATCAATTTGTATCTTTAAATTTAAAATAGCATTCTTATAGGCAGCATGTATTTGTGTCTTCCCTTTCTATACAATCTGACAATCTCTGCTTTATAATTGAAGTGTTTAAACCATTTAGATTAATGTGATTATTGATATTGATAGGTTTGGGTTTAAATCAACCATTTTGCTGTTTGTTTCCATTTGTCTCATCTATTCTTTGTTCTCTTTTTCCTCTAACATGTTTTGATTGAGTATTTTGAAGATTCCATTTTATCTCATATGTTGGCATATTAGCTACGACTTCTTTCATGGTTGTTTTAAGGTTTATAATATACATTTCAGAATCTACCTTCAAGTGATATCAATATGTAGACGAAGAACTTTAAAATTGCGTCCTTCCATTCCCTCTCACCTGGCCTTTGTGCTATTATTGATACACATTTTGCTTCCACATGTTATAAATCCTAAAAGACACAGTGAGCTGGGGGCAATCAGAAGGCTCATGTATTTGTTTCCCTTTCTCAGGGAACTTTGCCCTCCACTGTCTGATGTTCAATAACTGAAAACTGTTGTTTCATATATTTTGTCCAAGTTTTAGTTGTTTCAGTTAGGGAGGTAAATCCAGTCTCTGTTACTCCATTTTCATTTGAAGCATAAATGTGGCTTGATGTTTTAAATGATGATTCATCATGAAGGTTTTATTTCACTTCTAACCAAAGTGCATTTCCTATGCCACCTGGACTTCCTGGAAAAGTCCAGTGTCTGTGTACTCTCCATGCTCTGCCTCTGACTAGAAAGTTCAAACTGCACTGTTTTCTTTGGTCACAAAGTGGCCCTTAAGTTTATTTTCTGAATTTCCTTCAATGGACTTGAATTTTTTAAGAAAAAAAGCTAATTATTTTTATTCAAAATCATGAGATATTATCTGAATTATCTCAATTTTGTTAGAAATACATAAGAATTCAAATATGTATATTTGTTAATCATTTGCTGAATACCACTAGATCCATACTTATCTTATTCAGTTTTTCATTCACTAATTATCTACTAGATGAACATGATATGCCAAAGTTCCAATGGTCCAATCCATAGCTACAGCTCAAACCTCTTTCTTGAACATCCTTTTTCTTTGACAAGCAGGGCACACCCCCTTATCTCATTGCCTTCTCTTTGCTCGACTTTTAGGTATTTATGGGAGGAATTTGTCTATCCTTTTGTGGAGAATGGCTATTCTGAGGAAGAAAAGGAGGCTCACCCCTAACATATAGAAATGACATAAATATGCAAATGCAGCCAGAACCAAAAATATGGCTGCTCCCCCCAAGGGAATCTCATGCCCTGTTCCCTTACTGACTTTTGTTCACATTATGCTGGTTGCTTTTTGCCTGCGCATTTTACGTGGAGCCTGACCACTTGCATACTACTCCCTCAGATGCCTTTTCAGATCCAAACATTCTGTTAAGAACCAAGGGAAGCCGGTTAGTAGAAGGCTTTCTCTCCAGAAGCTAGAATCCTAAACCCATCCTTCTCTGAGGTTGACAGGGCAACTTGGATCAGCCTAGACTCAAGAGATGTACATTTTTCAGGGCATATGCATGTCTAATCTTCTATCACGATATGCCACGGATTCACATGTGACCTTCCAGTTTCTCTTCATGAAGGAACTGCTAAATGTCCTTAGGCCAATGAAGCCAGAATACTTCTGTTTTCCATAGAAACTGGTGCTAACACTGGCAGTTGAGAGTAAGAAGTATGGTAGGGCATAAGCTTCTCTGTTCATCTGTTTTCCTGCCTTTTCAACTTCAGCCTTTCTCTTTACAAACCTTTGTTTTGCATGAATGTGCCTTGTGTCTCAAGCACCTAGAGGAGGGAGGGCTTTGGAATTGCTTAGGCATTTTATTCATGATATCTGGAGTTTGCTGTGTTACATGATGTTTTCACCTGCCTATCCGCTTTTCCCTTTGGTTTCCTAAGTGCTATTGTGATGTTATAGTCTAGAACAGGGGTTGGCAAATTTTTTGTTAGGGCCAGAAAATAAATATGTAGGCTTTGCAGGTGGGCCATACTGTTTCTTTCACAACTACTCAACTCTGCCATTGCAGTGCAAAACCAGCCATAAATATTATGTAAATTAATAAGTATGGCTGTATTCCAATAAAACTTTATTTATGGACACCAAAATTTGAATTTCATATAATTTTTACATTTCACAAAATATTCTTCAGTTTTTCAACCATTAAAAATGTAAAATTTATTCTTAGCTCATTGGCCAATAAAATAATCAGTAGTTTAGTTTTGGTTCATGGGCTGTCGTTGGCAAATTTTGTTCTAGAATCCTAACTTCTAAGTTTATTTCTACAAAAAACTGTCTTCATACATGACATTTATTTCACCTACTTAGCACACTCCAAGGCAACTTTATTTCCCAAGTTCTAGTGGGACACTTAAACCCAATAGTCCTCCCATGGACTTCTCATAAATCTCTCTATATCTGAGTATCCACTGAATTCACTGACATGATCTTCTGGCATCCAACTCAATACAGGGTACTTCTTTTTTCTTTTTTAGTGGATTTTTTTGTGCGTGTGAGGCAGATTGGCCCTGAGCTAACATGTTACCAATCTTCCTCTTTTTTTCCCTCTCCCCAAAGGCCCAGTACATAGTTGTATATTCTAGTTGTAAGTCCTTCTAGCTCTTCTATGTGGGATGCTGTCACAGCATGGCTTGATGAGTGGTGTGCAAGTCCACACCCAGAATCCAAACCAGCAAACCCCGGGCACCAAAGCAGAGCAAGTGAACTTAACCACTATGCCACTGGTCCAGCCCCTTGGGTAATTCTTTACATTCACAGGTTTCAGGGGGCTGGTGTGAGGTGAGACTTTCTCAGATTGAAAGTGAGCTGTGTTCCTCACACATCTTGTCTAGTCTAACGAACCAGGGAGGTTTCTTGGAAGAGAACTACACCTAAGGAAAGAGAGAACCAGAGAGACAAGGTCTCTCCATGAAGCTAAACAGGGAGAGGGGGTTTATCCACACTTTTATAAAAGAGAGTAAAGATTCAGTTTATTGGGAGTTCCAGAGAAATCAGTGAGACTTTCCTCACCTTGAGGATTCCTGAACATCAATACCTGGGGTAGGATGGGAATGGGGCACAGCAACAGACGAATGCAAGTACCTACTCCTTAGCCTACTGGACTTGTGAGCATAGGGAAGACCTGGCTTTGGGAACTTCCCCAAATAGCTGACGGGAATATCTGAAGGGTTGGGTCATGCATATGCCAGTAGGAACAAGAGTTTGGTGAAAGCTCACAAACCTAGTGCCTCAAGCACACACAGTGACCCTGGGAGGTAATTATTATCTTAATCTTGCTAATAGATACGATTTTTAAAGAGATTTGTCTCTTAACATTAGGTTTATACTTTTAAATAAGAGACCCAGGAGAAAGCTAAAAAGGAGATTCTGTCACAGTGTTTGGTAAGTGCTCACATTACTGTTATCAGGTGATCAAGCTCCTTCATTAAATAATGTGTTCAGTTTTGAAAAAGAAAATATAAGTCAAAATTATTCATCTTACTATCATAAAGAGATGAACACTTTAACTTTATGCTTTATATACTCTTACACTGTGTCCATATATAGAATATATAAGACGAAGTAAAGAATACAGAGAATGTTTTTTTTAAACTGCTTTATTAACTTCACAATATATAATGAGCATCTTTCCATGCAATAGGTAAAACTTCCCTGCTGACAGAAACTTACAGACTGGGTCAAAAACACAACATTCAGTTAGAAGCTGGTAATAGGAGACCCACCAGAAATGAATGACACCAAAAGGTTTACAACAAAGGTACATCACGAACATGTAAGTTTAGGAAGCAGGTGTCTCCCTATTAACGTCAGGGAAAACATCAGGATTCAAGGCATAAGGCAAAACTCATCATGATGGTCATGGTGAGGGGGGTCAATGCTAACTGCCCGCAAACTATGACTCAACTGCTTTTCCCTCAGCTTTTCCCTCAGCTGTCTCACCTCCTCCCCAATTCTTTCCATATTCTCTTCTCTCATCCTTGCCTGTGGCTCTCCAAGCCTCTGGGTCATGTCCCATCTATATTGCAGGATGGGCTGCCTAACACGGAACCGTCTACGATTTCCTCTAGGCACACAGCATTCACCAGCTTCCAAAGGGAGGGCCAAGGGCTCTCCTTTACTAGCATCGTGTTCCTTTTCATCCTTTTTTTCATTTTCCTGGTTGGCATTTTCCATGTTGAGGTTTTTTACTGCTTGTTCCTCTTTGGACGCCATTGCTCCTAGGGGCAGGAGACAAGAGAAGGGATTATTTTCTTGAGCGCTGATCAGCACCGAGGACAGAGGCCCTACTATGCACCTTTCGCGATTCAGAGCCCAGGAGTTCAGAGAGTTCTCCAAATTTCATTTTTCCCACCTGAGCGGCTCCCTGCGCCCTCTAGGGGGCCCCCAGCCCGAGCTCTCCCCCGTCCCTCTCGCTCCTCTCCCCTCCCCCGCCCCAAACCCACCATTTTCCCTGCCGATCCCTCCCCAGGCCCCTGCGACACCAAAATGGAGGACGCGGTTGAGGGGAGGACTTGGGGTCTCAGGGCTTCCCACAGGCTCCCCGCGCCCGCGCCCGCACCGACCTGGGCCTATCCTTGCCGTCGTCTCCTCCTCTGTCCGATTCTCGCCGCGAGTGCGCCGCCGCGACCCTCAGAGCTGCAGACCTGCAGAGGGCCGGGTGGGGGCAGCGGGGCGGGAGCTGCGGCAGTCGAGCCATCGGCGCCCCCCGCCACCCCCGGCCGCTTCCCCTGGCCCCCAACCAGCCACCCGCGCCAGCCATTCCCCCTTGCGCCCCCCCCCAACCCCGACGCGGACCACCATTTTCTACAGCAAGGAGGAAGGGCGGCGGGGTGTCGCAAAAGCTTTTGGCGACGCGGGAGGCAGGTTTCCGAAGGCTGTCGCCTCAGGGCCGCGCAGCCCTCCCCGCAAGGTCTGCGGCCCAACGCGGGGCCGCGGGGGGCGTGGGGGCTGCGGGCTCTGCGCACCTCCGCCTGGGGCAGCTGGACCCCGAGAGGGTCCGCAGGCCGCGGCCGCCCTCCCGCACCCACCGCAGGGAACCCCGGCGGGTCCCTTACCTGCTCCCCCTCCGCCTCCTACTCTTCGTGGCCGCCCCCGGCAGCAGGGACCGAGAAGGGGGCGAGAGACGCCGGGCTCGACGCGGGAGCGAGGCGCGCGAGTCGGCGGCGCCGGTCACGTGAGGCCTCCGTCGCCGGGAGCAGCCCCGCCCAGCGGCCGCGCCGGGTCTGCGGGTCCGCGTAGCTCGCCGGCACCCCAAGTCCCTTCGAACAGCGCCAGCCTGGGCTTTGATGCCCTGATGCGCTCCCTCCTTTGTGAATTCCTGGGCCTCTCCCAGGCTGGAAGGGCAGGGTCTTCTCAGGGGCCTGTTGGCCATGGCCACTTCTCTGGGGACTTGCCTCTTCCCCTCCTCTGCTCCCAGGATAAGCCTCCTTCCACCTGCTGTCTTTTCTGCTACGAATGACCTCCATTTTCCTTCCACTGAAATGCATAGTTGTGATCTAGTGGTTGAGATTTCACACGCTGGATTCCACGGTGCCCGCCAGTTCTTTCCCGGTCAGGGAACCACATCACCCGTTTGCCCTCTGTTGGTTGGCGTACTGTGGCACTGGGTGTTGCAGTGATGCTGAAAGCTATGCCATCGGTGTTTCAAGTGCCACCGGGGTCACTCATCTTGGACAGATTTCGGGAGAGCTTCTAGACTAAGCCAGACTAGGAAGAAGTCATCCACTTCCGAAAATATTGGCCACGGAAAACCCAATGAATAGCAGCAGAGCATTGTCTGCTACAGTGCCAGAAGGTGAGAGGATGGCTCAAAAAGCCCTGACAGGGTTCAGCTCTGTTGTACACAGGGTCTTCGCGAGTCAGAATAGACCCCATGGCACTAGCAACAACAAACATGTGTAGGAGATATGTGTCAGAAAAAGAGCCCAGGAGAGTGTATTTTTAATAATATGTCTCTTTTGTTCCTTTCACATTAAACCAAAAAAAATCAATGTACTTTTTTAAAAATGAAAAAAGAAAGTTATTTTTATTTTAAAAACAAGATTATAGTTGGGAAAAAAACCCAACCACCTGTCTCTTCTAATAAGTCATTATATAAATATAGACTCTACAGGCAGCTACGTTTTTAGAACTTGGGAAAGGACAGGGCAGCTGATGGCTTCTCTTCGGAGGGGCCCTCAGATTCACGAGGCCCTTCCAGGAGGTGAGCCGGTGAGTGTGAGGCGCAGCAGAGCCTTGTTGGATTTTCCGAACTAAAAGAACAAAAACTCCGTCACAACTTTCTGGTTCAAAAAGCAATAAGTATGTCTTTATTTGCAGATAGCATGATCATGTATTTAGAAAATCCTAAGAGATCTACAATAAACTTGTAGAACTAAGAATTTAATTTAGCAGGGTTGCAATTATAGATATATATACAAAAACTCAATTGTATTCATGTATGCTAGTAATGACTAATTGGAAATTCAAATTGTGTGTATATAAATATGTGTACATAATTTATGATAGTTTCCAAAAACATGAAATACTTGGGAATAAATTTAAGAAAATATGTAGAAAACATATATAGTGAAAACTACAAAACACTGCTGAAAGAAACTAAAGATCAAAATAAATGTAAAGATAAACCATGGTCCTGTATCAGGAAATCCAGTACTTTAGGATATCAATTCTCCTCAAGTTGATCTATCAATTCAGTGCAGTCAAAATCAAAATTGTAGCAAGCATCTTGCATAACTTGACAAACATACCCCCAAACTTATGTGGAAATACATAGGATCTAAAACAGAGCAAACATTTTTGAAAAAAACCCCAACAAATATAGAGAATTGCATTATCTGATTTCCAGAATAAAGATGTAGTGGCGGAGTAGTGAAGCACACGTAGATATTGGACATACCAAAATTAAAATCTTAGGCTCCTTGAGAGATATGGTTAAGAAAATGAAGTGGGAAACTTGGAGAAAATATTTACAATATGTGTAACGGAAAAAGGTTTGTATCCAGAAGATATATAAAGAATTCTTAAAATTTAAAATAAGAAAGCAAACAATGCAATAAAAATGATCAAAAGATTTGAACAAACATTCACAAAAGTATGCATACAAATTGCTAATGAGCTCATGGAAAAATGCTCAGTCTCATTAGTCATCAGGGAAATGTAAAAAAAACAGAATGAAATACCACTACACACCCCTCAGAACTGCTAAAATTAAAAAGTCTGACAATCTCAAGTATTTTTGAGGATATGGAACAACTGGAATGGTCCCATTTGTTGTTGGTGAAAAGGCAATCACTTTGAAAGACTTTCTGACAGTTTCTTGAAAAGTTAAAATTATACTTACCACATGTCCCAGAAATTCCACTCTTAGGAATTTTCCCAAACAGAATTCAAAACACATTTCCTCAAAAAGATTTGTCCAGGAATGTTCATAGTAATTTCGTTTATAATAGACCCAAGGTGGATACAATACAACTGTCCATCAACAAGTGAATGAATGAAAAACTTGTGATGTATTCATACATTAGAGTACTACTAAGCAATAAAGACGAACAAACTACTGGTACAAGCAATAACACAGATGAATCTCAAAAAATATTATATTCAGGGAAAGCTAGTACATACAAAAGAGTGCATTCTGTATGATTCCATTTATAAAATTCTAGAAGAGGCAAAACTAATTTATATTGATATAAATTGGATCAAATGAGTGTTTGCCTCACTTGAAGGCTGAGATTTTTCTGACTATAAAAGGGGCATAACAGAACTTACTCAGCTGAGGGAAATGTTCTGTATCTTGATGGGGTGGTGTCTCCTCTGGCGAATACATTTGTTGAAATCATTGAATTACATAGTTAAAATGTATGTACCTTTTTATATGTAAATTATACCCCAATAAAGTTGATTAAAAATTAATTATCTAGGAATAAGTCCAATTAAATACTTTCAAGACCTACACTGAAAATTATAAAATAATTTTGGGAAACATTAAAAAAGACCTAAATAAGTGTAGAGATATACTGTGCTCATAGATTGAAAGACTCAATATTTTAAAGTTGTCAATTATTCCCCAATTGATCTATAAATTCAATGCAATCCATATACAAATCTCAACAGGTTATTCTTTGTTGGCAAGCAGATTCCAACTATATATATTAAAATGCAAAGAGCCGGATATAGCCAAGAGAACCTTGAAAAAAAGGAGAGCACCAATACTTCCACTACTAGATACCAAACTTAATACAATGCTACAGTGAGTAAATAGTGAATAAATAGTATGATATTGTCTCAAAGGTTAACATACATGTGTACACATTACATGTATATGGATCTGTGAAACATACCTACACATACTGTCACCTGATTTATGACAAAGATGACAGTGCAGTGAACTGGGGAAAATATATTTTTTCCAAAAAGTAGTAGCAGATCAGTTGGATGTCCATATGTGAAAAATGCATGTTGACTCCACCTTAAATAATAAAAAAAAACAAACTCCCAGTAGATTGCAGATCTAAATGGGAAAGGTGAAAATGTCATTCTAAAGCAAAATACACAGGAGATCATCTCCGTGACTTTGGAGGTAGTATTCTTAAAGAGGACATAAAAAGCACTAATTATGAGGGACAAAAAAGAATATAAATTGCACTTAATATCAAAAACTTCTGTTCGTGAAAAGATACCATTAAAAGAATAAGAAAGCAAGCCACAAACTAGAAGGTATTTGGAGCACATATATTTGACAAATGATTCATATCTATAATGTATAAAGAACTGTTACAAATGAATAAGCAATGAAAAGAAAAAGACAGACAATCCAATCGAAAAATGGGCAAACACCTTAAAACAGACCTCCAAAAAGCAGAATATCAAACTTCCTAATAAGTTTGTGAAAATATGCTTGTTTATTAGTTTGCAGAAAAATGCAAATTAAAACCAAAATGTGATACCACTATACACCTCCTAGATTGTCTAAAATAATAGAGACAGCAACATCAAGTGTTTTACGAGGATGTGGTACAACTAGAACTGGTACTACCACTTTGGAAACTGTCTGGCAGAATACATAAAGGTAAACATATGTATACTCTATGGCCCACCAATCTCACTCTACATGTACTCATAATAAAAGTGTGTGCATTGGTTTACCAAACATTTACACATGCAGGCATACCTCAGAGATACTGCAGGTTTAGTTCCAGACCACTGCAATAAAGCGAATATCACAATAAAGGAAGTCACGTGAATTTTTTGTTTTCCTAGTGCACATAAAAGTTATGTTTACATTATACTGTAGTCTACTGTGTGCAATAACATTGTGTCTAAAAAAATAGTGTAAATATCTTACTTAAAATATACCTTTTTGTTAAAGAAAATGCTAAGCATCATCTGAGCCTTCAGCGAGTTGTAATCTTTTCGCTGGTGGAGGGTCTTGTAAAAAATGCAACGTCTGCGAAACACAATAAAACGAGGTGTGTCTGGATAAGTTCATAATAGCACTTTGTAAAAAGCCAAAAATTAGCAAATATCCAAAAGTTCCTCATCAGAAAAATGTATAAGTAAATTGTATATTTACACAGTGGAATATTATTCAGCAATAAAAATGTACAAATTACAACTACATACAGTGTGGATGGATCTTACAAACATAATGTGGAGATAAAGAAGCCAGAGTGAAAAAGAGTATGTATATGAGTTTATATGAGTTCAAACACAGGGAAAACTATCTATGATGTTGCAAGGGAGCGGCAGCCTAGGGTAGTGACTGGAATGAAGTTTCTACAGTTTTGGTGATGTTCTGGGGTTTGGCTTGGTTTGGCTTTGAGTGCTGGGTAAATGGTTTTAGTTTGCAAAATTTCATTGAGCTACGTACTTATGATTTAGACACTTTTACATATGTATTTTATACTTTATTAAAAAGTTCCCTAAATGCAAAACAAACTGACATCATTCTTCTCATAGTCAATTGTTAAACTTTAAAAAAAATTCTCACACTATTGGTGGATATGTAATTTGGTACATTCTTTCTGGAGGGCTATTTGATAGTAATTATTAAAAGTCTTAGAAAGAGTCATACTGTTTGATATAGTCATTTAATTTTTTCCGTTCTATTCTACAGAAAAAAATCGTAAATGTTTGGAAAGATTTAGTCATAAAGGTATTCATTGTAGTAAAACAAACATAAGCAGAACAATGGAAAAACCAAAATATGCAAATATAGATTGACTTAAAGAAATTATTGCCTATTCATATAATTGAGTCTTGTAAAACAATGAAAATATGCTGTAAAGGGGTATTTAATGATGAAAACTTTTCATGACTTACACTTTAAATAATAGAAAAGTAGATTAGAAACAGTATGCTCAATGAGATTCTAATACACATCTATATGCATATATACACATATAAACATAGAATGTAATAGATAAAATATAATCAATTCTTATTTTTGAATATACTTGTATAATCAATATTAAAACAAGCTATTTATATACATAAAACCACCAGAAACAAAAATAGCAAATAGCAAACTAGGAAACGTGCACAACATATATCTTGAACTCATTTTAAGCTAATTTTCCCACATCAGAAAAAAGTGACGTAGAAAAATTCTTCCTTTCCCTTTATTTAGGATACAGGATAAGCCACTATAACATAGAGTCCCCAAAAATACAATGGTTCAAACAAAAGAAAAATGTATTTCTCTCATACAAATTAGTCCAGAGATAGAAAGGGACTTTGGAGGAGGTGGATCTGTCTGCTGTATGAAGCCAGGTGCCTTCTGTTTCGTTGACTGCTATCTCCTAGAGTGTTGTCCTTACACTTGGTCGGAATTCTAGGACACAGGAAGGAGGAAAGGGAGAGTAGTGGTAGGCAAACTGTTCCCTTTTAAAAAGTGATACAGAAATTGCACGCTCTGCATCTGCTCATATTCCATTGCAGAGAACTTATAGAGATGCAATTTACATACAATAAAATGTGCACGTATCAAGAGTATATTTCAAAGGAGTGGTGAACGTTGCCTAGTGCACACTCCCAAATAATCATCACTGCATTTAAGATATGGAACATTTACGTTACCCCAGAAAGTCATGCCTTTTTGCAGTCAAGACCCCAACAAATTTCATTCCAGTAAACCACTAATCTGATTTCTATCACTATAGATAAGTTTTACCTGTTCAAGAATGTTGTATAAATGGAATCATATTGTATACATTATTTTGTGCCTGGCTTCATCCATGTTATTGCCTGCATCAATAGTTTGTTCTTTTTTATTATTCGACTGTATGTGTTTAGTTATCTATTGCTGCATAACAAATTACCCTAATACTTAGTGACTTAAAACAACAAACATTTATTATCTCACAGTTTCTATGGGTCAAGAAATGAGGCACAGCTTAGCTGTGTGGCTCTCCCACAAGGTCTTTCACAAGGCTACAATCAAGGTGTTGACCAGGGCCACAGTCTCATTTTATAGCTCAACTGAGAGAGTGTCCACTTCCTAATTCATAAGGTTGTTGGCAGGATTTAGTTTCTAGAGGGCTTTTGGACTGAGGGTCTCATTTCTTCTGCAGCTGTTCACATGTTGATGGATTGTGTCCAATAATAGGCTTTTATAAACAAAATTGCAATGAAAATTCATGTACAAATATTTTTGTGGAAGTATGTTTTCATTTATTGTAAGTAAATACCTAAGAGTAGAATGACTGAATCTTATAGCAAGCATATGTTTAGAATTTTAAGAAACTACCAAATAGTTTTCCAGAATGGTTGAATTTTGGAAATTAATACAGATAAGTGTAAAAAAAATTCCCACCAGCAAAATTTGAATTCCAGTTGCTCCAGATCCTCCACAATGCTTGACATTATTAGTCTTTGTAATTTTAATCATTCTGTTAGGTGTGGAGTGGCATCTCAACATGGTTTTATTTTGTATTTGCCTGAGGACTAACAATGTTGGGCATCTTTTCAGGTGCTTATTGGCAGTTTGCATATCTACTTTTGTGAAATTTGTATACAAATATTTTGTCCATTTTTTATTGCATTGTTTATCTTATTCTTTTGAGCTTTAGGAGTTCTTTATATATGTTCTGGATACAAGCTAGTTGTCAACTATAAGCATTGTGAATATTTTAACCCAGTCATTAGCTTGCTATTTTATTTTCTTAATGGTGTTCAAAAATCAGAAGTTTTAAATTTGTTCAAGGCCAATTATGAAATTGTTTTCTTCTGTGATCTGATCTCTTTTTTTGTCTAACCTAAGAAATCTTTGCCTACCCCAAGGTTGTAAAGATTTTCTGCTATGTTTTATTTTAGAAGTTTCATAGTTTCAAATTTTATATTCGTGTCTATGATCCATTTCAAATTATTTTTTGTGTATGATGTGAGGGAAGGATCAAGGATCCCCAGTGAGATACCTTGGTACCTGTGTTGAAAATCAATTGACCACATATGTTTTGGTCTATTTCTGGACTACGGATTCTGTTCCATTGATCTACATATCAATTCCATACCCTACTATTGCTGTCGTGGTCACTGTAGCTATATCATATCATAAAATAATTTGAGTCCTCCAGACTTATTCTTTATTTTCACAATTGTTTTAGCTATTCTAAACCCATATAAATTTGAGAGTCACCTTGTCAATTTCTACAAAAATGCCTGCTTGGATTTTGATTGTGATCGCGTTAAACCTATAAATCACTTAGGAAAGGAGGATTGACATCTTAACAATATTGTCTCTTAATCCATGAACATGATATATGTCTATATTCATTTAGATTTTTTTTCGTTTCCCTCAACAGTGTCTTGTAGTTTTTAATGTACATTTTCTATGCACATTTTGTTAACCCCATCTCCAAGACTCACAAGCTATTATAAATTAGGTTGATTTTATTTTAATTACAATTTTCAGTTATAATTTCAATTGTTCACTACTGGTATATAGAAATACAATTGTTTTTTGCATATTGACCTTGCATCCCACAATGATGATAAACTCAATTAGTTCTAGCAGCTTTTTTGTAGGTTCCTTAGAATTTTATTCATGAAAAATCAGGTCGTCTGCAAATGAAGCACAATGTTTAATAGGAGTGATGAGTGTAAACATCCAGCCCTTATTCTCAATCTTAGGGGGAAAATGTACACTATTTCACCACTAAGTATACTCTCTGTAAGTTTATCATTGATTCCCTTTATCACTGGGGAAGTTTGCCAAGATTTTTTTTAAATCATGAATGAGTGTTAACTTTTGTCAGATATTTTTATGCATCTATTAAAATGATAATATGTATTTTTCTCTTTTATTCTGATATTAAATGGAATGCATTACTTGATTTTTGAATGTTAAACCAGCTTTACATTCCTGGGGTAAACTCCGCTTGGTCCTCATCCTTTTTATATATTTATGGATATAATGTGCTAGTAATTTGATGAGCATTTTTGCATGTGTGTTCACTAAGGTATTAGTCTATAATTGTTTTCCTGTAAAATCTATATCAGGTTTTGGTGTCAAGGTTATTCTGGGCTCTTAAAATGAGTTGCAGAGTGTTTTTGTATCCTCCAATTTTGGAAGGATTTTGTATAATGTACGTGTTACTTCTTTCTAAAATGATTGATAGATTTCACCAGTACAACCTTTTCTGAAAGATTCTTTTTTGGTTATGAATTTATTTATTTTATAGATACAGATCTGCTCAAAATTTGTTTCTTCTTTAATTAGTTTGGAAAGTTTTATTTTTCAATAAATCTATCCATTTCATCTATGTCATTGACTTTATTGGCATAAAGTCATTCATAATTATTTCCTTACTATGTATTAATGTCTGTACATTCTGTGATGATGTCCCCTATTTCAGCCCTGATGTTAGTAATTTGTGATTTCTTTATTTTTTTCTTGATTCATTTATTAGAAGTGTAATGACCTTATAATATTTTCAAAGAACCAATATTTGTCTTTGTTAATCTTTCCTGCTTTTTTTAAAAATCAGTTTTCTATTTCATTGGTTTCTACCTTTATTGTTACTATTTCTTTCTTTCCATTTACGTTGAGTACAATATCCTTTTTTTCTTTAACTTCCATACATGGAAATTTAGATCATTGATTTTAAATTTCTCTCCTTTTCTAATATAAGCATTTAAAACTACAGATTTTCCTCTAAACACTGTTTTAACAACATCCTCCAAATTTGATATGTTGTCATTGAGTTTGAAATATTTCTACTTCGCCTTGTAGTTTCTTTTTTGACCTATGGATTACTTATAAGTGTTACTTAAAACACAGGTGTTAACTTAACCACTCAGCCAAGCTAAAAAAAAAAAAAAAAAACCACTGGTGTTTTTTTCTAGATATTTTGTGTTTCTCATTTCTAATTAATTAATTTTTTGTAGTCAGAGAACATACCCTGCAAGTGTTATTCACACAAGTTCAAGTAACATAGAAAATGCACTCTGGTTAGAGCAGGAATAAGGCCTTCATATCAAAATATTAAGCCAACAAAACTATTTTTTCTCATTGTTCCTTCCCCACGGTAGGCTCCACTTTTGAACGAGACGTTATTCTTAACGTTTCTGTGAGAGTGTTTTGGGGTGAGATTAACCTGTAAATTGGGGGACTTTGAGCAAAGCAAATTGTGCTCAATAATGTGGGTGGGCCTCACCTAATCAGTCATAGGCCTGAATAGAACAAACACTGACCTCCCCCAAGCAAGAGGGAATTCTGCCAGCAGATGGCCTTCAGACTTGAACTGCAATGTTGGCTCTTCTTGGACCTCCACTCTGCCAGCCCACCTTGCAGATTTTGGACTTGTCAGCCTTCATAATTGCATGAGCCAATTCTTCAAAATAAATGAATGAACAAATAAATAAATCTCCTATTGGTCCTGCTTCTCTGGAGAACTCTGACTAATACGGGCATGTATTTGTGACTACCCCAGACAAGAGGGCCCCTCTGCCCCCTTCTTATGATTCTCAAAATGGTTCCCGTGGCCAACCTTAAGATATTTTTTTAAATATTTATATATAATTCAACTTAAAATATTGCAATTCAAGTTCTATCAGGAACCCCAGGCTTTCATGTACTCATGGGTACTCACTCACTCAGTATCTATTTTCTTATATGGTTGGTGACCATCAAGGAGCTATTAAGAAGCCCAGATATGGGCTCCACAGGAACCAGCTGATAATTGAGGCAAATGGGCATGGAGGAAAGAACACAGGCAGGTGAACTGTTCTTTAATCATGGACAAGCATCAGATTCCTTATGTGTAAAATGTAAGAAACAATCTTTACTTCACAGGCTGGCAAGAAGTCACATGGGATAGCCTACTGGCCTACACTAGCTTTGGGCACTGTGTTTGGCACATAGCAGAAAATCATCAAAGGTGAAGTTCTCAGAAACCTCTAGAGGGCAAATACCATGTCCTTGTGGTTGGCTTTTACATTCTCTCCACCTGCCCATCCACTTCCAAACTGACACATGCCAGTAGACATACAATAAATCATCGTGACTGCCTTTCACTGAGTTCTGAAGGTATAAGGACCCATCATTCCTCTAATTCCATTACCCAGGGGTAAACATGGTTGACAGTATGGTATATATTTTTACATTTTCGCATATTTTGTGTTCTTTTATAGCCTTTTTACTGTTAACAATGTATCTTGGCAAAATTTCACTTTAGTATGTATTAGATCTACCTGATCCTTTTTAATGCCTACATACTATTCTATTGTATGGATAACTAGGTTTTATTGGCTATTGATGAACATTTTGGTTGTTTACAGGTTGTTGGTTTTTCTATTCTAAAGTAAGCTTACTTTTCACCAACAAAGCTTGTGTAAAGAAATTTTTAAAAATTGTAGTGAGTAATCTTACACTATTGTTTTTTAACATGTTCCCTATTGTTTACTTAGTTAAATTCTTAGCTGTGCTAGATTTGACTTCAGAGTCATTGTACCATTTTATATCCCCAGCAACAGTACAGGAAACTTCCTATTCATCCACACTTGCATAAAACTTGAATTTTCATGTTCATACCATCTAGTTGTTGAATACCTTTTCTTGCCTTGTCAGTCCTTATTGATATGTTTTTTAAAGTTTTCTTAATTCCGCAAGTATATTTAAGTTAACTTTTCCTTTATTACTTATTCCTAGACTTTTGTTGCTTCGTTTTTTTTACATCTAAAGGTTTAATTCATCTGTATCTCTTTAGGATTAGGAAAATTCATACTATCCTAAAGTGTTAACCAGCTATCTCAACAGCATTTCCCTTAATCATTAAATTGTGAACTATAGCACATCTATAGAAGTGCATAAATCATAAATGAATAATTATAAAATAAAAACCCATGTGACGTGTAACCAAATCCAGGTCAAAAAATAGAATTTTGCAAGCACCTGTGCCCCCTCAGGTGATTTTTTACTAATCACAAAAATCCTCTCTTCTTATCAAAGGTAACCACTGTCCTAAATTTTACAGTAATTATTTCCTTGCTTCTCTTTATAGTTTTATCGCCTATATGGGCACCCCTAACCATTCACTTTTGCTCGTGGTTTAACTTTACATAAATTTAATCATAGTGCTTTTACTCATTTGGTCTTTGTTTTTCTTCCTCTTCTTTTTTCTTTTTTTTTTTTTTTTGAGGAAGATTAGCCCTGAGCCAGCGTCTGCTGCCAATCCTCCTCTTTTTGCTGAGGAAGACTGGCCCTGAGCTAACATCCGTGCCCATCTTCCTCCACTTTACATGTGGGATGCCTGCCACAGCATGGCTTGCCAAGCGGTGCCATGTCTGCACCTAGGATCCGAACTGGCGAACCCCGGGCCACCAAAGCAGAACATGCACACTTAATCACCGCGCCACCGGGCCAGCCCCTGGTTTTTCTTATAGCACTCAAATTATGTTAGTAAACCCCATCTATGTTTTCATGTATGGATTTGATTAATTCAATCTTATTGCATATATTAAACCATTGCATGAATATGATAAAATGCATTTGTTCATTTTCATCTTTATGGGTATTGTTTCCCAATTTTTGGCTACTTACAAATAATGCTTCCATTAACATCCATGTACATCTCTGATGCATATACATTAGAAGTGGAATAACTGAGTCATGGGTATCCGTACTTTCACCTTTAGTAGATAATGCCAAAATGTTTTCCAAAGTGATTGCATCAATTTACACTCCTATCAGCATATTTTATCTGGATATGAGTTCTTCATGATTTATATGAGTGGCAAATACCTCTCCCACTCTATGGCTTGATTTTTAAATTTTGTCATAGAATTTTTGAAAACTTTTTATTATGGAATATTGCAAATATATTCAAAAGTAGATTAGAAAAATATAATGTATTTTTCCTCATGTACCCACCACTAAGCTACGATAATTTTCAATTCATGGTCAATCTGTTTCTATTCCTACCCAGTCCTTTCCTATCATATTATTTTGAAGCAAATTCCAGACAGCATATAATTTCATGTTCATATTTCAGTACACATCTCTAAAAGATAGCTTTTTAAACCTAATCACAATATCATTATTACTCCTAAAATAATAACTGTTTAATTAAATATCTATTCAGTGTTCAAATTTTCATTTGCCCCATTTGTTTGAATGAGGACCCACTAACGCACACACGTTATCTTTGTTTGATATGTCTCTTAGATCTCTTTTAATCCAAAGGTTTACCAATCATTGCTTTTTAAAATATTTTTTGTTATGGTAAATATATATACATAACATAGTATTTACCATTTTAACCATTTTTAAGTGTACAGTTCAGTGACGTTAAGTACATTCACATTGTTGTGCAACCATCACCACCATCCATCTCCAGAACTGTTTCATCATGCCAAACTCAAGCTCTGTACTTGTTAAACAATAACACCACTCCTCCCTTCCCCCAGCCCCTGGCAACCACTATTTTACTTTCTGTCTCTATGAAATTGCCTGTTCTAGGTATCTCATAAAAGTGGAAACACACAATATTTGTTCTTTGTGCCTGGCTTATTTCACTTAGCATAATGTCTTCAAGGTTCATCCATGCGGTAGCATGTGTCAGAATTTCATTCCTTTTTAAGACTGAATAAGATCCTATTGTATGTATATACCACATGTGTTTATCCATTCATCTGGGGATGGACATTTCGTGTTCTGAAATCTACTTTGCCAATATTAATCTAATCACCCCTGCTTTCTTATGATTAGTCTTTTCATACTATTTCTTTTTCCATTTCTTAACCCATCTGTGTCTTTATATTTAAAGAGTGCTGGCATTTTTATCCAATCTGTCAATCTCTCATTTTTACTCGGAGTGCTTAAAAGATTAATGGTTGATGTAAGTATTAATATGATTGGGTTTAAACCTATTTGCTTTCATATTCCCATCTTTTCATCGTTAGATTTTACCCTCTTTCTCTGCTTTAAAAAAATTGTCAATTTTTTACTATTTATTTTATTTCCACGTTTGGCTTATTAGCTATAACGTTTGGATTTATTTTTAGTACTTGCTCTAGAGTTTACAATATGCATCTTTAACTTATTGCCGCTTATTGCCAAATAATACTATTCAGGTAAGAATTAATTCATGTAAGAACTGTACAATGGCATACTTCTATCTTCCACTTCCTGCCCTGTCCTGTGTACCTTGTGTCGATGTTATAAACTCCATAATACATTGTTATTACTGTTCTTTTGCACAGTCTACTGTCTTTAAAATTGCTTAAATGTCAAAAAAACCCATGTATATACTCACATATGTGCCACTTTCTGTGCTCGTCTTTCTTTTGTGTAGATCCACATTTCCACCAAGTGTCATTTTTCCTCCATCACAAGAACTTTCTTTACTATTTCTTGTAGTACAAGTGTTATGGTGGCAAATACATTGACCTTTTGTTTGTTGGAAAAAGCTTTTATTCATCTTGGTTATTAAAGGATATTTTCACTGAATATAGAATTCTCAGTTAACAATTTTTTTCTTTCAGCTCTTTAAGGATGTCATTTCATTGTCTTCTTTCTTGTAAATTCTGATGCTATGTGCAATCATTCTTACATTTATACCTTTGTATATAACATGTCCTTTTTCTGTGGCTGCTATTCAGATTTTCTCTTAATAACTGCTTCTTAGGATTTATTATAACGTACTTTGATGTGGCATTCTTTTTTTAATTAAGATATAACTGACATAACGTTATATTAGTTTCAGGTGTACAATGTAACGATTGGATATGTGTATACATTGCTAAATGGTCACCACAATGTCTAGTTAACATCCATCACCACACATAGTTACAAATTTTTCCTTGTAATGAAAACTTTTAAGATTTACTCTCTTAGCAATTTGCAAATATACAATAATTATAATATAGTCACCATGCTGTACATTACATTCCTACAACTTACTTATTTTATAATCGGAAGTTTCTACCTTTTGACTCCCTTCACTCATTTTGCTCACCCTCATCCCTTTCCTCTGGCAACCGCCAATCTGTTCTCTGTATCCATGAGTTTGTTTGCTTGTTTTTCATATTCCACATATAAGTGAGATCATACCGTATTTGTCTTCTTCTGCCTGATTTATTTCACTTAGCATAACGCTCTCAAGCTCCATCCATGTTGTCACAAATGGCAGCATTTCCTTCTTTTTTATGGCTTAATAATATTCCATTGTGTTTTTTATATATATAGAGAGAGAGAGACACCACATTTTCTTTATCCATTCATCTATTGATGGATATTTAGGTTGTCTCCATATCTTGGCTACTGTAAATAATTCTGCAATGAACATGGGGGTGATGTGACATTCTTTTTGTTTATCTTGCTGAAATTTCATTGTGTTTCTCGAGTCTGTGATTTTATAATATTCAAAGTCTAGAATTACTTCAGCCGTTATATTTTCAAATATACTTTTTGTCTCACACTCTTTCTTTTTTTGTCTGGGAGTCATATTACTAGTTATACTGCTTTACATTGATCCACAGGTCACCGAGGCTCTCTCCACTTATTTTTCTCTGTGATTCACCTTCAGTAGTTTCTATTGCTATGTGTTCACTGATTTTTTTTATAACTTTATTGAGATATAGTTCACATATCATTTAATTCTCCAATTTAAAGTGTATAAGTAAATTGGATTTTTTTTTAGTATATTCACAGAATAGTGCAACCATTACTACCATCAGTGTTAGAATGTTTTAATTACCCTTAAAGGATACCTACTAGAAGTATCTCCCTATTTCCCCCTCAAGCTCCCAAGCTTAAGCAACCAGCAATCTAATTTCTATCTCTGTAGATTTGTCTATTCTGGACATTTCATACAAATGAAATCATACAAAATGTGGGGTTCTTTCACTTACTATACTGCTTTCAAGGTTCATCCATATTGTAGCATGTATGAGTACTTCATTTCTTTTTATTGTCAAATAACATACCATTGTATCAACATACCACATTGTATTTATCCATTCATCACTTGATGAACATTTGAGTTGTTTTCAACTTTTGGCGATTATGAATAAGGCTACTGTAAACATTCATGTACAAGTCTTTATGTGGACATATGTTTTAATTTCTCTGTATATATATCTAGGAGTGGAATTGCTGGGTCATATAGTAATTCTATATTTAACTTTTGAGGAACTGCCAAGATGTTTTCCAGAGCATCTGTACCATTCTATATTCTCATAAGCAATGAATGAGAGTCCCAAATTTTCCACATCCTAATCAACATTGGTTATCATCTGTCTTTTTGATTATAGTTATCCTAGTGGGTGTGAAGTGATATTTCATTGTGACTTTGATTTGCATTTTCCTAATGGCTAACGATGTTGAGCATCGTTTCATGTGCTTATCAGACGTATGTATACCTTCTTTGGAGATATGTCTATTCAGATCATTTGCTCATTTTTAATTGGGTGATTTGTCTTTTTATTATCCAGTATAATAACTCTTTATATATTTTGGATACAAGTTTCTTATCAGATATATTATTTGCAATTTTTTAAATATTCTGTTGAGTGTCTTTTCATTTTCTTGATGATATCCTTTGAGGCATGAAAGTTTTTAATTTTGAAGATGTCTGATTTATCTATTTTTTCTTTTCTTTCTTGTGCTTTTGGTGCCATATATGAGAAACCATTGTCTGATTCAAGGTCACAAAGATTTATGCTTATGTTCTCTAAGGACTTTAGAGTTTTATTTTCTACATTTAGATCTGTGATTCATTTAGAGTTAATTTTTGTATATGATGAGAGGTAGGAGTTGAGCTTTATTCTCTTGCATGTGGTTATCCAGTTCTCCCAGTACCATTTGTTAAAAACTCTATTTTTCCCCCATTGAATTATCTTGGCACCATTGTCAAAAATCAAATGACCTTAGTATATGGGCTTATTTCTGGAGTCTCAATTCTATTGGATTGATCTATATGTCTATATGCCAGTACCACACTGTTTTGATTATTGTAGCTTTGCAGTAAGATTTGAAATCAGGAAATGTGACTCCTCCATCTTTGTTCTTCTTTGGCAAGATTGCTTTGGCTATTTGTTCCAAGCTCCTTGCAATTCCTTGTGCATTTGAAAATCTATTCTTTTATTTCTGCAAAAAAAGGTCACTATAATTTTGATAGGGATTGCACTGAATCTGTAGATGTCTTTGAGGAGAGTTGCCATTTTAACAATTTAAGTCCTACAATCTGTGAACATGGGGTGTCTTTCTACTTATTTAGGTCTTTATTTCAACAATGCTTTGTCATTTTCAGAGCATAAATCTTGCACTTCTTTATTAAATGTCTTCCTAAGTATTTTATTATTTTCAATGCTGTTGTAAATTGAATTGTTTCCTTAATTTCTTTTTCGGATTTTTCATCACAGTTGTATATAAACACAACTGGTTTTGTGTGTTGATCTTATACTCTGCCATTTGCTAAATTTATTAGTTCTGGTAGCTTTCTTGTGGATTCTTTAGGATTTTCTACATATAAGATCATGTCATCTGCAAACAGAGATAGAATTACTTTTCCCTTTCCAATCTGGATGCTTTTGATTTCATTTTCTTGCCTAATTGCCCTGTCAAGAACCTCCAGTACAGTGTTGACTAGAAATGGCGACAGCAGACAACTTTGTCTTGTTCCTGATCATAGGAGAAAAGCATCTAGTCTTTCACCACTTAGTATGATGTTAGCTGTGGGCTT
Organism: Equus przewalskii; assembly: GCF_037783145.1. Classification (NCBI taxonomy): domain Eukaryota; kingdom Metazoa; phylum Chordata; class Mammalia; order Perissodactyla; family Equidae; genus Equus; species Equus przewalskii. The sequence goes on from NC_091863.1 coordinate 83,162,359, forward strand.
TTCTTATATTCTTTTCATCAGGTTGAGGATATTCCCTCTATTCCTAGTCTTTTGAGCTTATCATTATTATTATTATTATTATTATGAAAAGCTGTTGTATTTTTTCAAAATTGTGTGCAGTTCATTGAAATAAATTGATGAAATGAAATGATGATATGGTCTTTTATTCTATTAATACAGAGCATACATTTATCGACTTTCTTGACATTAACTCCTTTCCGTCATGGTGTGTAATTCTTATTATATGTTGCAAAATTCAGCTTGCTAGCATTTTGTTGTGGATATTTGCACCTATATCATAAAAGGTATTGATCTATAGTTTTCTTGTGATGTCTTTGTCTGGTTTTGGTACTAGGGTAATATTAGCCACTTAGAATGAGTTGGAAAGTGTCCTCTCCTTTTCTACTTTTTGGAAGAATTAGTATTATTTCTTTTCAAATGTGTGGTAGAATTCACAAATGAAGCCATCTGGGATTGGTCTACTCTTATTGGGAAGCTTTTAAATTATCAGTTCAATCTCTTTACTCATTACCAATCTGTTCAGGTTTTCTATTTCTTCTTGGGTTTGTGTCTTTCTAGGAATTTGATCATTTCATCTAATTTATTTAACTAACTGGCATACAATTGTTCATAATATTCTCTTACAATCCTTTTTAAAAATTTCTGTAAAGCCAGTGGTAGTGGCTGGTCTTGCATTCCTGATTTTAGAAGTCATCTTCATCTTTTTCTTAATTAGTCTAACCAAAAATCTGTCAATTCTGTTGATCTTTTCCAAGAAATAATTTTTTATCTTGTTGAATTGCTCTATTTTTTTTCTTCTCTATTTCATTAACTTCTACTCTAATCTTCCTTATTGTCTTCCTTCTGGTTGCTTTGGCTTTACTATTCTCTTCTTTTTCTCATTTCATAAGGTAGAAGGTTATTGTTTTGAGATCTCTCTTTCTTTTAATGTATGTGCTTGCAAATATAAATTTCACTTTAAACATTACACGAATCTCATAAGTTTTGATATGTTGTGTGTTAATTTTCATTTATGTCAAAGTATTTCCAGATCTTGTGATTTTCTGTCACATTCACTATTTTAAACTATGTTGTTTAATTTCTACATATTTTCAATTTCCCGTTTCTTTCTATTATCAATTTCTAATTTCACTCCATTGTGATCACAGAATATACTTTGTACAATGTCAATCTATTTAAATTTATTGAGGCTTTTTAATTGCTTAGCATATGGCATATATATGGTTAGGTCCAGTTGGTGGGTTCTCATTTAAATTTGCCTACTTATTCTATTATTGAAAGTGATGTGTTGAAATTTCTGACTATTGTTGTGTATTTATCCCTTCAATTTGGTCAGTTTTTGGATTAGTTATTTTGAGCATCTCTTGTTAAGTGCATGCATGTATATAATTGGTATAGCTTCCTGGTGGATTTATTCCTTTATCATTATAAAATCTCTCTCTTTATGTTTGGAAAATGTTTTGTTTTAAAGCTGCTTTTGTCTTATGTTAGTATAGCCACTCCAGTTTTCTTGTGGCTGCTGTTTGCATGATTTATCTTTTTCCATCCTTTCACTTTTAACTTATTTGTACCTTTGAGTATAAAGTGTGTTTCCTGTAGACAGCATATTGATGGATATTGTTTTTACATCCAGGCTTACAATCTCTATCTTAGATTGGATTATTTAATCAATTCACATTTATGTTATTATTGATAAAAGTGGATTTACATCTGCCATATTCCATTTTGCTTTATATGTCTCAAGATTTTTTGTTACCCTTTTGTACTTTACTGCTTCATTTTTTGCATTGAGTATATTTTTTAGTGTAACATTTTTATTCCTTTAGTGTTTTTTGCTATATATTTTTTAGTTATTTTCTTAGTAATTGCTAGTCTTACCATATACGACTTATCAAGATCTACTTCATGATTATATTAACTTAATTCCAGTGTAATATAGATATATTACTTCTATATAGCTCTATTCTCTCTTCTTTTTTTTTACAATTATGGTTATACATCATACATCTATATATGTTAGAAAATATATTGTTATAAGTATTACTTAGCATAATTTTATGTCTATTAAAGAAGCTGAGAAAACAAAGGAAAACAAGTACATGTCCATAGAGTTTCCTATATTGATCTTGTTATTTCCCACTTCTGATTGTCTTCATTTGTTCCTGTGGGTTCAAGTTACCACATGGTCTCATTTACTTAACCCAATACAAGTTTCCTCCCACTCACCTCATCTGTACTGTTATTGTCAGATATATTACATTTCTATATGTTATAGGACCAACAATAAAATGATATAATGTTGCTTTACACAATCACTTTAACAATCAGTTAAAGAAAAAAAGGGAAGGAAATGTGTTTTTAAACAGTCTTTTATAATTATATAGTTATCTTTACTGGTACTCTTTGCGTCTTGTGTGTGTTTGAATTGCTGCCTGAAGTCACTTGCTTTTGCCTTAAAGAACTCTTTTTCATATTTCTTGTAAGGTATGTCTACCAAAAATGGATTCTCTCAGGTCTTGTTCATCTGGGAACATCTTCATTTCACCTTCATTATTTTTTATTGATGTAAATATTACATAACATAATGCACCATTGTAACCATTTTAAACTGTAGAATTCAGTGCCTTTTAGTACATTCACAGTGTTGTGCAGGTATCAACACTATCTAGCTCCAGAATATTTTCATTATCCCAAAAGGAAACCCCAAACCCTTAGGCATTCACTTCCCCATTCTCCCCTCTCTTAGCCCTTGGAAACCATTAACTTGCTTTCTATCTCTATGAGTTTGCTTATTATGGATACTTAATATAAATGTGATCATACAATATGTGGCCTTTTATGTCTGGCTTGTAACTCGCTTATCATGCTTTGCCCAGCCTCATGAAGTTTCACTTTATATGTGTGTGATTTAATATATAGCAACAGACTTAAAGGAAACTCTATGAAGATTTTTAGAGAATGTTTTTCTGCACTAATCCCTGATCTCTGGTACTCTTTCCCACACACTACAGCCACCTCCACCTCACAGAACTCCAATCTTTGTCTTATCAACTCAGGACGGCAAACTTGCTTCTCTTCTCTGTGCCACCATCCATAAGGTCTCTTTACTCAAAATCCAAAGCAATTATAAGGCTCACCTTGATTGTTTCTCTTTTCTCAGGGACCACACTCTTGTGCTGCCCGTTGTCCAGAGTCTGAAAACAGTTGTATTTGTTTGATATATTTGTCCAATTATCTAGTTCTTCGAGGCAGGAGGATATACCTGATCCTAGTTTGTCCATCATTTTTGTCATTTGGTTTATTTTGGCATCTTTTGTACAATTCTAGAACGGCTGGCTTATAGAACCCCTCACCTTGTGTGAAGCCATATTGGAACAGAAACCAACAATTCAGCCTGGTGTCCACCTAACCCACAGGAAAGCTCACCTATGCTTGCCATACCAAAGGTGAGAGTACACTATGTCTCTATCTTCACCCTGCCATCTCTTTTGGATGAACAGGACAGCAGTGATCTAACTGGGGACTGAACACCAGTACCCCCTTCTTGCAGACCTCTCTCTGTATGTGATTCTCCTAGAGTCTCCACTTTTACTTGGTTTAAGAGAGGGAAGAACTGCACTTTTCTTTTCATCCATGAGAAAGGGATAGAATTGACTTTCACCATGTCCCAACCCTGGAATCAGAGTACCTTAGGTAAAATTCTGTCTCCACTGTTTACTGTATGACTTTGGACAAGGTACTAAACCTCTGTACTCCTTAGTTTCCTAATAATAGTACTATGAGTATTAATATATTTAGTATATATAAAGTGCTTAGGAGAGTGCCTGGTACATAAAAAGTATTATATAAGTGATAGGTATTATTGGTGGTGGTGGTGTTGTTGTCATTATAATGAACAACAGTCAACTCCCCACAAGGTCGATGGCTCCCAAAATGCTTTACATTTTACCCTTTCTTGTCTCCTCATACTGACTTGGGGGAGGAAAAGGCTGGGGTGACTTTTGTAGGTAGTAGAGCTGGCTTAGATACCTTTTAGTAAGTTCTTATGAAAGTATCTGGTCCCAATTGTTGGAGTTTCTTTTCTTGAAAAATAATGTCTCTTTGTCCTCACCTATGAGTCCCATCAGCCAATACTAGGGAAACAAGTCAAATCTAATTCAATATCTTACTTTGCTTACATTTGAATGTTTACATTTGTACATTTCAAATGTTACATTTGAAGTTTAGTGTGATAAGTGACTAAATGTGGTCAGTTTCTGTGTTTTCATACCAGCTTTTACTGTAAATGGGGATGTATTCTGTTAAATGTTTAGAAGATCAACTAAAATGTAAAGATGCCCCATCTAGTAGGATTGTTGGAGGATGAAGTAAAATAATGCAGAGTAGTGATATGATCATATATGTTGTTTGAAATCATCATTCTATTGGAAGTTTGCAAGATGTAAAACAAAGAGACCAGTAAATGTTGTTGTAGTGGTCCAGGAGTTTATGGATGCTTGCACTGGAGGAGCGGCAGTGGAGCCAGAGTGGGAACTGGAAGGATTCCCAAGATCCTTAGAAGGTAATCATTGAGACCTGTCATTTATTGGAGCACTTGGTATTTGTCAGTCATGTATTAAATGCCTTATATAAATTATATCATCTAATCATGACAACTTTATGAAGTACTTAGAACTATTAGCCTCATTTAATAGATGAGGCATAGGGGAGTTTTAACACCCAAGTTTTAGATCTAAAGTTATACAACAGGTAAGTAAATGCAATTAATTCAAACTCAGATCTGTTCAAAGCCATGCTACTTACTACAATGCGAAAATCTTCAGCTGGATCCTTCCAGCCATTTGAAAACTGTATGTCCAACCATCTGCATGAAAAGCTGTTCACAGAGGACTCAGGAATTCCCCACCCCACCAACAAATCTTTTGCCTCTATCACAACTAACCATTCTTTAATAGCTAACCATTCTTTAATAGCTATGACAACAATGCTCCACTCTTTTTTTTTTTAAAGATTTTATTTTTTTTCCTTTTTCTCCCCAAAGCCTCCTGGTACATAGTTGTATATTCTTTGTTGTGGCTCCTTCTAGTTGTGGCATGTGGGACATGCTAGTTGTGGCATGTGGGACACTGCCTCAGCGTGGTTTGATGAGCAGTGCCATGTCCGCGCCCAGGATTCGAACCAATGAAACACTGGGCCGCCTGCAGCAGAGCTCGCAAACTTAACCACTCAGCCACGGGGCCAGCCCCAATGCTCCACTCTTTTTAAGATGTCTTCTCTTTCTTTTTTTAAGTATTTTATGGAACCATTTACATTAAACTGGTTAGTGGCAATTTTACATTCATAATGAGCCACAGTCTTCCTAAAAACAAATTTTAAGAACACATCCCTCTTTCTGTTGCATATATTTCAAGGTAACAAATCAACAACAACAAAGCCACTTAGATTAGTACCAAAATCCTTAGCAACAAAAAGTTTAGTGTGATAAGTGACTAAATGTGGTCAGTTTCTGTTTAGTGCTTCTAATACCCCAGTGTGTCTGAATAAGGTCTAAGGAAACATAAATAAGATGGAGATGTCTGGGAGAAATGAAATACTATTTGATTCTGAATAAGACTGATGAGGAAAGGTGGGATCTTTTGAACATAGTATTGAAGGAAATAAAAGGGCATAGTACAAACTGGGATACTGAGATCAAACTAGTAACATTTTATAACTGACTTTCGAGATCTGAAAATCTGAGGGCAAGGTGCCGTGGGATTATGGCCTTAGTAGCTCACCTAATGAAGGGGATTCACATGCCCAGGAGCATCTCAAAAGGGTAGCCTCCAGCTGCCCTGTACATTTTAAACTTCCAAAAATGTGTCTGCTTGGAGAATCTATATTTATCTTATGACTCAGCAGCAGAAACAGGTGGCTGGGTCTTTTCATCCTCCTATCTTAAATCTTTTTCCAAATGTACATATCGTTATCTTATTTCTGATTATTAAAAGAATATAAGTCGTCTATGGAAAAATGGAAAAGAATAGGAAATTATCAGAACAAAAGTAAAAAACACAATCCCGATCACTACTTCCTTTCCTAATTTACCCCACTCCCCCCAATTTGGTTTCAAGAATTGAGCTGCAAAGGAAAAGGTGGCTATTAGTGACTGGGGAGAGAGTGGGTGGAGGGAAGACTGTTACCTTTCTGTTCTTGTAGCTTAGAAGAGGATGAGTAATCCTCTCTCTTCACCCAACCACTAACAAAGTAACAATGGTTAATACGGACTATGGGAAGATGCAACCATTCTCTGGTAATAAGAGAAAGGCAAATTCCAACCACATGGGAAAAAAGGCCACTTTTGACCTCTGAAATTAGCAATGACAAAAATGAGTGACAGGGCCTGGTGTGGTGGGGGGTGCGAGATTGGTAAGCCGTTCCACTTCTGCAGCACAGCTGGTGGGAGGGGAAAGTGGGGACCAGAGTTAGAGGATGACATAATCCTCACGTGACCAGGAGCTGACGTGAAGTCCTTATATTCCCGGGCTTCTTTCTCCTCTGGGTACCAGCTACTTACTGCCCTGAAGCGTTGTGCTTGTAGCCAGGAGAAGGAGGACATAAATTCCTTAAATTCCAGCAGGTTGGTATGATGGAAGCGCTGGGACCCCTGGGGTGGTAGTGGATGAATCTAGTGACTGGAATACGTCCAGGCTTACTTTCCCCAAACCCCTGCAAATTCGTCGGAGATAACTGTATTTTTGAAGGGGACGGGGGCTGGAGTAGGTGGAAGCCTTGTGAGAGACACCCAGAGATTGAGTGATACTTAGAGAAATAATTAGCTTCTCTCAGATTGGCAAGCTTTCCCTTTATCCTTCTCCTTCTCCAATTCTGTTGGAGGAAATGAGGTGTAGGCGGGTGTGTGGAGAACGGTTGGAATCCTGGGGTGGAGACAGAGAAATTTAGAGATAATCTGAAAATAGTTCATCTCATTTAATGCTTGCCTGCGAGGGATTGGGGGTGTGGGGAGGGAGAGAACAGTGGGCCTTGCAAGGACTAGGCCTGAGGGTGAGGGGTGGGGCACAGGGATCCAAGAAGTAGGGATAGGGACAGGGGGAACCAAGAGGTAGGAAATTTTGCGATATGACGATTATGAGGATCTCGGATTCAAGATAATAACGTATGTCTTGTCTCTGGGGCTGGTGGATCAACAGAGAACGCCCTCCTCCCCTCCCCCTTCTTTTCTATCTGCAGGTCCGAGGGTCTGTGTTCACAGACATTTGAAGGCAAAACAAAAGAGGAAGAAACTATCCTGAATCGTCACAGGTCAGTGTGAAGGAGGCACTTAGACTCCGGTCTCTGAGGGTGGGAGCTGGGAAGGACGAGCGCTGGGTAAAATTTGCGTCCTCGCAGCTCAACTCCCGATGTGCGCCCCTTCTCCCGCCCATCGAGAGGCCATTAGCTTCTGCTGGAGGAATGGTGGGTTGCAGAGGGAGGGGAAAGGAGGTGGAGAGAGGCGGGGAGGGAGTCAGAGGGGGAAGGGGCGGCATCTTGAACTTCTGAGGGCGGACCAGTGTAGCTGGGGTGGGAGATTAGTCAAGCATCTTGCTTCAAAGAGAAATTGACAATCTTGAATCAAAAGAAACGAAACAATCTTACTCAACATTTTCTTCGTGGACTTAAGCAGGAAACAACAACATCATGCAAAAACACTGCAAAGAAAATGAAGGAAAGCCCAAGTGCAGCGTGCCAAAGAGAGAGGAAGAACGCCCCTATGGAGAATTTGAACGCCAACAAACAGAAGGGAATTTTAGGCAAAGGCTGCTTCAGTCTCTCGAGGAATTTAAAGAGGACATAGACTATAGGCATTTTAAGGATGAAGAAATGACAAGAGAGGGAGATGAGATGGAAAGGTGTTTGGAAGAGATAAGGGGTCTGAGAAAGAAATTTAGGGCTCTGCATTCTAACCATAGGCATTCTCGAGACCGTCCTTATCCCATTTAATGCGTTTCTGCCGAATTCAGCTATTTTCTTTTATTAATATTGCCACCATTGGTTTCTTTTTGTCTGCATTTTCCTGCTAAATATTTGCTACCATTTTACTCCAAATCTTCAATGTTCCTTTAATTTACATATGATTCTTGTTACCAACATCTCATCTTTTGACTCAGCCTCATATGTAATAGGAATGCTTCATTCATTTCTATAGGAAGATGCTCATTGTATATTGTAAAGTGAAAATACATGGCAAAACGGGGTGTATATATATATATATATATAATATATATATATATATATATACTCTCACACACACACCTTTTATGTACATTTATATGACATAATGTCAAAGAAAACATCTGAATTATTATACACCAAAAGGTTAACAGTGCATCTGTGTGATCTGTGTATTATTTCTTTATTTTTTTGACTATTTTCACCTTCTGATTTTCCAAAAAACAAATATAGTTGTGTGTGTATGTGTGTGTATTGCTTGTCTCACAAAGAAACTAAAATAAATCGGCACAATAAAAGAACTTCTCAATCATCTTTGAATGGGAGTGAAACACTTAATAAACTCTTGACAATAAAATTATAAAAAAGAAATGCAAACCTCAAATTACCTCTGGATCTCAAAGCCAGAGGAATAAACCTGGCAATTATTACAGATGCACTTGCTTAAGACTTGATCTTTTCGTGGGGAAAACATTTGCTTCACGGGCCTGCTGAGGGGAAGAACCAAGGTGACTGAGCTGTGCTTGCTGGGCTCTTGCTCCTGGCTGTGCATACTGAACCCCAACCCACTGTCGGACATCAGCTGTTTGAGGGAGGGCCCTGGCCTGACTCAGCCTGCTCAGGAACAAGTCCAACAGGCAGGGAGGTGGGGGCTTCCTTGTCAGTCCTCTGCTGTTGAGCCTCACCCCTGTCTCTTCCCCTGGGTCCTGCCATGCCTGCTGAGCACTGCTGCCTCTCCTGCTGGGTCCTTTGCTCTCTGCTGGCCCCCACTGTGGCTGGTGCACTGGAGTTCTCGAGTGCGAAAATGCACTGAGTTTCCTCGAGTCCCTAGTGGGTTGAATCCCCACTCTGTCTTCTAAAGGCTCTCTGCTGTTGTGTAACACTGAACACAGGTGGGGACTGTTGCAGGATTGCATGAGCCACAATGTTTTGCAGAGTTCTTAACAAAACGGCCCCTTCCGTTTTCAATCCCAGGACCCCTCCTCTCCATAGGAATCAGGGACGATGAATCCATTTTGGCAGTTGGACGGGGGTACAAGTTTGAGTGAAAGATGTCATTCTGTAGTCAGAGTTGCTGCTCTAAGCCTAAGGACTAAGGTCTTGTCTTTCTTCTCTTATGAGATGGTCTGTCCCAGAAGGCTCCTAGCAGGCCTCCCTTGCTGGTTCAGAAGACTCTCGAGGGACGTGTGCAAGTTGCACGGAGTGATGCAGAAGATAGAACTAAGGGAACAATCCTCTTCTCTCCATCTCTTCCCCTCCTGAAACATGTGTAAAAATTATTTGTAAGATTATTATATATATATGTACCAGATATTATATATAGAAATATATATGCATATATAGAAATATATGTATATATACTTTTTAGTGTATATATGTACATATAAGTACTATATATATATTTAGTGTACATAATTATGTATATATATTTTCAGTCTTACAAAGGATATATATATATATATGCACACACACATACGTATATATACACTTAAGTGTTATTTCCTAATTGGACTTTTTGCATTTTGCATCTCAAAGTAAAGACTATGTCGTATACTTCATTATATTTCTGTTATTAGTGCTGTGACTTACATATACTGGGTACTTAATAAATATTTACTTAATTAGAATTCTAGTGTTCTTGGCCAAGTTTTACTTCTGATTGCATAAAATTGGCAATAATCTATTTCTCTAGAAACTATAACTAAGATTTTTTAAAGGAACCCAACAGGAAAGAGATTAATCCCCAAATTCAATCTATAAAATTATTATAACATTTTATAACTGATGTCTCTCCAAAAGTCAGCTCCTTACATTATAATCATCTGAAATGCTTATTAAAAATGCAAAATTCTGACACATATCTCTCCATACAAATTCATACTTTAACAAACACACTGAGTCAAAATCTCCATGCAGTTGGCCTTGGAATCTCCATTTTGGGCTTTCCGTGAAATCGTGGTCTCCATTACCGCTTCATAAACCCTCACCATAGACTTTATTTCAGCTGAGCAGTGAAGAAGGAATCTCCTTATAGTCAAAGAACCTAACGGTTTATAATTCATAATTAAGGGCTCCTGAAAGTCAAAATGGTGATTATCATAGCCTTAAAATTCAAAGTATCCACCAAGTACATCTATGTGGAGAATAAACATTATTCGGTCTTTGTAGGAGGCAAAAAGACAAATGAAAAATAAATAAAATAAAAACAACAAGTTGTTAACCACCTATAAAATAAGCAAATATTCCCTTTTATAATATTCAATTTTATTGAGGATGTAGGCATTCTCATGCTCAAGGAAAGAGTAAATTACTCCCTCATACTCAATGATAAAGTTTTAAAAAATCCATTTCTTTGCTACTATTCACAATTAGTACCAAAAGCTGTATATTGTGCATACTTCATGACCTAAGAATTCTACTGCTTGGAATTTATCCTAAGGAAGTAATCACAGTAGTAAGCAATTGTTTAGCTATGAGCATTTTTATTTAAGGATTTCACATATTTGTAAGGATTTTTTTTAATCCAAGAATCAAGTACATACACTATCCACTAAGAAGAAAATGAATATATATTCCTACTCACCACATGCACAAAAATATATCCCCAGTGGATTAAAGATGAAAATGTCGAAAACAAAAATAAAATATTGCAATGAAAATTAACTAAGAAAAAATTGTGTAATCTTGTAATGTGATTGTCTTCTTAAGCATGAAAGAAAATCCAGAAGTTATAAAGGAAAAGATATAAAAGGTCCAAAGACAAAAAATAGCCCTTGAGAAAATATTTACAATATCATGACAGATAATGGGAAAATATCTCAAATACCCCAATAGCTTTTACAAATGGAAAAGAAAAAGATAAACAAATCGGTAAAAATATGTGCATGTCACATGACCCAGCACTTCCACTTCTTTGTGTTACCGTAGAGATACAAGTACACACATGCACAGGAAAGCGTAGATGGATGTTTATTGCAGCATTGTTTCTAAGAACCAAAATATTAGGAATATCCTAAATCATCAAAAGGGAAAGATAAAATAAATTGTGGTATGTCTATAACAAGAAAACTACATGGTAGCTTAAAAGAATGAGATTCTTATACTGAAGCATCTTTGCAAATACTTTTAAGACATTATATATCTTTGTTACTATTGTCGCAAATAATGAATTACCTAGTCCATCTTAATATACTGCTTTAACTAAACCTCCAAGTTCAATCTCCTCCCCACAATTAAACATTTATTACGTTGATGGCTATCCATCTAGAAATTTATATATTTCTCTTTTGCGTTTTAACTAAATATTATAATATTACATTATGACTTTCAGGAGCCCTTAATTATGAATTATAAACCGTTAGGTTCTTTGATTACAAGGAGACTCCTTCTGCATAGCTTAGCTGAAGCAGAGTCTATGGTGAGTGTGCGTATTAACATAGCTTTATAATTGTTGTTTTATGCATTTGTCTTTTAAGTCACAGAGAAAAAGAACAGGAGTTATAAACCAAATATGCAAAACTACCTTCTTTATATTTACCTATGTAGCTACCTTTACCGTTGTTGTCTGCTTCTTCATATAACTTTGAGTTACTTAGCTTGTGTCTCTTTATTTCAGTTTGGAAGTCTTATAGGACTTTCCAGAGGTCAGTAAATACAAATGCAAATAAATCTACTTTTTATAGTATGAATGTACCTTACGTTTTTCAAACCATTCCCCTGTTAATTAACATTCAAATTATTTCTATGTTTTGCCCACTAAAAGCAATGCCACCAGCAATGAACATGCTTATATACATATTCAAATTACTGGAGCTTTTATTTCTGTAGAATAGATTCTAGAAAGTAAGATTGCTTAATCAAAAAGTATGTGTTCTCTTACATTTTACAGCCTCAGTTGTGCATATGTTGGGACCATCAAATGTAACGTAAGACACTTCTAAGGTTTATAAGCAATGCTGAGTGAGCTCTCCACTCTCTTTTCAGTAACCTTGGAAACCATGTGTGCCATCTGGAACACATGACTGTGAGATGAATGCAGGCTTGATACCCAAATAATCAATGGAACAGAGCAATGCAGAGGAGCCAGTAACTCTCATTGAGCTATGACATGAAGGAGAAATAAGCGATTTTAAAGCCACCGAGAAAGCCTAGTTCATCTTAATATATTGCTTTAACCACTCCTCCAATTTCAATCCTCTCCCTGCAATTAAACACTTATCAGTTTGATGAATATTTATCTAGAAATTTATATATTTCTGTTTTACCTTTTAACTAAATATTATAATATTACATCTACTATCTTACTGTTTTTACTTAACGATATTCCTAGAGATGCTTCAATATAAGAATCTCATTTTTTAAAACTACTGTGTAGTTTTCTTGGTATAGATAGACCACAGTTTATTTGACCTTTCCCTTTTGATGACTTAGGCTATTTCCAATATTTTGGCTCTTACAAACAATGTCTCAATAAACATCCATCTATGCTTTCTTGTGCACATGTGTACCTATATCTCTATGGTAATACAAAGCAGTGGAAGTGCTGGGTCACATGGTATGTATATACTTTTACTGGTTTGTTTATTTACCACAATGTATACCACAAACACATCCATCCCCTCCAAAGTCCTGATGAATATTGATGCAAAAATCCTCAACAAAATACTATTAAACTAAGTCAGCAGCATATTAAAGGGATTTTACATCATGATGATTCGGGGTTTATCCACAAAATGCAGGGGTGATCAACGTAGGAAAATCAAACAATGTAATGTATATTACATTAATATAAGAAAGGGAAAAAATTATCATCTCAATTGATGCAGAAAAAAGCATTTGGCAAAATCCAACACCCTTTCATGAAAAAAACATTCAGCAAACTATACTATAAGAGGAATTGTCTCAATATGATAAAAGGCATTTCTAAAAAATTCAATGATAAATTATACTCAATGGTGAAAGATTGAAAGCTTTCCATGTAAGATCAGGAACAAGACAAGGATGCCTGCTTTCACCAATATTGTACTGGAAGTTCTAGCCAGAGAAATTAAGCAAGAAAAAAATTAATCGGATCCAAATTGGAAAGGAAGAAGTAAAATTATCTTTATTTGCAGATGGCATGATCTTAGGTACAGAAAATCCAAAAGAACATGCAAGAAGACTCCTAGAGCTAATAAATGAACTTGGCAAAATTGCGGGAGACAAGACAAGCCATCCAAAATTGGTTGTATTTCTATACACTAGCAATGAGCAACCCAAAAATGAAATTAAGAAAACAATTCTATGTACAAAAGCACGCAAAAGAATAGAATACTTAAGAGTAAATTTTGGGGGCCGGCCCTGTACCCAAGTGGTTAAGTTCGCGCGCTCCGCTACAGCAGCCCAGGGTTTCGCTGGTATGGATCCTGGGCATGGACATGGCACCGCTCCTCAGGCCACGTTGAGGCAGCGTCCCACATGCCACGACTAGAAGGACCTGTAACTAAGATATACAACTATGTACTGGGGGTATTTGGGGAGATAAAGCAGAAAAAAAAAGATTGACAACAGTTGTTAGCTCAGGTGCCAATCTTTAAAAAGAAAGAATAAATTTAACCAAAGCAGCTCAAGACTTGTACACTGAAAATTACAAAACTACTGAAAATAATTAAACAAATGGAAATATATGCCATGTTCAGGGACTGGAAGACTTATTATTGCTAAGATGGCAATAATTCCCAAAGGTTGTGAGCACTATGCAGTCTATACAGACACTGTTATACAATAATGGACACCTGAAATTACACCCTGTTAGAAACCAATGACATCACTAAAATAATTTTTTTTAAAAAGAAGAAACCTTTGCACCCCTTAGTCATAATACACCAAATGGCCTCAGCCCTAGGAAACCACTGAAATACTTTCTGTCTCTATAGATTTGCCTATTCTGAACATTTCAATGAATGTAATAATATAAAATGTGGTCTTTTGTGACTGGCTTCTTTCACTTAGCATCATAATTTCAAGGTTCATCCATTTTGTAGCATATATCGGAACTTCATTCCTTTTTATTGACAAGTAGCATTCCATTCTATGACTATTCCACATTTATCTGTTGATGGACATTTGAGTTGTTTGCAGTTTTTAGCTATTATGGACAATGTTGCTATGGACATTCATTTACAAGACTTTCTGTGGATATGTTTTTATTTATCTTATATAGATAACTAGGAGTGGAATTGCTGGATCTTATGGTAACTCTATGTTTAACTATTTGAGGAACTGCCATGCTGTTTCACACGCTGTCTGTCTTAGTCCATTTGGGCTGCTATAACAAAATGCCATGGACTGGTTGGCTTAAGCAACAGAAATTTCTGTCTCACAGTTCTGGGAGTTAGGAAGCCTAAGGTCAAGGCATGGCAGATTTGGTGTCTGGTCAGGGCCTGCTTCCTCGTCGATGGCTATCTTCTCACTGTAACCTCAAATGTTAGAAAGAGTGAGTGATCTTTTTGGGGCATTTTTTTTATAAGGTCACTACTCGCATTCATGAGAGGTCTGCTCTCATGAACTAATCACTTCCTAATGGCTCCACCTCCAAATACCATCAAATTGGGGATTAGATTTCAACACATGAATTTTGCAGGGACACAGACATTCAATCCATAGTATTGACTGAACCATTTTACATTCCCACTAACAGAGTACACGGGCTCTGCTTTCTCCATATTTTTCACAACTGTTTTTATTGTGTGCCCCTTCACTGTCCTAGCGAGGATAAAGTGGTGTCTCAATGGGGTTTGGATTTGCATTTCCCTAATGGCTATGTGTTGAGCATCTTTTCATGTATTTATTGACCATTTGTATATCTTCCTTGGAGAAATATCTATTCAAATCTTTTTCCCATTTTCAATTGGGTTATTTGACTTTTTATTATTGAGTTGTAATTGCTCCTAATACATTCTAGATACAAGTCCCTATCAGTTACAAGTTTTTCAAAAAAATTTCTCTCATTCTGTAGGTGGTCTATTCACTTTCTGACTGTTTTGAAACACAAAAGTTTTTAATTTTGATGATGTCCTGTTTGCCTATTTTTTCATTTGTTGCTTGTGCTTTAGGTCTCATAGCTAAGAAACTATTGCCTAGACCAAGGTTACAAAGATTTACACCATTGTTTTCTTCTAAGAGTTTTATTGTTTCAGCTTTTCCATTTAGGCCTTTGATCTGTGTTGAGCTAATTAATGTAAATAGTGTGAGTGGCTCCAGCTTCGTCTTTCTAGATATCCAGTTCTTCAAGCACTGTTTGTTGAAAAGACTATTTTTCCCCCATTGAATGGTCCTGGCACCCTTATTGAAAATCAATTGGCCAGAGACGTACCAGTTTATTTCTGGATCTTCGGTTCTGTTCCATAGATCTTTATGTCTGTCCTTATGCTAATATCACACTGTCTTGATTACTATAGTTTTGTAGTGAGTTTTGAAATTATGAAATGTGAGTCCTCCTACTTTGCTCTTCTTTTTCAAGACTGTTTTGGTTGCTTTAGATCCCTTTCATTTCCATATGTATTTTCTGTTCAGCTTATCAATTTATGCAAAATGGCAGCAGGATGTTGATAGGGATTGTATCGAAATTTCTTTCAAAAATATTTTGTAGTTTTCAGAATATAAGTTTGCACCTCCTTTGTCAAATTTATTCCTACATATTTTATTCTTTTTGATGTTATTTTAAATGGATTTTTTCTTAATTTTATTTTCAGTGTGCTCAATATAAATAGAAATATAATTGATTTTTGTTTCAAGTAAAATGAAAATCCAATCATACTGTATTCTTATTTAAAACAGACATTCACTGCTTACTTCAATCTTTTCTAAGAAATAAGCACAAATTAAGTAAGGCAATTAAGAGTGAGCTACAGGCCAAAAGAGAATACAAACAAGGTTCAATCAAGGGTGAATACTGAGAGAAGCAACATAATAACAACAGATTTTCAGATCATGTCAACTCTGCAGTCTTTGCTTTTTATTTTGGTAAAACATACATATGTATAATAAAACTTTCCATTTAAACCATTTTAAGTGTACAAATCAGTGGCATTAATTACATTTACAATGTTGTGCAATCATCACTCCTATCTATTGCTAAAACTATTTCATCAACTCAAGCAGAAACATGTACTCATTAAGCAATAACTCCCATTTCTACTCCCTAGCTCCTCCCAGTCCCTGGTAACCTCCAATCTACTATCTGACTCTATTAATTTGCTTAGTTTAGATATTTTATATAAGTGGAATTATACAATATTGTCCTTTTGTGTCTGGCCTATTGCATTCAGCATAGTATTTTGAAGGTTGATTCATGTAGCATGTTTCAGAACTTCATCCATTTTTATGGAAATTATATGTATATTCAATTGTATGTATATACTACATTTTGTTTCTGCATTCATCTGTTGATGGGAACTTGGATTTTCCCCCCTTTTACCTATTGTGAATAATGTTGCAATGAACATTCATGTACAAGTATATATTTGTGTCCCTGTTTTCAATTTTCTTAGGTATATACCTAGGAATGGAATTGCTGGATCATATGGTAATTCTATGTTTAACTTTTTGAGGAAGTACCAAAGTGTTTTCCACAATGGCTTCACCATTTTACATTCTCACCAGGAAGGTACAAGTGTTCCAGTTCTCCACATCCTTGTCAACATTTGTTATTTTCCTATTTTTGATTATAGCTATTCTAGTGAGTGTGAAGTGGTATCTCATTGTGCTTTTACTTTGCATTTTGCCAATTATAAATGATGTTGAACACCTTTTCATGTGCTTGTTGATCATTAGTATATCTTCTTTGGCGCTCCAAGTCTTTTTATCATTTTCAATTTGCTTGTTTGTATTCTGGTTCAGTTGTAGAATTTCTTTTTATATTCTGAATACCAAATCATTCAATTGTGGTCAGAGAAGATACTTTGTATTACTCTAACCTTTTCAAATGTATTGAGACTTGCTTTGTTGCCTAAATTATGTTCTAGCCTGGAGAAATGTGCCGTGTGCACTTAAGAAGAATGTTTATTCTGCTGTTGTTGTACAGCATGTTTTACATATGTCTGTTAGGTCTAGTTTGTTTATAGTATTATTCAAGTCCTCTATCCTTATTGGTCTTTTGTTCAGATGTTCTATCCTCTACTGAAACTGGAATGTTGAAGTCTCTGAGAACTGCCTGTTTCTCCCTTCGATTCTGTCATTGGCTTCATATATTCTGGTGCTCTGTTGTTTTGTGCATGTATGTTTACAATTGTCATATCTTATTGATGAACTTTTTATTAATATATCCTTGTTTGCCTGTTGCAGCATTTTTTAACTTAAAGTCTATTTTGTCTAATAATATAGACACCACAGATCTCTTTTTGTTACTAGTTGCATGAAATATGTTTTACCATCCTTTCACTTTCAATTTGTATGTCTTTGATTCTAGTGGAATCTTCAGGGTTTTCTAGATATAAAATCATGTTGTCTGCAAAGAGTGACAGTTTCACTTCTTCTTTTCCAATGTGGATCCCTTTTATTTCTTTTTCCTGCCTGATTGCTCTGGCTAGGACTTCCAATACTATGTTAAATAAGAGGGGTGACAGTGGGCATCCTTGTCTGGTTCCTGTTCTTAGAGGGATAGCTTTCAGTTTTTTTCATAGGTCTTTGATTCTAAAGTGAGTCTCTTACGGACAGCATATAAGTTAGATTTTGATTTATATCCATCCTGCCAATCTCCACCTTTGGGTTGGAGAGTTTAAGCCATTTACTTTTCAATTAATTACTGATAAGGAAGGACCTACTTCTACCATTTCTGTCTGTATGTCTTATACTTTTTTTGGCCCTCATTTCCTCCATTACTTCCTCCTTTCTGTTTAGTTGATTTTTTTTCTTTTTGGTGATAAACTATTTTGATTGCCTTCTCATTTCCTTTTGTGTATATTTTTAGATATTTTCTTTGTGGTTACCATGGAGAATTGCATTTAATATCCTAAATCTATAACAATCTAGTTTAAATTGATACCAACTTAATTTCAATAGCATATAAAATCTGTGCGCCTATGCAGTTCTATCTACCTTCTTTATGTTGTCACAATTATGCCTTTATGCATATGTATCAAATAACATAGATTCATAATTATTTTTATGCATTTGTCTTTTAGATCAAGCAGGCAATAAAAAGTGGAGTTACAAACCAAAAATACAATAATTCAGGCTTTTATATTTGCCCATATAGTTACCTTTACTAGAGATCTTTATTTCTTCATATGACTTTGAATTACTGTCTAGTGTCCTTTCATTTCAACTTGATGGACATCCTTTAGTGTTTCCTGTAGGGCAGGTTCCTTGGTAAAAAAAAAAAAAAAACTCCCTCAGTTTTTGTTTTTCTGAGAATGTCTTAATTTATCCCTCACTTTAAAAGGACAATTTTACGAGATATAGAATTCTCGGTATGCATTTTCTTTTTTCTTACAACAATTTAAATATGTGATTGCACTGCCCTCTGGTCTCCATGGTTTCTGATGAGACATTGGATGACAATCTTATTGAGTATCCTTTATACATGATAAGTCACTGTTCTTGTTGCCTTCAAGATTCTCTCTTTGTCTTTCAACAGTTCAATTATAATATGTCTTGGTGTGAATATCCTTTTGTCTATCTTACTTGGAGTTTGTTGAGCTTCTTTGATGTGTAGATTCATGTTTTTCATAAAATTTGGTTAGTTTTTGGCCATTATTTCTATTTCATCTTGAGTCAGTTGCAGTAGTTCATGTCTTTCATACGAATGTGTCCATTTAATCTAAGCTATCACTTTGTTAGCATACAGTTGTCCATAATATTCCCTTATAATCCATTTCTATTTCAATAAAGTTGGTGGTATTGTCCCCTCTTTCATTCTTGATTTTAGTATTTGTCTTTTCTCTTTTTTTAAATCCAGTTAAGTTTTGTCAAGTTCATTCTTCAAAGAACCAATTTTTGGTAATGTTAATTTTCTCTATATTTCTCTTCTCTGTATTTCGTTAATTTCTTCTGTAATCCTTATAATATTCTCCCTTCTGGTTGCTTTCAGTTTAGTTTGCTCTTCTTTTTCTACATTCTTTTAGCAAATTTGGGAAGTTTTCAGCCATTTTTTCTTTGTTCATTTTTTGTTGTTTAGCTGTATGAGTTCTTTGTATATTTTTGATATATTTTTATATATATTATTCTATATATTATTTGCAAATATTTTCTCCCAGTTGGTGGGTTGTCTTTTCGTTTTGTTCATGGTTTCCTTTGCCTTGCAGAAACTTTTTAGTCTGATGTAGTCTCATTGGTTTATTTTTTATTTTGTTTCCCTTGCCTAAGGAGGCATGATATTCAAAAAGATACTGCTAAGACCAATGTGAAAGAGCATATTGTCTATGTTTTCTTCTAGGAATTTACTGTTTCAGGTCTTACATTCAAGTCTTTAATCCATTTTGAGTTAACTTTTGTGTATGGTGTAAGATAATGGTCTGCTTTCGTTGTTTTGCATGTGGCTGTTCAGGTTTCCCAATGCCTTTTATTGAAGAGATTTTCCTTTCTCCATTATATATTTTTGGCTCCTTTGTTGAAAATTAGCTGTTCATACACATGTGGGTTTATAGCTGAACTCTCAAATCTGTTCCATTGATCTATGTGTCTGTTTTTCTGCCAGTACCATGCTGTTTTTATTACTGTGGTTTTGTAGTATATTTTGAAATCAGGGAATGTGATACCTCCAGTTTTGTTCTTTTTTCTCAAGATTTCTTTGGCCATTTGGGGTCTTTTGTTGTTCCATATAAATTTTAGGATTCTTTGTTCTAGTTCCATGAAAAATGTCATTGGGATTCTGATTGAGAGTGCATTGAATTTGTAGATTGCTTTAGGTAATATGAACATTTTAACTATGTTAATTCTTCCAATTTGTGAACAAAATATCTTACCGTTTCTTTGTGTCGTCTTCAATTTCTTCAGTAATGTCTTATAGTTTTCGGTGTATATGTCTTTCACCCTTGGTTAAATTTATTCCTAGGTATTTTATTCCTTTTGTTGCAATTGTAAATGGGATTGTATTCTTGGTTTCTCTTTCTGCTAGTTTGTTGTTAGTGTATAGAAATGTGACTGATTTTTATATGTTGATTTTGTACCTTGCAACTTTCCTGCATTTGTTAATTGTTTCTAATAGTTTTTTTGAGAATTCTTTAGTGTTTTCTATATGTAAAATTATGTCATCCACAAATACTGACAGTTTTACTTCTTCCTTTCCAATTTGGATAACTTTTCTGTCCTTTTCTTGCCTAATTGCTCTGGCTAGGAGTTTCAATACTATGCTGAATAAGAATGGCAAGAGTGGGCATCACTGTCTTGTTCCTGTTCTTAGAGAAATAGCTTTCAGTTTTTCATTGTTGACTATGATACTTCCTGTGCATTTGCCATATATGGCCTTTATTATTTTGAGGTACTTTCCTTCTATATCCATTTTATTGAGAGTTTTTATTGTAAATGGATGTTGGATCTTGCCAAATGCTTTCTCTGCATCTATTGAGCTGATCATGTGATTTTTACTCTTCATTTTCTTAATACAGCATATAACATTGATTGTTTTGTAGATGTTGAACCATCCCTGCATCCCTGGAATAAATCCCAACTGATCATGGTATATGATCCTTTTAATGGATTGTTTTATTCAATTTGCTAATATTTTGTTGAAGAGTTTTGCATCTATGTTCATCAGCGACATCAGCTTGTAATTTGTCTTTTTTGTGCTGTCTTTGGTTTTTGTATCAGGGTAATGTTGGCCTCATAAAATGAGTTAGGAAGTGTCTTGTCATCTTCAATTTTTTGGAAGAGTTTGAGAAGAATGGGTAGTAAATCTTCTTTGAATGTTTGGTACAGTTCAACAGAGAAGCCATCTGGTCCTGGACTTTTGTTTTCTGGTAGGTTTTTGATTACTGTTTCAGTTTCTTTACTTCTGATCGGTTATTCAGATTCTCTATTTCTTCTTGATTTAGTTTTTGGAAGTTGTATGATTCTAAGAATTTACCCATTTCTTCTAGATTATCCAATTTGTGGCATATAGTTTTTCATAGTATTCTTTCATAATCCTTTGTATTTCTGTGGTATCCATTGTAAATTCTACTCTTTCATTTCTGATTCTATCTATTTGAGCCTTCTCTCTTATTTTCTTAGTGATTCCTGCTAAGGGTTTGTCAATTTTATTTATTTTTCCAAAGAACCAGCTCTTAGTTTCATTGATGTTTTCTATTGTCTTTTAAGTCTTTATTTCATTTATTTCTACTCTGGTTTTTATTATTTCATTCCTTCTACTGACTTTGGGCTTCATTTATTCTTCTTTTTCTAGTTCTTCTAGGGATACTGTTAGATTGTTTGTTTGAGATTTTTCTTGTTTCTTCGGGTAGGCCTGTATTGTTTTTTTTTTTTTTTCATTTTGAAATGTACCTTTTATTTTATTTATTTATTTTTTTTAATTGCAGTAACATTGGATTATAGCATGATATAGCTTTTGGTTGTACATCATAATATATTTCAAATTCTGTGTAGATTACATCATGTTTACCACCCAAAAACTAATTATAGTCCATCCCCTCACATGTGAGCCTAATCACCCGTTTTTCCCTCCCCCGCTTCCCCCGAGAGTAACCACCAATCCAATCTCCATTGCTATGTGTTTTTTTATCATTGTTTTTATCTTCTACTTATGAGATCATACGGTATTTGACTTTCTCCCTCTGACTAATTTCATTCAGCCTAATACCCTCAAGGACCATCCATATTGTCACAAATGGCCAGATTTCATCATTTCTTATGGCTGAGTAGTAGTCCATTGTGAATATATACCACATCTTCTTTATCCATTCGTCCCTTGATGGGCACCTGGGTTGTTTCCAAGTCTTGGCTATTGTGTATAATGCTGCAATGAACATAGGGGTGCATGTATCTTTATGCCTTTGCGTTTTCAAGTTCTTTGGATAAATACCCAGCAGTGGGATAGCTGGATCACATGGTAAATCTATTCTTAATTTTCTGAGGATACTCCATACTGCTTTCCACAGTGGCTGCACCAGTTTGCACTCCCACCAGCGGTATACGACGACGGTTCCCTTCTTTCCACATCCTCTCCAACATTTGTTGTTTCCTGTCTTGTTAATTAGAGCCATTCTGACCGGAGTGAGGTGATACCTCATTGTAGTTTTGATTTGCATTTCCCTGACAGCTAATAATGTTGAGCATCTTTTCATATCCCTGTTGGCTATCCGTATATCTTTTTTGGAGAAATCTCTGTTCAGATCTTTTGCTCATTTTTTAATTGGGTTATTGGTTTTTTGTTGTTGAGCTGTATGACTTCTTTGCAGATTTTGGATATTAACCCCTTACCTGATATATGGTTTGCAAATATCTTCTCCCAATTGTTAGGTTGTCTTTTCGTTTTGTCGATGGTTTCCTTTGCTGTGCAGAAGCTTTTTAATTTGATGTAGTCCCATTTGTTCACTTTTTCTTTTGTTTCCCTTGCCCAGTCAGACATGCTACTTGAACATATGCTGCTAAGACCGATGTCAAAGAGCATACTGCCTATGTTTTCTTCTAGAAGTTTCATGGTTTCAGGTCTTACATTCAAGTCTTGAATCCATTTTGAGTTGATTTTTGTGCATGGTGTAAGATAATGGTCTTCTTTCATCCTTTTGCATGTGGCTGTCCAGTTTTCCCAACACCATTTATTGAAGAGACTCTCCCTTCTCCATTGTATGCTCTTGGCTGCCTTGTCAAATATTAGTTGTCCATAAATGTGTGGGTTTATTTCTGGGTTCTCGATTCTGTTCCATTGATCTGTGTGTCTGTTTTTGTGCTAGTACCATGCTGTTTTGGTTACTATGGCTTTGTAGTATATTTTGAAATCAGGGAGTGTGATACCTCCAGCTTTGTCCTTTTTTCTCTGGAATCCTCTGGCTATTTGGGGTCTTTGTTGTTCCATATAAATTTTAGGATTCTTTGTTCTATTTCTGTGAAAAATGTTGTTGGATCTTTGAAAGGGATTGTATTGAATCTATAGATTGCTTTAGGAAGTATGGACATTTTAACGATGTTAATTCTTCCAATCCAAGAGCATGGAATATCTTTCCATTTCTTTGTGTCTTCTTCAATTCTTTCAACAATGTTTTATAGTTTTCAGTGTACAGATCTTTCATAGGTAGGCCTGTGTTATTATAAATTCCCTCTTAGTAATGCTTTTGCTGAATCCCATAGATTTTGGTATGTTGTGTTTTCATTTTCATTTGTCTCCAGGTATTTCTTTTATTTCTCTTTTGATTTCTTCATTGATCCAATAGTTGTTCAGTAGCATGTTATTTAGTCTCTGCATACTTATGACATTTCCCATATTTCTTCTTCTAGTTTATTTCTAGTTACATACCATTGAGGTTGGAAAAGATGCTTGATATCATTTCGATCTTCTTAAGTTTGTTGAGGCTTGCTTTGTTTCCCAACGTATGGTCTATCTTTGAAAATGTTCATGTGCACTTGAAAAGAATGACTATTCTGCTGTTATAGGATGGAATCTTCTAATTTCATTTAAGGCCACTGTTTCTTTGTTGATTTTCTATCTAGATGACCTATCCATTGATGTAAGTGGAGTGTTAAAGTCCCCTACTATTATTGTGTTGCTGTCAATTTCTCCTTTTAGGACTGTTAATAGTTGCCTTATATACTTTAGTGCCCCTGTGTTAAGTGCATATATATTCATAAGTGTTATGTCTTCTTGGTGGAATGTCCCCTTTATCATTATATAACTGCCCCTCTTTATCTCTCAGTGTCTTTTTTATCTTGAAGTTTGCTTTGTCTGATATAAGTATGGCAACACCTGCTTTCTTTTGGTTGCATCTTCTTTGAGTGTCATCTTCCATCCCTCCATTCTGAGCCTACATTTGTCTTTAGAATTTAGATGAGTCTCCTGGAGGCAGCATATTGTTGTGTCTTGGCTTTTAATCCATCCAGCCACTCTGTACCTTTTGATTGATAAATTCAGTCCATTTACATTTAGAGTGATTATTGATATATGAGAGCTTAATACTGCCATTTTATTTTCTGTTTTCTGGTTTTTCTATATTTCCATTGTTTCTTTTTCCTTGTATTTCTGTCTGCCATTTCAGTTTGGTGGTTTTCTGAGATGTGTTTCTCAGTCTTCTCTTTTTTTGTGTTTCATGACTCTGCTCTGAATTTTTGTTTATGGTTACCATGAGGTTTGTATATAAGATCTCATAGATGAGATAGTCTTTTTTCATTAATTTTATTCCTGAGCTCATCAAACTGTCTTTCTGAGTTTTCTTGTAATTCACCGAGTCCCTTCATGACAGCTATTTTGAGTTCTCTATCAGTTAGATTGCAATCTTCCATGACTTCATTTACTTTCTGTAGAGTTGTCATTTTCTTTCTGTGCTACTGTGTTACTGTAATTCTTCGTGGTACTTGATGATTTGTTCCTCTGCTGGTGCATTTTTGGAAGTAGACACCTTCCTTATTTGGATAGAGCTTTGGTTACTCTGATTCTGAACTACTTCTGGTTGTATTTAAGAGGCTACACTTCCATCCTTCACTGCCTCTGGCAGAGGCATTGTCAGTGCCCTCCTTGTGCTGCTTCTGCCTCAGAGGTTGCTGGTGCCTTGCTGCTTATGATGTCACTGCAGTCATTGGTGTCACCACTGGTGTCACCAGGCTGCAAGCACCTCTGCTGCTTCCAGGATCACCTACGTCTTGTGTTCCGTCATTGGCTCTCCATGTGCTCTCCATGGGCTTGGGTGCTGCTGCCACATGCACCACACCACATGCACTGCTGCCCCCAGGTTATCTGGGCATGCTGGCAGTGCTGCTGCCAGGGGCAATGGGTTCGTGGGTGTCATTGCTGCTGTCAGTGGCCCAGGGACTTGCATGCAGCCCCCACTGCTGGTAGGCCAGTGTCAGGGCTACTGCCACTACAGGCTAGGTTACAAGTACTGCTATAGCTCATGAAGCCTCAGGCAGCAGGTGCCACCCACCACTGCTGGGGGAGGGGAGACCTGAGCTGCCAGAGTCATTGCTGTTCCTGCAGATTCTGGTCTCCTGAAGCCTCATGTCATGGACACCACTGCTACTGCTGGGGGTATCTGAATTTTGGGTGTAGCCCCTGCTGCTGGAAGAGCTCGTGTTGGAGGCTCCACCACCAGGGTGGGGAGAAGGGACTGGGTCACAGGTATCTCACAGTTCCCAGAGTCTCTGGTCATAGGCCAGCAGTGATTCCTGGCACTTCTTGGAGTAAGGGCTGCCTGGATACTTGAGGCCTCCATTCTTGAGTGTTACTTCAGTTCCTGGGGTCATTGTTCGCAGGTGTGGCCACAGTTCCTGGAACCTCTGGTCTCAGGAGCTGTTGCCACTGCTCCCCTCTTTCCACTGCCTCCAGAAGGTCTAGTCCACCCACTTTTAGAAGCATAGATGTATGGATCTCTCAAGCATTCTGGTGTGCTGTGCAGAGAGTCCTTTGTTGATCAGTGAATGTCCTACTGGTTGTAACTTAGAGAGGAGAGACAACTCACTCTGCCAAGATGTTGATGTCTCCTATTTTACCTACTGTATAGACTACATCACGTTCCCCCTCCAAAAGTCTAGTTGCCATCTGTCACTGTACACATGTGTCTCTTTATTCTTTTAGCCCTCCTCCATCTCTCTTCCCTTCTGGTAACCCTCCATCTGTTCTCTGTATCTATGTGTTTGTTTGTTTATCTTCCACATATGAGTGAAATCATGTGGTATTTATTTTTCTCCACCTGACTTATTTCGCTCAACATGATACCCTCAAGGTCCAGCCATGTTGTCACAAAGGGTAAGATTTCATCTTTTTTATGGCTGAGTAGTATTTCATTGTATGTGTGTGTGTGTGTGTGTGTGTGTATCTATATTCTTGACAACAGCCAAAACAAGGAGTGGAGAAGGGAGGAGGTGACTTAGTATCCAAAGATGCTAAAATATATTACCTAAACTGTACAGATTTCAACAAAAATTACAAAATATGCTGTCAAAGAAAAACTGCTCTGGACAGAGCTAAATATGAAACAAGGAATTTATTCCTTGAGATTGAACTCAAGTCCAAGTACAAGTCTGAATATATATGTTTATATGTATACACACACACACATATATATACACACACACACATCTTCTTTATCCTTTCATCTGTCCATGGGCACTTAGGGTGTTTCCAAGTCTTGGCTATTGTGAATAATGCTGCAATGACCATAGGGGTGCATATATCTTTTCAAATTGGTGTTTTCATGTTCTTTGGATAAATATTCACAAGTGGAATAGCTGGATCATATGGTAGTTCTATTTTTAATTTTTTGAGGAATTTGCATACTGTTTCCCACGGTGACTGCACCAATTTACATTCCCACTAGCAGTGTATGAGGGTTCCCTTTTCTCCACATCCTCTCTAGCACTTGTTGTTTCTTGTCTTTTTAGTAATGGCCATTCTGACAGACATGAGATATCTCATTGTAGTTTTGACTCACTTTTCCCTAATAATTAGTGATGCTGAACATCTTTTCATGTGAAGTGTTCGTATGTTCAATCTGACATCTGGTCCCTCGCACAGGTAGTTTGTTTTGCCTTCTCTTTCCTATGTATGGGTCTCATATTCTTATTTCTTTGCATTGACAAGGACCCCTTTCTTGATCAAAGTTTAAGCAAACTCTTTTGAGCCCTCTTCTTGATTAAGCCCTGTCTTTGGACTGTCAAGAACAGTTTTAGCAAAGAATCCTGTTGAGCCCAGTTTTAGCAAGAATTCTGCTAAGTCAGTTTAGCAAGAACCTTTCCACTGTTGAAATTCAGTTAAGTTCTTCTTCCCCTATCCTTGATATCTAATCAAGTTCCTATCAGTAATTTTCAGTCCAGTGACTCTCTCTCACTGCTTGTTGATTATAAATCCCCTGCTGTCCCTGTTGTATTCAGAGTTTGAGTTCAATCTCAAGGAATAAAGTCTTCATTTCATACTTAATTCTGTCCAAAGCAATTTTTCTTTGAAAGCATATATTGTAATTTTTGTTGAAATCTGTACATTTTAGCATCTTGGGATACTGATTCACCTACCCCCTTCTCCACTCCTTGTTTTGGTTGTTGTTTGCTTGTTTGTTTTGTGACTTGGCTAGGCTATGTTAGTGAGGCCTATTTCCCTGACTGTGTGAACCTTTTGGTGTCACTCCTCAGAGAGTGCAAACTTAGGCACATGCACAGGCATCTTGCAATTACAGTGGTTTTTACCAACACTCTCTTTTTTATTGTCTCTTTCTCTGATCTCTGCGTTAAGCTGTCTGCTTCATTTGGTATTACATTTGGCCTGTTAGGCTCCACTAATTATAGGGTGATTGCTCTGTTGTTTTCAATAAAGCCCTGGGGCATAAAATGCTCAACAGTCTGATCCAATTAAATTCTGTCAGGGTTGGTTTTGGAGGCCAGTCTTTGAAGCTTGTTCTGACCCTCAGCAGACATTCTTTTTTTTTTTTACTAACTCTCTCTCTCTGATTTTCATTGGCATACTAGCTGACTAGTTTAACTCAGGGCTCTTAATTAAGGGAAGCTATTGTTTTCTAGTGTACGCTTAAGCTTGATCTTCTCCAGGCTGTGTTTAAAATTGTCAGCTCTTTTGGGGAAAGCGTAGGAGCTCTCTGTTTTTATGGACTGCTTCTCTCCCTGGGCAAAGACTCGGAGCTATTACTCTAGGCAGAGCAGTAGCCTCTGGTTTTTGCAGTTTGCTTCTTCTGGTGTGGAGATTCTGCTCTAAGAGAAAACTGGGGTGAGGGCAATCAGGGTCCCTATATTTTTGGCCTGCCACTGTTAGGTAGAGACTTTGTCCTATGCATAGTGACTGGTTAGAAGAAAGGAACCCATGACCTCTTGGCCACACTCACCAAGGATTTAGCCTCTTCAACTTTGATTTGGAGGGGATAAAAAATGCTAGTAGCCTGCACTCCCAGTGAGATATTGTAAGCCTTGGTTGGGAACTGAAGGGTAAGGGAACCCTGCCTTCTTGGTCATACCTGTCCAGAGTAGAGTTTCTGTTAAGCTGAGCTGAGGGTGGAGAGGAAAGAGGGAGCAGGTCCTGGTTCAAATGTCAGAAACCTTTGCTATTTTTACCAAGTTTTAGTAGACTTTTCTTGAATAAGTGTTTCTTCATTTGCTGTGTTTTCCCTTAGGACAATTTCTAGAGACATCAAATGGTTGTGGTTTTTTACACTTTTTGTCTGCTTGTTTAGCTGTCAAGTGGGTCACTACTGCTCCTCTTGCTGTCATCCCCAAAGTGGACATTATGTCACAATTTTAATTGAAATTCAATTCATTTAATAGGTATAAGACTGTTCAGATTTTCTATTTCTTCTTTTCTCTCTTTTGGTGAGTTGAGGTTTTTTATAAGCTCATGCATTTAATCTAAATTTTTTAATTTACTGGTATGAAGTTGTTCATATGATTTTTAATTGTCTTTTAAAAATCTATATAATGTGTACTGCTGTTCTCTCTTCTATCTCTGATATTTATTTTGTGTCTTCTCTGATTTTTCTTGATCTTTTTTGTTAGAGGGTCTAGATCTTATTACTCTTTACATAGAATCAAGTTTGTCTGTTTCATTTCTCTTTGATTAATTCCTATTCTTAATTATTTTCTGCCTTAAGAATTGTGTGGATTTATATTCAGTGTTTTTCCAAAAAGTTATTGACAAGCCAACTTAGGTCGTTAATATTTTTCAGCCTTTCTTCCTTTCTAATATATGCATTTAAGGGTATAGAATACCTTACTAAGCACAGAGAGCTGCATGCCATAGCTTCTCACATATTGTGTTTTCATTATCACTCAAAGATAATGTTAAATTTGGTTTTCATTCTCTTTTTACCCATGAATTATTGAGAAATGTATTACTTAATTTCCAAACACTTTGATATTTTCTGTTATCTATTTGTTTATTAATTCTTACCTTTATTCATCTATCCTCAGAGAACGTATTCTGAATTATTTCAATACTTTGAAATTTGTGAATACTTGGTTAATGGACCTAGTAGAAGATCAATTTTGGCAAATGTCTCATTTGTTGTTGAAAAGAATTTATATTCTGTATTTGTAGGTTGTATTGCTCTATATATGTAAATTAGATCAAATGTATTGGTCTTGTTGCTTAAGTCTTCAATATTTCTACTTATTTTTTTTCCAATTCATCTATCAATTATTTAGGGAGGTATATTTACATGTCCCACAATGACTTTAGATTTCTCTATTTTTCTTTTTATTTCTGATATTTTTTGCATTGTATATTTTGAAGCAGTATTACTAGAAGCATACAGATTTAGAATTTTAGTACCTTCCTATTAGATTGACCATTTTATCACTATAAAACATACCTCTTTATCTCTAGTACTATTTCTTGCCTTGCGGTCTACCTTGTTGGATATTTATATAGCAACACCTACTTTCCTTTGTTTATAGCATACATGTATGTATTTCTTCCACACTTCGACTTTTAATCTTCCTGTGTCCTTACATTTAATGTGTCTCTCTTTAAGTAGCATATGAATTACTATATTTATCCTGTCTGATTTGAAGTATTTAGCTTATTTAAATCACTCTAATTATTGATATATTTGTGTTTATGTCTCTCATCTTACTATTTGTTTTCTATTTGACCCTCCTGTTCTGTGTTCCTACTGATTGAATTAGACTGCAAGATCTTAATAGAGGAAACTTGTGGACACCCTAAACTTGTATTCGAAATCATGTACACACATGTGTGGGGAAACGGATGTATCCATTCCTTCAAGGTGTATGCATGTGCTGAAGAGAAAGTGTCTAGTTCTCATTGGTTTCAGAAGGGAGTTTATGATGTAAAAGAAAAAGTGATGGTCACAGGCTAGTAGGATGCAGAGTATGAATTTGTTTCCAATACCTGAACTCTTAGCAGTTGAGCTATCCTGCGGCTATCATGAGTAAAATTTTGATATCCTTACTGATTTTTTTTCAGACTATATTATTAATTACCAAGAGACTTACAATATTCTTTCTCACTATGATTATGGATTTCTTTTACTTGTCCTTTTATTCTGATTTTTCTTTTTTGCTTTATGTCTTTTGGTGCATGTAAACGATTATGATACCATCCTCGTGTATTGATATTTTTTCTTTATTACGTGTCCCTCTTTATCCATATAAAGGCTCATTGCCCTGAATTATACCTTGCTCTATATTGAAAAAGCAATACCAGATTTCTTATAGATACAATTTGTATACTATACCTCTCAACATACTCTTAGGTTCACCCTTTCTCTGTTCTATATTCAATGTGAATCTTATATAACCATCATATAGTTTTACTTTTTCTTGGAATACTGAGGGACAGAGTGGACATTTAGACCCAACTAGAAGCAACAGTTTCCAACACCTTAACTCTTAGAGCCTGAGCTGTATTGCTTCCCTAATATTGCAAGTTCTCTCTCTTCTCAGTTTCCATGTTCTCCTTGGCTGATCCCATCCACTTCTGAAGTTGTCACTACAGTCTTAGTGATGAGGACACCCAATTCGACATCTCTAGCCCAGACTGTTCTCTGGTCTTATAGACTTTTGCCCAATTCACTAGTGAAACGCTCCTCCTGAATGTCCCAAGGGTACCTTGATTTCAACAGGCCCAAAATTTGTTCCCCCATTAATCAACATTAACCCTGTTTCTCTGCCCCCAGGATTCCCTCTCAGTGATGCTCAAGCTGCAACACTGGCTCTGATCACAAGGTGGCCCTTTACTCTACTTTTTAAGTTTCTCCAATAGATAGCCAAGTTTTGTTAAAGGAGAAAAATAAATCCATCATTATTTTTTAAAACAAGTTAGGAGATATTATTTACTGCACAGTACCTATTCGTTTGTGGGTTTTTTTGAGGAAAATTAGCCCTTAGCTAACATCGACTGCCAATCCTCCTCCTTTTGCTGAGGAAGATCAGCTCTGAGCTATCACCCGTGCCCATCTTCCTCTATTTTATATGTGGGACGCCTGCCACAGCATGACTTGATAAGTGGTGCTGTAGGTCCACACCCAGGATGCAAACTGGTAAACCCCGGGCCGCCAAAGCAGAATGCACAAACTTAACCGCTGCGTCACTGGGGCAGCCCCAATACCTATTCGTTTTTGAAAATGTGTATGGATCAAAATCATTTAAGGAATTTACCTGGCACATTTCTCTCTCATGAAATATGCATTCATATAACAAATATCTATCTTCTCCCATCGGTAAGAGGTGTCCTAATTTTCTACTGGATAGCTTTTCTCTGTGTCCTAGCTTCTAGCTCTTTGTAGTTTTCTGCTCCCTCCTAATTTCTTCTTTTCATAACTTGTACTTATTATGACCTCTCAAGTCCCTAATGTCAGGGATCTTTTCTCCTTTGCTTTTTTCCTTGTTGAGTCTCAGCACCAATTGCATAATTATCTCCATTATGCAATGGAGTTTTATCCAATGTAAGAGAAAAGATAATTCCTCTTAGAGGAAACATCCAGATTTGGACTTGTCACTACTAAAATACCCAGAAAAATAATGTAATTTCAAAATTATATTAAGAAAACAGGTATCTGTCTCTAGGTGTTCCAATTAAGGTTTTAATCGATTTATTATTTGCTTTACTGAGAGGCTGAGAACACTGATTCTGGAGCCCAAAGTTTTGGCTATATCCTGGTTTTACAACTTACTAGCTGTACAACCTCAGGTAATTTGCTTAACCTCTGTGTGCCTCAATTTCTTTCTGTGTAAAGTGGGTACATTGATAATATAGTCCTCACAGGTTTCTTTTGAGGAATAGATTGATTAGAACCTGTAAATAGCTTAGAACCCTGTCAGGAACATGGTAAACACTAAAAATATGTCATGAGAATTGTTATCATTACCATTATTTTCTGCATTTTCCAAGCTAACATGATGACATTGTAGGGGAGGAAGAATTATTCCTCTACCCTCTAGGTTCTTCTGGTTGGTCTAAGAATTAATGAGACAGAATAACATGAGAAAATCAAGGTTTCATAACATGTATACACAGGAGAAGCCCAGGAAAACTGAGGCACTCACCAAAATGACAAATGCCACCACCTTAAATACCATCTTCAGCTAAAGACAAATGAGTATGTTGGGGGTAGTGGTTTAGGATTTCAAAGGGGAGGAAAGTAATTCACATGGAGATGGAAAAACAAATGTTTGATAAACAAATGTTTGCTGGGCTACCTATAGACAATGTGATGAGGGAGAGAGAGAGAACTTTGATCAAAATGGGCTTAGCAAGGACCCTCCCAGACTACCATACCCAGAATTATCTACGGTGATGGCCTGTCCTGGGACAGGCCTTTTATCTTGAATTCTTTTAGGCAGTTGGGGGAAAATCAAAGTTTCTTTCAGGGTCTTTTATCCTTAAAAACAATCAAGCCAAAGAGACACGTTTTGGGGTGGCCAATTCTGGTCCCCCACTATATATATATATATATTCAGAATTGTTTTAATGGCAATAAGATTGGAAGTGTACAAAAAATTAAAATATAAAAACATGACATTGAAGTAAATAACAACAGAAAACTCACTTTTATTCACACATCCATTCCAAAATGTCATCAGCGGTGAATTCTTGATACTTTTTTCTACTTGTGCATGCACATTCACATATATATTTATACACTTTACTTTCTTGATTGTTAGATTATAGCATCAACAACATACACCATTGATTCAGAAAGACTTTTTTGAGAAAAAATAAAACCATCACATAAAATCTACACATCTATTTTATGATGTATCCCAATGTGAGAAATGTTGAATAATTTTTAAAAATAAACCCTAACATAGAATAAGACAATTTATGTCATACAGTATATGCATTTTTAAGATCTCTGATATTTTGGTGTACTTCCTTGCATTCTTTTTCTAGGCATATTTATACTTTACATAAACTGCATATTTGTGTCTCCTCAAAATTTGTATGTTGAAACCTAAGCCTCCTTGTGGTGGTAATTGGAATCTGGGCCTTTGGGAGGTGATTAGGTCCTGAGAGTGGAGCCCTCGTGAACGGGATTAGTGCCACTACAAAAGAGGCTCCAGTAGGCTCCCTTGCCCTTTCGACCATGTGAGGCCAAAGTAAGGTGAAGGCAATCTATGAAACAGGAAGGGGGCCCTCTCCTGACGCCAAATCTGCCAGCTACTTGATCTTGGACTTCCCAGCCTCCAGAAATGTGAGAAATGAATTTGTTATTTAAGCCACCCAGTCTATGGTATTTTTGTTATTGCAGCCCAAATGGACTAAGACAGTACTCAACATAATTGAGTTTCCACTGCACTACCAGTGGTTCTCCAGTGTTAGTTGTTGTTAGTGCCATCAAGTCCATTCCGACTCCTAATGACGCTGTGTACAGCAGAGAAGAACCCTGCCCCATCTTTTTGCACCATTCCCTCACCTTCTGATGCTATATCAGACAACGCTCCACTGATATTCATAGGATTTTCAGTGTTGGTACACATCGGAATCTCTCAGGGGAGCATGACAATAATGTATGTTTTGGGGCCCAGTTGGAAGTGTGTTTGATTCATGGAATCTATGGAGGGGTACCAAAGTCTACATTGTTAGCAAGGGAAACAGGAGATTCTGAAGCAGGCAGTCTGTGTGACACACTTTGAAAATCGTGCTAAATTTTATTCATGTTTTAATTTGGCGTGCAATCTGGCCCCTACTAGGCTCTTTAGGAAATGCAAGTCTTTGGCTCTAAAGAAATGAAATACTTGCCTGCTGTTTTTAGTCAAGAGGAGAACTGGGGTAAGGACTTGAGGATATCCACAGAGTCATAATGGCCATATTGAACATTTATTCAACACTTACAATGTGTCAAACATAGTCATAGGCACTAGGAATATAAGGTTGATAAAGAAACTGTATTTGCTATGAGAATGGCACAGTTTTGCAGAGGAGTAATTGCTAACACTTTCATGGAATTTTTTTATCTTATAAAATATTTTAAACTCTTTCGTATAGGGACAAGATCAGTTTTGGGGGTGTTATGCACTTTTGATCAAATTTATGTATTTCATGTTTGTCTTGCCCTGGTGGATGGGTCTGCCCAGAATTTTTTCTATGAGAGACTGTGGGGTGCCCTGAGAGAGAAGTCACCTCTGGCAAGAACAGGGCAGGCATAAAAAGCTAATGTTGTCACCATCTGGAGTTTATTCTTATAAATTTCCACTGCTAAAATATATAGAAAAACAACATAGTCTATTATAATTAAGATAATAAGTGGCTGACTCCAATTGTTCATCATTTTATTTTATTAATCATTTACTTTATTAATGAAGTCTCATATTCACGTCTTGACCCAGAACTCTCCACCCAAATGGAATCATGTCTGAGTCTCTGGAGAGGAGAGGACCCACAAGTAAAATAAGAAAGGCCTGCTTTCTCTAAGACCGTGGTTAAGATATCAGTTACTGAGGCACATTTGTGTGGTACTCACTTCCATAAGTGTAACAGTGATCTCAGAAATTAGTGGGGCTTAGTCACCTTGGCGACTCCAACACATCAACTGCTGTCAGAAGAAGGAAAAAGATGAAGGAGAAGTGACAGCAGTGTCTAGAAGACATGCAGTAGCCAGAGGAGGGTGGCACCCAATTCTCAGCTGCTTGAACTTGTCTCTAGGCACAAGTTAGAGATCTCTCAGTCCTCCCTGAATATTTCTGGGTTGTGGGGCTCTGAATGGGCAGGGGAGTAGGGTAGGGTCCAAGCCAACACAGTTCACCCATTCAGTACCTCATCTGATTCATTCAGCAGTCCTAGGAGGCAATAGTATTCCCTTTCCACAGATGGCAAGGGTGACCCTTTAAAGTAATGCTATGGTAATAAACACTAGGGTTATGTTGCTAAAAAAGAAATTCTAAAAAATAACTTGAAATGCATTTTGTTGTTTTAATAAGTTTTTATTAAATGATACTTTTTTAAAAAGCTGATTGACACATTACTTTGATTGCTTTTGTTATATTCAGGGAAACAAGTAATACATACAATTTGGGGGAAATAGAGTTATTAAAGAGAAAAAATTTAATCCATTCCTAATTATCCCATATAAAGATAAACACTTGCATTTTAATATACATACTTTAAGATTCTGTTAATAATAAGTTAATATATGCAAACATATGTGATTTAAAATGAAACAATGATAAATTTACACACTGCTCTGTATTTGTTTTCAATTTAAAATACATAACGAATATCGTTCTATTCAAATGAGTGAAACACCTCTGACAAAGAAAGACTTGTTGCTTTGGTCAGAATGCAATATTCAAATAGAAGCTGGCAATACTAAAAGTTTTGAAGCAACTGAATCAGCAAAATTACGTTGAGAAAAGGCAAAGAAACAGAAAACAGCATTAAAAAATATTAACCTCAGAAAAAACCCTGTTTTCAAGGCATAAGGAAAAACTCATCCTGGTGGTGATAATGTGGACAGTCCTCATTAAGGCCATGTGGACTTAACTTCATCGCCCTGAGTTTAACTCTCTAATCGATTCCATGAATCATTCTATATCATCTGAATCTCCATCTATCATGTTAATGTTATTGACAAACCTGTTGAGCACACCTCCTCTAAAATTCTGGGAAAATGGAGCCCAACCCCCCCTAATATTGTCTTTGGGCTCCTGGCTTCATTCTCTGCCATATGGCGAGCTTCCTCTCCATTCTACACAGGGTCTTGATCCCCTCCTTCTTTTTCCTTTTTCTTTTTTCCTGGAGGACGTTTTCCACGTTGAGATTTTTTTTCCCCGGCTTATTCCACTTTGGACTCCATTACTCCTAGGAGACAAAAGGCAAGCGAAGGGCTGAATGCTTGGTGGAAAGATCAGCACCGAGGACAGAGGCCCTACTATGCACCTTTGAAGATTCAGATATCAACGGGTTTTTTCAATTCTATTTTTCTCACCAAAGAGGACTCGTGCACCCTCTAGGGGGCCTCCAGCCGGAGCTCCTCCCTCTCGCTCGCTCCTCTCTCCTCCCTCCTCTAAAGCTCCCCATTTTTCCTTTAGATCCTTCCCCAGGCCTACGCAGGCACCAAAAGAGAGAATACCCAGGGGAACCTTGTTTCCGCCCCCCACCACTGTCCCTCGCACTGACCTACGTCTATCCTTGCTCTCTCCTGCTTCGCATTCCCGCAGCGAGATCCGTGGCCCTGAACCCACTGACCCTCAGACTTGCAGACGGCTAGGGTCGGGGAAGCCGGAACTGCTGCCGCCAAGAACTTAGTGCCGACCCGCCACCGCCCGGCCCCTTCCCAGACCCGTCCGGCGTCTCCTATCACCCAACTTTGTCCCTCCTTATCCTCTCTTTCTCCCAAGCCATCCTCAGCCTCTGGTACTCCTCGTCTTTTAAATACCCACAATGGTAGTAGAGGAGGAACTATTTAAATAGGACTTATAGCCTCCATCTCTGTTTTCTTCTCCTGTGATTCGTTTCCACACCCTTACTACCAAAATGTTTTGCACCGAGATGGGCATGGGACACGGGGAGCGCGGGTTGTATGAGTGGAAAGCTTTCCAGCATATACCCATGTACCAATATTCATATACCGCTTGCCCCCAGGCCACCCAAAACGGACTTTGGGTAAGGAAAGGGTGTGAAGAACACGGACCCTGGCCCACTTGATGGTTCTGCCCTCAGCCGCCAGCCATCCTGATGCCAGCGTTACCACAGGCTTCTCCAGTTGGAACACAGACCGACAGCTTTCCAGAACAGTT
This sequence comes from Equus przewalskii, assembly GCF_037783145.1. Taxonomy (NCBI): domain Eukaryota; kingdom Metazoa; phylum Chordata; class Mammalia; order Perissodactyla; family Equidae; genus Equus; species Equus przewalskii. Next base: position 83,199,406 of record NC_091863.1, read on the forward strand.
GTTTTTCCCTTAATCCTTGACCATAAGCTTTTCTTCCTCTGCGACAGGAATCATTACTCAGAGGATACAAAAGACGGGTGGAAAGGGACTTGAGCCCAGGTACACTCCCGTCCTGTAACTGCCACATCACAGAAGAGTTCAGGCTCCCAATCCTCCCTCCTACTCAAGCAGGGCAGCAGAAACCCTCAACCCCTCCTCCTCCTGTCACCCTGGATCTGGAATGTCTCTTTTTCCACCTTGGCATTTCAGGAGACCAGATGTAGTATTTGGCTTTCTCTAATTATCAAGGAGAGGCAGCATTTTCTCTTGCAGTTATTGTCCACTTACAATTCTTGTAGAATTAGCCCTTTCCCAGGTTCTAACCACCCTCAACCTGCTCCATCTCCCTACCTCCTCTCCCTGTAGTTATTATTTTTCCCCTGAGGCCCTGCCTAAATGGCCAGAAAGCTAAGTATCAGGAACGGAGGCTGGGAGTGGAAAGTGAAACGTTAGCTTTCTTTTATGTACTTTTCTGTTCCAACTTTTAAACTTAAAATGCTTTGATTTTACATTACAGAAATATAATACTTACACCTTGGGGGGAGGAAGAGAATAGAATTTATCCCAAGATTTCTCTTTTCATTGAGGTACCTTGTTATTTGGCTAACATATATCACATAGAAAACATTTTCCATCTGATACAAAGGAAAGAGTAAATTTTTTAAACATGCTAATTGTTCACAACCTTTAAGACATATTCTTTGGGGAGAAAAGTAATTTACAATAAAAAATAAGATTTTCTACTAAATAGGAAATCCTCCGTAGCTTGGTCATATTTATATTTATCAACTAGAGAATGTTTCTAATACTTCCCAAATAGCTTTAAAAAAACCAGCCTAATTAGTTTGAAAATTTGAAACCTAAAGTTTTCTAAAACAAATCAACATTTTGCATGGTCAATAGATTAATTCCTGTGGAATGTAGTAAGTGTCTTACTTTTGTCCTGTTTTGGAAAAAATGATCTATCTTTTCCACTTCTGGGAGTTTTTCATCTTCATAAATAACTGGTTCAGCTACATTCTGTTAGAAGGATGCAGCCTGCTAGGCCTCTGACCTCTGGCCTGCTTATCTCCAGAGAACCCAGGAGGAACATAACCTTGCTGCAGGAGGTAATGTCTTTGGGCATATTGCTTAAACTCTGTTTATTTTTTTTCATATATAAAATGGAAATGAAAATATCTTCCTTGCAGTTTTGGGGAATATAAAATGAAATAAACTAGTAAAGCACATTTCCCTTTTCAGGACATTCTAAGGATGTCTAGAACCATTTCCATCAAGCTGGAAAAAAGCAGCTGCTATTCAGGATGTTTCAATCTTCCTAAGGCCAATATATTCAAATGTTTTACTATACACACACTTCTTTCTAAAATTCTGAGAGCTTGCCTGTGATCTCTTGTTTTAGAGGTAAGGCCAGTACAGGGAGAGTAGCTTACTAAAGGTCACACAGTCAGGTCTAGGTCTGGCACTGGAACTACTGTCGCCTGTCTCTCACACCAGTGTTCTGTTCAGCCAACCCCAAACCATTCTGGCGCTCAAATACACATGCTTCCCAGAAGACAGAATAATGTAACAGAAGAGCAAGTGAAGTAAAACGACAGGGGGTGAGGGTTTTTTCTTTCCCCATAATCCACTGAGCTCTTTATTCTGCTTCACAAAAGGGCACCAAAACTCAAACAAAAGAAAAATACATGTTTATGTCTCCTCCTATTATTTTTCAAATGTTACCTCTGAAGAGCTATACCATTTTTATTGGCAAATTTGTGACTTTTACCAAAGACTGAGGTGAGGTTGAAGGGTAACCAATACCTGTTGAAGATTTTATATGAAACAAGTGTTATCATTTAAAATTCCCAAAAGTCAGTTCTATTGATACCGACCCTGATATCAGTTTCCCTACATTAAAGCCAGCATATATGGGGTTAAAACCAAAACACTCATTCCCTCCTTACTCCCTGGCTTCCTGGCTCCGGAATACACTGTCCTCCATGGAGACAGACACCGCCAAGGACAAGCACCTGGCTTCATCATCTCCTCCCCACAAAGAGATACAGGCTGGTGGGAAAGCTGCTGACCAGCAAGGTCACGGGCTCCCTCCTCTCTGCAAGTCATCTCAAGGCCAAAGACAGGCTGGTGGGAAAGCTCCGCCCAGCAAGGCCATATGCTCCCCCTCCCCTGCCTAAAACCCCAAATAAAAACCCTTCCTTTTAGCTTTTCAGGGATTTTGGGATTTCAGCATTAGCTGCCCTCTCTCCTTGCTCAGCGCTATGCAATAATAAAATTCCTACTTTCTTCCACTACACCTGGTGTCAGAGATTGGCTTGCTGTACAACAGGTGAGTGAACTCACTTCAGGTTCGATATCACTATGAGGTGTGTATTATTATTCCCTTCTTTCAGATGAGGAGACTCGGGCTCACAATGTGTACCTGACAATTGATGATTCTGCAGGCAGCATAGCTTCCTGAAAATACCACCACCAGGACTCTGGAGTCAAACATTACTTTTTTTTCTTCATTTTGAATCTTTTTCCCCAAATCAAATCCTAATATAATTATAATAATAGATTGTACACAATAATGAACTTGTCACGCACTATTCTCAGGACTGTAGGTGTATTAACTCATATAAGTTACTTAAAAATATATAAAAGTATTAAGAATAAAGTTAAAACTACATTCAAAAATCTCACTCCTCTCCCAGGCTCTATTTTTTTCTTTACAACCCGCTGCCAAACCAACCGTGCTCCACAACAGCCAAGGACCAGGCTGCAGATGAAACCGAGGCTGGGGGAGGGGTGGAGGTTGTAGGAGTTCTTAATCCTGGGAAAGGAAGGCAGGAAGAGAATTCTTGAAAGTAGAAAGTTTAGTAGCTTCAGAAAAAGATGCAGCCCCTCCCTAGTAATCAGAGAAAGGCAAATCACATCTTTTCCCCTGGAATAGGCAACAACAAAAAAGACTGACAGGACCAAATGTGTAAGGGGGGAGGAGGCAGAGGGCGGGCCCATTTCTGCCGCGCTTTTGGTGGGAGTGGAAATTGGGGACCCGAGCTCACTGGTGACGTAGATCTCACGTGACCAGGAGTCGACGTGTGCAGAAGTCCTGCTAGTCTGGTCCTTGTTCCCGTCTGGGTACCAGCTTCCTTCAGCAGCGCGTACGGTGGGGCCTGAGGCCAGGGGAAAGAGAAGGAGTCAAGTTGCTGAAATTTTGCAGGTTGGTGTCAAAATAGGTGCTGCCCAGGGATTTCTAGAGTGGGGGGTGATATAGGGCAGAGACTTGAGGGAGTCCTGGTCAAGTCCATCTCTCTACCTCCCACCTCCAGGTCTGCAGGAAATAATGACCCTTGGGAAAGGAACTAGGGGTCCCGGGAGAAGGACAAAGAGACCTGTGATAGTTTAAAAATCATCATCCTCTGCTGCCTCAGACAGCTTTCCCAACGCCTACCCTCCCCCCCAACCCCCGCCTCAGTCTTAGAGATAGTTTGGAAATAATCTGCTTTTCCTACTCCCTGTGTGATGGGAAATTCGAGCTGTCTTGCATTGTGGAGAGGGGGAGAACTGGGGTAAACAAAAGGTGAGAAAGTTTCCACAACCGAGAATCTTAATGAGGAAAAAGGTACGTGGCTACCTACCAAGTGCTCGCCCCACCCCCAACCTCTCCCCCACCCCTTCCCCCTCCCGTTTCCCGTTTGTCCGCAGGTCTGTCGTTCATAGCACTGCACAAAGCTGAAAAAGGTGAGGAAGAAACTGACCACATCAGTACAGGTAGGTGAGGGGAATATTATAAACACCGTTGGGGTTGAAGTGGACGAGGGCGGGACAGAAGTTGTGGGCCCCACCTTTCCTCTCTCTCACCTTATCCCAGCCTACTCTGCTCTAAGAGGGTCTTGTGTTACGCCCTGTGCGGGAGAAATGGTTGAGTAGGGCCTTGAAAAAGGCTGGAGGAAGGGACAAGAGAGAGGTGAGGAGGTGGAAAGTGGGGGTAAGAGCCGCAAGCTCAGGGAAGCCCTGATTGCTGATTGAGTCTCCCAGATGGAAGATATTTGATAATAGCTCTGAATCAAAAAAAGCAAATGCTGAGACCTCACTTACTGTCTCCTTTTTGCTTCCTAGAAGTAATTGCCTTTAAAGGGGAATAAGCAGAAAGGAAGGAAGAGAGACAGACACAAGATGAAACCCTGTCAAAAAATTGAAGGAAGACCAGAAAATGAGAGTGAACCAAAGACTGAGGAAGAGCCAAAGCCTGAGGAAAAGCCAGAGGAGGAGGAAGAGCCAGAGGAGGAGGAGAAAACAGAAGGAACTTTTAGAGAAAGGCTGATTCAATCTCTCCAGGAATTTAAAGAAGATATACACAACAGGCATTTAAGCAAGGAAGATATGTTTAGAGAAGTAAATGAAATAGACGAGATAAGGAGAGTAAGAAACAAACTTATAGTGATGCGTTGGAAGGTTAATCGAAACCATCCTTACCCCTATTTAATGTAGTTTACCTTGATCTTTACTTTTTCTGATATAACATTGCCATATAGCTTTCTTTTGATTTGCATTTTCCTGATACACCTTTGTCCATCTTTATACCTTTAACTTGTTGCTGTTAGTGGTTTTAGATGCATCTCTTGTTATCTGCTTCTCTATCACATTTTGAACCAATCTACAAATCTCTGCCTTTTAATAGGAGAGCTTTACTCATTTTTACAAAAAGAGGTTCTTGATAGGATATAAAATGAAAAAAGGTTACCAAGTAATTTGTGAATATCGTATTTTTGAAAGGGAATATTACATTTGTATATTACATATATGCACAGAAAACACATGAAGGATGAAAGACAAAAAATACAGTCAGGAGTAGGATTTTGAGTGATTTTTTTATTCTGCTTATTTGTATTTTTCCTTATTCCTATAATGTACACACATTATTGTTAAAATAATAAAAGTTTTATAACAAAAAAGAAGTAACCAACAGCACTTATCAGTTTATTTCTAAAGGCACTGGGGCACTTAATATTTGTTGACAGAATTTTAGAAGCAAATATGAACTCCAAATTACTGCCACTTAGATAGAAGAATAGATTTGACATCTTTTCTCATCTGTAAAATAGAGATAATAACAATACAATCTTAAGGAATCTTGTAAGGACCAAATAAGGTAATGACTGAGCTATATTTGACAGTTTTTTTCCCCATCTGCCCATGCAGGATCCTAACTCCTGAGGGATTTGTTTCAGCTATTTGGGAGGGTAGAGAAAGTAGTTCTTACCTGTGCTTAAGAACAAATCCAGGCAACTGGTAGGTGCCACATTTATGTTCCTCTCCTGCTGTGCCTGCCCAACATCCCATCTCCCTCCCCTTGGTACTACCAAGTATGCTGGGTATTCCTGCCCCTTCATCCAGGCCCTGTACCTTTCAGGCCCCTACCACTGATGATGTGCTAGAATTCTCAATTAGTGAAGCCCAACATATTTCTTTGGAACCCCTGGTGGCCTGAATCCCGAGACTGACCTCTACAGAAGTGGGGAGAATCTCCATCTCTTGGATTTGGATGGACATTTATGCAGGGCTACTCGGGCCATGATATCTTATAGATAACTTGGCAACTTTGGGATTTTAATCACGTGCCCCCTCTTCCCCATAAGACTCAGACACAATGGGTCTGTTTAGGGGTTGGACCAGAAGACAAGTCAAAGTGACAGATGTTATGCTTTAGTCAGAGTTTCTTCTCTGAGTCTAAAGATTATGGTTTTGTCTTTCTGACTCTTATTTCCTTAGGGTGAGTGATCTCTCCCAGAAGACCCATGGCAAGCCCTCCTCACCAGTTCAACAGATACACCTAGACCTGTGTAAATTTTAAAGAGAGGTTCAAGTCAGATTTGGGGATACTCTCATCCTTACCTGGAAACATGAAAGTGCTCTGTAAGACTTACTGTGTATCTATATCCACATCCAAATCTAAATATGTATCTGTATATGTGTATATGGCTCACAGTTGTGCCAGTTGTGTGTTATTTTATTTTTCTTCTATGATGCTCTTTTTGGAGCAATTCATGTCTTCAGGCTATTCTTCAAGGGTGCAACAGCCTGATAGATGCTGGTTGGGCTAGATTCCAGCTAGAGTGAGATGAGGGTCTGGCCAGGGGCTCACTGTGGCAGTTTTACAAGACAGGATGAATCCAGACCCCTGGCGCTCTGAGGGGTGGCACTGGGGCAAGATGTGGAAGGGCTCATCTAAGCCACACTCCTCTCCAGGATGAGTCTGCCTTTGGTTTCTCTTCTCCAGCCTGCAGCAGGCACCACACCCTCCTAGGCTGATGGCTGGGCTGTCCTGGACATACTTACTTAGAAGATATTGACTGTCCTTATTGCAGATCAGAGCACTAGACTTCCTTTCCCCCTTTTTTCCTTCACAAGGGGGCTTGATGGGAACTTTTTATAGGGAAGAAGATAAGACCTCAAAATTCACTAACTAGAAACACTGGTTGTGATAGTCTTTGTCCCAGCTATGACTACTCTGGATATAATCAGATAACTTGGGGTTAAAGTAGAAGGTCCTGGTGGTAGGTGGAGATGATTTTAGATAATACACAAATATTTTAAGTTGTAATATCCATGTATTTATTTGAATGTGTATTAATAAATACTCTCCATTTAAGGGAAATGATGATAGTTTAGATTTAGGGTAATGTTATAATGTTTCCTTTTCAAAAAAGTATTCAAATTAAATAAGTGAGTCAGTTTGAAGACAAACATGAAGTAGAACACAATAGCATAGGTGGTACACAGATAGGGCAAAAATCATCCTAATGGGAAACTTTACCCTAGCACAATCGATTTAGGGATGATATCTGGAAACACCTGTCAAGAACCATGCAGTCTGAGATTTTACCCTACTTAGAAGTTAACAAGTTAATCTGTTTAATGGCAGAAGACACTAGAATCCTGGGTCAGAGACAAAGGACATTATTACTCAAGGCAAAAGCAGTAGCCAGAGGGGCTGGCCCCGTGGCCGAGTGGTTAAGTTCGCTCACTCTGCTGCAGGCGGCCCAGTGTTTCGTCGGTTCGAATCCTGGGCGCGGACATGGCACTGCTCATCAAACCACGCTGAGGCAGCGTCCCACATGCCACAACTAGAAGGACCCACAACGAAGAATATACAACTATGTACCGGGGGGCTTTGGGGAGAAAAAGGAAAACAATAAAATCTTAAAAAAAAAAAAAAAAAGCAGTAGCCAGAGCTTCATATTAGTTTGTATCAGTTTCCCATGATCCTTAGGTCCCGTGAGGTAACACAGGGCCCATTATGGATGCCTGCACATAGTGCATTGTGTTACAGGAAAGAAACCCTAAGTTTGGAGAATTCACTGCTTTCACAGTAAGTAGAAGCAAATCTGATCTGTGTCCAGGGAAAAACACTAGTTACCTCCTCTCTCCAAGTTACTTGCTGCAAACACAACTGTGAGAAATGGCCTGCCTGTGTAGAGTGTCCGGGCCTTACATTCTTGTTCTACTCAGTAAGAACGTGCAGGGATGCTCAGGACCCAAGGTGAGTGGCCTCTCCCAGTAACATTTTTCTCTGTGCAATAAATCTTAATGTGAATGGAAAGGGTTTCCTAACATCACAAATTTTGATTTATAATTCCAAGTTAATGATAGCAAATAATGCATTATACTATAGAATGTAAACAGGGCATTTGTAAATCTTTCTAGGTTTTACTTAAACACATAGGATTTTGAACGAATACTAATTAACTGAATGTAAAGATCAACTCAGAAACTAAAAGTAAAGTCTATGAGGAACTTTAAAATTACAGTAAGACATAGCTATCGTGACACACAAAATAAAAGAAGCAGAGGACCAAGACCAGTGGGTTTATCAGGGTGCTAATGACAGGAGTTATCTTATGCAAAAATTTTCACTGAGAAACTGACAGCAGAGTGTATGTGTTTGAAAGTCAGCCCCAGATCCTGTACACAGGTAATCACCACTGCTTCTATAGAAGGAAAAGGCAAAAGTTAAGAGAAAAGCTGTTTTGTTCTCTCTACAAGGAAAGTTCAAGGTAGGGTAAGGGTTGAGAGAGAGGGGCCTCTCATACATAACAGTATCCAAAAGCAGTTATTTGATATTCTGACACCAGGATTTTGCAAGAGCCTTAGAAAAAAGAGCTGCATCATTTGATGGATAATTTAGTTGGGTATGGAGCATCCTTTCATGTATTTATTGGTCACCTGTACATTTTATTTTGAGAAATATCTGTTCAAATATTTTGCCTGCACCCCCTTTAATATTTTCAGTAGAGTTTGGGTAAATAATCTATTTAAAAGAATGAGTTAAATCCATATATACTGCATGATCACTGTGCATTATTAAAAGAAAAATTAAGGACAGGAGGTATAGTATAATATATATGCGTACATGTAGATATGTACACATACCCACAAATATCAAGATGAATCCCTTTAGCTCCTAAAGGGAGAGATCACGTCTTTTGAAGTGGCACTTTGATATCTCACCAGGCCTCTTGCTCACCAGTACATGAAAAGATGCTCCATACCCAACTAAATTATCCATCAAGTGATGCAGCTGTTTTTGCTAAGGCTCTTGCAAAACCCTGGTGTCAGAATATCAAATAACTGCTTTTGGATACTGTTATGTATGAGAAGCCCCCCTCTCCAAACCCTGGTTGTTTAAGAAATAATTATTTTTTAAAAATTTCTCCTAATGGATAATTCCATTATCCTTGCATTGTAACTGTCAAAATAGTTTCTTGGACTTACACAGTCCTTCTTCCCTTCCATGAACTCTGAGTCCTTTTCCAGATGTTACATCATTAATGTGCTATTTAAGAGAAAAGGAACATGAAGCTTAGATTAAGTGTTCTGGCCAAGGTCCCCCAGCTGTTAAATGAAATGCCTGTCTAAAGTCAAAGCCCTTGTCCCTAATCTATGCCTTGCAGCAGTTAGTATTTAATAAATAGCAACAACAACAGCAGTGCTGCTGTGCTGAATCAATTCCCATCATTTCCTCGAAGCTCCATGCCCTTTAAAGTCCTGGTCTTGGTTCTCCTGGTTCTCCCTGCCTGAAACATTCTCTTGACCATTCCTCACACATTTATTCATTCATCCCAGAATAGATGTTACTTCTTTTTTTTAAACAGCTTTATTGAGATTTAATTCACGTATCATACAATTCACCCACTTAAAGTGTACAATTCAACGGGTTTTAGTATATTCATAGTTATGTGCAACTATCACCACAGTCAATTTTAGAATATTTCAAGTCAAAAAGAAACACCATACCCTTAGCTGTGACCCCTCCCTCATGGCTCTATCGCTCCAGCGATAAGCAAACACTAAACCACTTTCAGTCTCTCTAGATTCCCTATCCTGGAAATTTCATAAGATAGTGCTCATATAAAATGTGGTCTTTTGCAACTGGCTTCTTTCACTTAGCGTACGTTTTCAAGGTTCATCTATTGTGTTGCATATATTTCTTCATTTCTTTGTACTGCTGAACAATATTCTACTGTATGGATATGCCACATTTTGTTTATCTGTTAATCCATTGATGGATATTTGGGCTGTTTCCATCTTTTGCTTATTTTGAATAGTGCCGTTATGAACATTTGTGTACAGGTTTTGTGGAGACACATTGTTCTTAATTCCCATGGGTAGATATCTAAGAATTGAATCGCTGGGTCACACAGTAACTCTATGCTTAATTGTTTCAGGAACTGCCATACTGTTTTTCAACTGGCTGACCATTTTACCTTTCCATGAGCAGTGTGTAAAGGTTCCAATTTCCCATCTCTTTGACAATACATTTTATTATCTGACTTTTTAAGCCATTTTAGTAGGAGTGAAGTGGTATCTCATTGTGGTTTTGATTTGCATTTCTCTGATGACTAGTGGTGTTGAGCATCTTTTCGTGTATTGGCCATTGTATATCTTACTTGGAGAAATATCTATTCAAATCATTTGCCCATATTTTAATTGGGGTATTTGCCTTTTTATTATTGCATTGTAAGAGTTTCTATATATTCTGGATACAAGTCCCTTATCAGGTACATGATTTGTGTATATTTTCTCCCATTCTATGGGTTATCTTTTCACTTTCCTGATGGCATACTTTGATGCTCAAAAGATTTTAGTTTTGATGAAGTTCAATGTATTTATTCTTTTGTTGTTCATGCTTTCGGTGTTATGTCTAAGAATCCTTTGCCATATCCAAGGTCATGAAAATTTACCCATATGTTTTTGTCAAAGAGTTGTATCATTTTAGCTCTTACATTTAGGTCTCTGATCCATTTTTAGTTAATTTTTTTATATGGTATGAGATAAGTGTGTAATTTCATTAATTTGCAAGTGGCTGTCTAGTTGCTCCAGCACTATTTGTGAAAGGACTATTTTTTCCCGTCAAATGGTCGTGGCACCTTTCTCAAAAACTTGGCTGACACATGGTTTTATTTCTGGACTCTCAATTCAATCTATATGACTTATCTGTCTATTTTGTGCAGTATCACACTGTCTTGATTACCATTGCTTTGTAGGAAGTTTTGAAATCAGGAAATGTGAATCCTCCTAGTTTATTCTTTTCCAAGATTGTTTTGCTTATTTAGGGTCCCTTGCAATGCCATATGAATTTTAGAATCAGCTTGTCAATTTCTACAAAGAAATAATCTGGGATTCTGAAAGAAATTGCATTGAATTTACAGATCAATTTGGGGAGTGTTGCCATTTTAACAATATTGAATTTTTCAATTCATGAACATGGGATTTTTTTCCATTCAATTGCATCCTCTTTAATTACTTTCAATAATGTTCTGCAGTTTTTAGAGTATAAATTTTGTACTTCTCTTATTAAATTTATTTCTAAGTATGTTATTCTTTTTGATGCTATTATAAATAGAATTATTTTCTTAATTTTCTTTTCAGATTCTTCATTGCAAGTGTATGGAAATACAACTGATTTTTGTATATTCATCTTGTATCCTACAACCATGCTGAAGTTGTTTGTTAGTTCTATTAGTTTATCAGTGGATTAAGATTTTCCATATATGAGATCACGTCTCTCTAAATATAGTTCTACTTATTTTTCAATCTGGATGCCTTTTTTTTTTCTTTCTTAATTGCCCTGACTAGAACTTCCACTGTAATGTTGAATAGAAATGGTGAGAGCACACATCTTTGTCTTGCTCCTAATCCTAGGGGTAAAGCATACAGTGTTTCACCACTAAGTATGAAATCAGCTGAGGGTTTTTCACAACGGCTTTTATCATACTGAGGAAGTTCCTGGTTTGGGGATATTAAACCAACCTTGCATTCTGGGATAAATCTCACTTGCATTCTGGGATAAATGATATATAATTTGTTTTTGTATATTGCTGGATTTGTTTTTCTAGTATTTTGTTGGGGATTTTTGCATCCATATTCATAAAAGATAGAGATACTGGTCTGTAGTTTTTTCTTGTTATGTCTTTGTCTGATTTTTGGTATTAGGGTAATACTAGTCTCATAAAATGAGGGAAGAAGTGTTCTTTTCTATTTTTGGAAGAATTTGTGAAGGATTCTTCTTTAAATTTTGGTAGAATTTATCGGTGAAGCCATGTGGGCCTAGGCTTTTCTTTCTGAGTAGTTTTATTATTATTATTATTATTATTATTATTATTATTACTAATTCAATCTCTTTACTTGTTATAGATCTATTCAGATTGTCTATTTCTTTTTGAGATAGTTTTGGTAGTTTGGGATTTTTTTGGAATTTGTCTATTTCATATAAATTTTCTAATATAATGGCATACAATATTTCATATTACTCCTTTATAATCCTTTTTCTTATCTATAAGGTCAGTATTAATGACCACTTTTTCATTTCTGATTCTAGTAACTTGAGTTTTCTTTTCCTCTCTTTATTTATCTCTCTCTCCCTCTCTTGTCAATCTAGGTAAACCTAGGTAAATATTGTTGATCTTTTCAAAGAACCAGCTTTAGTTTCACAAACTTACTTTCCATTCTCTATTTCCTTAATTTCTGCTCTAATCATTGTTATTTCCTTCCTTCTGTTTGATCCATGTTTTCATTCATCTCAAAGTATTTTCTGACATCCCTTTTGATTTGTTCTTTGATGCACTGGCTATTTAAGACTATTTTGCTTATTTTACCTATATTTTTGATGTGAGTTTCTTAATTTTTTTCTGTTATTGATATGAAGTTTTGTTCCTTTGTGCTCAGAGAACATATCTTGTATTATTTCTAACCCTTTAAATTTATTGAGATTTGTTTTATGGCCTGTCACATGGTCTACCATGAAGAATGTTCCATGTGCACTTGAGAAATTGTGCATTCTGCTGTTGTTGGGTGGAATATTGTATATGTCTATTAGGTCTAGTTGGTGCAGGGTTTTCTTAAGTCTTACGTTTCCTGATTTATCTTCTGCCCAGTTGGTCTATTTACTATTAAAAGTAGAGTATTAAAGTCTCTAACTATTATTGTTGAATTATCTATTTCTCCCTTCATTTTTGTCAGTTTTTGCTTCCTTTATTTTTGTGTTCTGTTGTTAGGTGCATATACGTTTATAATTGTTATATATTCCTTATGGATTAACTATTTTATCATTATAAAATGTCTCTCTTGCTTCCAATTTTTGGTCTGGCATGTAAAGAACTTGGAAGTCATCACTCCATACTAACAAGCAAAAAGCTGAACAAACTGAAAGTCAATAACTCTACTTACATGCATTAGAGAATTGAGGTCACAGGGCAAACCACTGCCCTCAAAAAAGGAGACACAAACAGGTAGATACAGAGGATCACAATTTGCTGGAGCAAACTCCATAATCAGAAACTTCCCCAGGAAACATTACTGAGGTAGGAAATCCTAAACTGTAATTGATGGATTGCTGGGAGTTCACTGTGGAGAAGCCTGTGAGTTAAAACTGCAGAGAGGCCCAGTCTTAGGGGGTGCTCCTACACTTTTATGAGTTTTACCTTGAGAGCCCTATGAGCTTCTCCTAGTGAATATTGGGGAAAAACCTAGTGCCCTGGTAGGGGTAGAGGAAAAGTAGCATTTTTTAAATACTCTCAGAGCATTTTATTCTTCTTAATAAAGCCTTCCATCAAGAGAAACTATTTTAGCAGAGCATAATTTACTAGAGTTTTATCAGAGCCTAACCAACCTAGAGGAAGGGAAATATCCAACTCCAAACTCCTCTTGTCATCCTGTCCCACCTGAGGGTGGGGTGGAGGACTGAGAAGCACTTGTGAAGGTCACAGCCTTCACCATACCCAGCTGTTAGGCTCCTTTAATTGCCAGTTGATTAATCTATTATTTTCAATAATGCCCCTGGGCATCAATTGCTTTTTTTTTTTTTTTTTTTGAGGAAGATTAGCCCTGAGCTAACTAGTGCCAATCTTCCTGTTTTTGCTGAGGAAGACTGGCACTGAGCTAACATCCGTGACCATCTTCCTCTACTTTATACATGGGACACCTACCACAGCATGGCTTTTGGCAAGCGGTGCCATGTCCGCACCCGGGATCCGAACCTGCAGACCACGGGCCGCCGAGAAGCAGAACGTGCGAACTTAGCCGCTGTGCCACTGGGCGGGCCCCCTCAATTGCTTTGAAGACTAATTTAATCAAATTTAGGCTCCCTCAAAGGAATAGTTTCAATGATTAGTGTTTGATACTTGTTCCAACCCAAGGAGGCAGGACTCCTTCCAGACATTTCCTCCCTGGCTCTTTAAAACAATCTAGCCAACCTAGAGCTAACTGGTATCCTCACTGAATCCATGGATCACTTCCCAATTCCCTCCACTAAAACCACCACTATTTTTAGAGCATCCTTGGCTTGAACTTCTCCATGTACTATTGCAAATGAAGTTCCATTGTGAAAATGTTAGAACATACATGCTATGGCTTCCTTCTCTCCTCAGGCAAAATCTCTGAGCCAGGGCTGTAAATCTGGGGGTGGGGACAATGGCACTCTTCTCTCCGAGTGACACTCCTGCTTTAGGAGCTGATGTCTCCGTGGAGGTAGAGAGGAAACAGCAGTCTGAGGTCCTCTTAGTTTGCTTCTCATAGTGTGGAACCATGCCTTGTAAGCCAAGCCAAGAGAGATCAGGGCCCCAGTATTCTCAGTGGTGCCACACCCATAGGACAGTCTGCATTCCATCAGTGGGGGCTGGTTGGAAGGAGAGAGCCTCCGCCTCTCAACTACACTCAGTAGTGAGGCAGAATGAGAAATGCTGATGTCCTCCTCTTCCCAGGAAGAAAGCCCCATGGCTGGGAGCTTCAGGCGAGAACACCCTGTGTTCTTAGCTGACAGTTAGGAGTTACGCCTCCCTCACCTGGGAGTGAGGAGGGAGGGAGAGGTTTAAGTTCAAATACCACAGACGTTTACCTTTCTTATGGAATTTTTACAGATTTTCTTGAATAGATGTTTCTTCACTTGATATATGCCCTTAAGACCATTTCCGGAGGCCTTAAATTCTTTTGTTTTGTTTGATAATTTCCACCAGTTTCACTGCAGAGCAGGTCCATAGAGCTCCTCACACTGTCATTCCAGAAATTGACCTCCTAGACATTACTTTTTCCTGGAAGACTTCACTGGCAACTAGGTTAAGTCCTCTTACTCAGTGCTCCAACTGCCCCTTCAGTACTTACCACACTCTCCTTCTGGTTTCCTCCCATTAAACCATGAGCTCCATAAGAATACGAAGGCTGTATCTGCCTTGTTCTCTTTTATATATACAGGGCCTTGCCTGGGATATTGTAGATGCTCAGTAAATTATGGTTGAACTAAAAGTATATTTCTTTATTTTTATTAAGTGGAAAGAGCTACAGCCTGGGAATCAGAACTCCTAAATATGGTACTGAGATTGAGATGTGGAATGGGCAGGCAGTGCCTAGCACAGGAAAAAGCTCAAACAATCGATGAATTAAAGATTGAATGAGATATATATTTGGGACTTATTAATAAATGAAACTGAGTAGAGGTTAAGACCATAGACTTAGGAACTAGACTATATAGGTTTGAATTCCTGCTCTACCACCTCCTATCTATTGCTTAGCCCTGCTGTCCTGCAATTCTCTTATTTGTAAAATGGGGGATAATATTAGTACCTACCTCATAGGACTTGAGGGAGGATAAAATGAAGTAACGAATATACGTATACAACAATGCCTGACATATAGGAGCATTTATATTAAGTGCTATTTTATTTTATTTTCATCACTATGCATGTTTAAGAAAACTAGGATAATTCTGTGTGTGATATTTCATAATGTTAATTTAAAAGGAATATAATTAATGATTTTTTTTCTACTTGCAAAAAGGATACATTTTCCTTGGAGACAATTTCGAAATAGAGATAATCACCACCTGATGACCAGCATCAGAAATGCATCTTTAATCTTAAAGATGAGGACAACTAAATGGGAGGGGATGAGGAAGGAGCAGGGGCACCAAGTCACCAGGCATAGGTTTCTAAGTGTAAAATGTGGCACAAGATACTGTCATGCTAATAATGTCTGAATCTCAGATTTGTGACAGGAAATGTAGCCCCTGACTCAGCAGCTGGGGTAGGAGTGTAAAGTGGGGGGGAAGAAGAGAAGGGAGGAGGGGTGTGTGTGTGTGAGAGAGAGAGAGAGAGAAAGTTTACTCTTTAGTTATAGATAAAAATCATCTATACTATCAACATATAAAAATTATCAGTTTTACTAGTCTTTAAAAATAATGTCTTCCTTATTCTCACATTTACCTAATTTATTGTAGAATATTTGGAAAATCATAAATCTCCTTTGATATTATATACAATGTGTATAAACCTAGAAGGTAAATAAATAAGTAAATAGCATTAGCCAAGAAAGCATGGGTGGCTCTATTCCTAATTCTGACACTATCTTGTTTGGTAACCTAGGAAAATCTCTTAATTTTTCTGTGTCTTGGTGTCTCAATTTGTAAAATAGGTTCTTGGACAAAAATAATTCTAAGATTGTTCCAGTTTTGACAAAACATGATCTGTGAAAGTTTAGGACTGCTAGTGAGATCATAAATCCTACCCTATAATTCAAAATTAGGCAAAGGCACAGAAAACATGACTGTAAAATCCAGTGTTCTATAAGCCTGCTAATCCATTCTTTTGGCCTCACAGTTTATTTTGTTCTCCTATTTCCAATCCTTTCTGATGACTTTGCACATCAGTACTCAATCAGTACACAGGTGGATAATTGTGGACAAATATGCTAAACTTTTCTCTTATAAAAATTAATTTCTTAGAAATCCTTAAGGTAAGAAAAATATGGGTGAAACAAGGCTGTGGAAATTCCATTTTAGGTCCTATTCAAAAATTATCTTGTACTTAACAATTGTAATCAAACAAGTATCATTAACATATTGACTGCCTCGTCTAGCTGTAAGGTAACAAATGGATTGTAAGAGGTACATACAAGTATAGTGTGTGACAGTTTTAAAATATGGCTGCAAATTATTTGTCACTCCTCCCATCAAGAGTTGGAGTCTAGGGCCAGCCCCATGGCCTACTGGTTAAGTTTGCACACTCTGCTTTGGTGGCCGAGAGTTCACCGGCTCGGATCCTGGGCACAGACCTAGCACCGCTCATCAAGCCATGCTGAGGTGGCATCCCACATAGAGGAACTAGAAGAACCTACAACTAGGATATACAACTATGTACTGGGGGGCCTTCAGGAGAAAAAAAAAAAAGAGGAAGATTGGCAACAGATGTTAGCTCAGGGCCAAGCTTCCTCATACACACACACACACACACACGAATCACCTGGAGGGCTGCTTAAACCCCAGATTGCTTGGCTCTTCCTTTACCTCCAGAGTTTCTGGTTTTAAAAAAATGAGTTGGTGTCTATAGTCACTACCCTTGAATCTTGGAAGAGGACCTATGTCTGTTTCAACCAATGGAGTACAGCAGAACTGATCCTATGTGACTTCGAAGCCTAGGTCATTAAAGGCCATATAGCTTCCACCTTGTATACAGGGAACATATGCTCTTAAAGCCCTGCGATGGCCATGTTGGACAGGCTACATGTGGAAACTCTGGTTGATAGTCCCACATGAGCCTGTCCTTCAGCCATCTCAGTCTCAGCTGTTCCAGGACCCAGCTGTTTGAGTCATCTACAGCCTTTCAAGTTACCCTCAGCCAAACCAGCCTAGCTGAGGCCTGAGACATCCTGGAACAGAGAAGAGTAGTTCTCACTGTACACTTTCTGAATCTCTAACTCACAGAATCTGTAAACATAAATATCAGTTATAGTTTGCATCAGTGAATTTTGGGATGATTTGTTACCTATCAATCGATAACTGGAAGAGTTACATGTCACACTGCAGGTGATAGCGATAGGTATGCAATAGTCTTGAAGCAATATGTTAGCAAGTCAGCCAAATAGAGTCAGGCAAGTGTAAGTAAAGGTAGAAAATGACCTCAGGGTTTTAAATTAGCAGCTCATTTTTGGAGGGAAAAAATTCACATAAACCTTTGTATTTCTGATATCTCTTGGGGAAAAAAAAAGGAATATTTGGCAACCTTGGACCTGAATTGCCTCATGACAATAATTGGCAAGAGGTGAGCAGAGGCTGTCCTATTTTGATAGAGCACGTGCTCCCCAGTTTAACTAGATTTCTGCTCAGCCAACTCACATATGTTTCCTGTGGCCATGTGAGTTGCAACCCCTGAACTAACAGGGCCTACTGAGTACTAGAACCTTGCTAGATGCTAAAACTGTATTAGTAATGGAACTTAAATGGGACTAGCAACAGTAAGGCAAGGTAAAGTGACCTTTATGAACACTTATGCATAAATTTCCTGATACTCCTCTAAGTTCATCCCAAAGTCAGGGGAAAGTAGGAATGGGGCCACCCTAGGCCTGAAGCTAGAAGGATCAAGGGAGTTCCCTTGGCCTACACATAGTCAAGCTCAATTAATCAGTTTAGGAGACTATACAGCACAGAACTTCTTTTCTACCAGAGTCCTAAACAACAGGAAAGAGTGGCCATGGGTCTCTGGTGTCTAAAGATATCATCTGCAGTCTCTGAAATAAAGAACATAATATCCCTCGGCTCTCTAAAAGATAGTGAGTACTATCAGATAGTGAGTGAATATTTGTAGCTTTCACATTCAGACATCTTAGCCTCATAGCTGTTATTATTTCAGACTAGATCTCTTGAATGAAATACACTCTCTCTCAAATGTTCAAACTCTTACAGTAATACCCTTAAAATTTCATGGGGTCCACTCTTCATTCTTCAAAGTTCTTGACATCAAAGTTATAATGGCCATAGCTTACAGGGAAACTAGAGTAGGCATAATTTTCTATATTCTTTTTGTGTGTGAGGAAGATTGGCCCTGATCTAACATCTGTTGCCAATCTTCCAGCCAACATCACTAACAGAGCTATCTGTATGAAGAATTGTTAACTGTGAGACAGAATCCAGGAATCACTACTATTCCTTTTAAAGACAGTTATTGGGTGTGATTTTGTAATTTGACCTTTTGGAGCTATATATTAATATATCTATATATTCCTAAAAGTATATATATATATATATATATATATATATATATATATATATATATATATAAAATTTTACATAGTTCCAAAACCTCAAACTGTATACGCACTAGGCATGTCCTCTTCCTTTATTCAATGTCCCAGCTAGTTTAGCAGTGTAGGAGATTACATAGCAGTTTGGAGCCAAAACTAGAGGCAGTAAGCATTTGTCTGGCCTGTCTAGCCTCAGTGCATATAATTCTTTTGGTTTCTTTATCACAACCAACACGTACTAAAAATTTTTTTATAATAATGTCACTTTCCTAAAGACATTTTTATTTTCTAGCTGTGATAATATTTTATTTCAGTTTGGAGGAAGGAACATTTACACTCAAGATGAGTTTCAGTCTCAAGTTTCGGAGCTTCACATACTCCCTGCTTATTTCTATTATTTTTTGAAACATTCACATCAAAAGGCAGATGGCTTTGGAACTGATTTCTTCATATTCTATACTTATGAGACTGTTCTAAGGTGATATTTGTAGGGGTGCTCTGGAAGGTTTGGAAAGGAAAGCAGGGAATAAAAAGGCTCTTTTTCTCCAAAGACTGTGGTATCAAAAACATCACATAAATGTACACAAAATGGCCAAGATCTGACAACTGGATTTCTCCCTACAGATTTACTGTACAGATCATGTTGAAAACACCAACTGTGTTCAGCAAGATGCCTTCCCTTTTTGAAAATAAAATTTTGAAACAAGCTAGTATGTTTCAAAAGTGATGTCGATGTGTGGAACCCAGGGAAAATATTTTCTGTGTGGCACAGGTGAACATAATCAAACAACGAAGCTTTTTTATTCTGCGCGATGAAACATTTCTTTCAAAAATGAAATCTTGTAATTTTTAATTTTTTGAGGCATGATTTCTTAAAGAAGGAAATAAAAATTATTAGGAAGGATATATACTGCCCTCTCTATCTTCTTACCTCTCTTCTGACAAGTCCCCTGCTCCCTCCCCACCCCAGCTCTCATTCTAAATTTCCTAGAAGAGTATGAGTTCAGGGGATATGGTGGGCAACGGTGGCTGTGCAAGTGCAGGGAGTGGGGGTGGGGGGTTGTGGCGGAGCTTGTAGACAGCGACGAGAGGAGAGAAAGCAGAAAGGCCAAAGCCAAGGCCTGGGGCGGGAGCGGGAGGGTGGAGGGTGTAGCAGACCCTCCTTGGTAACCAGAGAAGTGCAAACTCCAACCGCAGGGAGGTGATGCTTCTTGTGGGCCTTCAGATTCGAGAACACCGAGATGAGTGACAGGGCGCTGCGCGCTGGGGCCCCACGCGCTAACAGGCAGAGGCAGAGGCTTGTCTGTGCTTGTGCGTGTGCAGGAGGCGGGGGTGCGTTCCTGCAGCACTGGCCGCCGGAGTTGGGGGGCGAGCTCGGCAGTGACGCGGGGCCCTCACGTGACCGGGAGCTGCAGAGCGACGCAGCCTTCCGAGCAGTCGTCACTCCCGTCTGGGTACCAGCTCCCCGCTGCCCTGCGCACGGCGGGCTGGCATCGGGCCCGGGGAAGCGGAGCAGGTAAGGGCCCCGGGCGCGCGCCGAGGCCAGAGCGGCAGCGGACGGCCAACCCCGGAGGCCGGCGGGGAATCAACGCAGCGAATCCTGGCCTGCTTTCTCCACACCCGGCATGCTTGGGAACAGGACTAGTGGCCCCCTGGGGTGTGGGTGCAGGGGCGGCAGGGTTCCAGGGAGGGTGGCAGAGCAACTAAGAGCGATGGGAAATCACCCCCGAGTTCCTGCAGGAAAATGGTGAACGCCCGGGTCGGGGAGTTGGGGGCTGGGGACGAGAGACGTGGGGCGGAGGCGGCCGGGGGCCGGGGGCCCTGGCTGGGAAGGGGCCGGGCGGCGGCGGGTTGGCGCCGAGCGCTTGGCAGCAGTCCCCGCTCTCTCCACTCCGTCCCTCTGCAGATCTGCGGGTCCAAGTGTCAAGTGTCGCGGCGGCTCACTTGGGGCGAGAATCGGGAGGAGGAGGAGACGGCAAGGATAGGCCCAGGTCGGTGCGGGCACAGTGGTGGGGGTGGGGGCAGAGCCCAGTGTGAGACCCCCGCTCAACTTCCCCGTCCCCCGTCCTCCATCTTGGTGTTTGCTGCGCTCTGGGAAAGAATCCTGGGAAAGGAAAAATGGTGGGCTTTGGTGGGGGAGGGAAAAGGAGAGAGCCGGAGGGAGGGGCTCGAATTGGAGGCCCCCTAGAGGGCGCAAGAAGCTCCGAAGGTGGGGAAAACATGAAATTTTAAAAAGCCTTTCCTATCAGGGCTCTGAATCCTGCTGATCATTGTACCAAGCATTCAGTCTCTCTCCTTGCCTTTGTCTTACTTGTGTTCAAAGAAAAACAACCAGAAAAAAAAAAAGTCTCATCATGGCCAATATCCACCAGGAAAACGAAGAAATGGAGCAGCCCATGCAGAATGGAGAGGAAGACCGCCCTTTGGCAGGGGGCGAAGGCCACCAGCCTGCAGGAAATAACAGACGGGGACAGGCTCGCCGACTTGCCCCTAATTTCCGATGGGCCATACCCAATAGGCAGGTCAATGATGGGATGGGTGGAGATGGAGATGATATGGAAATGTTCATGGAGGAGATGAGAGAAATCAGGAGAAAACTTAGGGAGCTGCAGTTGAGGAATTGTCTGCGTATCCTTATGGGGGAGCTCTCTAATCACCATGACCATCATGATGAATTTTGCCTTATGCCTTAACTCCTGCCATTTTCCATGAGATTAATACTGTGATTCCCACTATTGTTTTCTTTGCATTTTCCTCTTATGCCTTTACTGATCGTTTGCTGTGAACCTTATGTAATTTCCATGTGTCCGATGGGTTCTGTGTTACCAGCTTCTAATTGGAGATTGCCTTGGCACCCAGTCTAAGTTTCTGTCATCAGTAAAGTTTCACCCATTTGCATGGAAAAATGTAAAGTTAATAAAGCACTTAAAAAGCAATCTATACATTATTGTTTCATTTATATATATATATATATGTGTGTGTATGTATGTATGTGGACCTCCCAAAAATCTGAAATCAAATATCCCAGGGTGTTAATTGGGGTACATTTCTCTGGTTGGATAACATGTGACTTTTTTCCTTTTATTATCTGGAGTTTTAGAAGCAATGAAAACAATTTCTTGGTAAGTCTGAACGTAGTTCAGGTACATGATAATTACCGGTTCAACAAACTTAAAGAGTGAACTTTAAGTATCTTCCAGTCTTAACTGGAAAAATAAACCCTTTATTACAGATACATTTCTTTAAAGAGTCAGTCTTTTCTTCTGTGAAATGGGGGCTAATGCTTGCCTTACGGAGCTGCTGAGTAGAATAGATGAGTTGTGGAACTGTGTTGGGCTACCTCCCATGCAACTCCCCAGCATTTAATAGGACCCTGGCCTCTGTCAGGCACTTGGGAAGGACTAAAGGGAGTTTTCACCCACGCTCACAAGTCCAGAGGGCAAAAATAAGTGGATTCCACCTTGTTATTCCTCTGATATTTCCAATACGCCTCCCCTGATTACTGCCATGTCAGTTGGGCATACTTTCCCTTCTGCTGGGTCCTGTTTCTGTTCTGTTGCTGATGTGCTAGAGTCTTCAAGGTGACAAAAATCTGATTTCTCTGGGGTTCCTTGTAAGCTAAATCACCCTTTTGACCTCCATAGAAGTGTGAAGAATGCCTTTGTCCCCACTTTACAGTTATCTTTATCCAAGTGAGTACCATTCCTGTGGTTCTTGGTCTTACATTGGTTCTTAACAAGATAGCCCTTTTTGGTTTTATTTTTATGCTCCTCTTCAAAGAACTGAGACATGAATCCACTGGGGCCTAGCTCAGGAGATACATCTAAATGTCTCACCGTGGTGTGCCCAGAATGCACTGCTTCAAACCTCCAAAACACAAACAGGCTGAAAGCTTTGTTTTGCCTGTGTTTCTATCCTTCGCAGGGATTTTCTCAAAACCATCTGGACAGGCCTGCCCAACCAGTTTAACAGACTTAGCCAGAAGACATGTAAGTTACATTAGGGGGACACATTTTAAAACTGAAACACTCCTTTGCCATTTCTATCCCTTCCACACCTGAAACATGAAACTACTTTGTAAGTTCGTAAAAGCTACATTAAATATTTGGCATTATCATTTTTATGTGAGACAATGATTTTGTCTAAATCATCCTGGAGCTGGGTTTCTAGTGTAGTGCCTGACATGATAGATATTTAATTATTAATTATTTTGATTGATTATTAACTATAATGGAATTCAGAACCCAGCTCAGTACTGTTCCTAACTGTCCTTAATTACGTTGCCTAAGGCAAGTAACTACTTAACTGGAAAGTATTTTTATTTCCAAAGGAACATAGCAAGAAGTCTCTAAACCAAAACCTGTACTCTTTTTTTCTTTAAAGCTTGTATGCACCAGTGTTTACATAAACACAGACCCCTTACTTGCATCATCAGCACCTAGGGAAAAGGTTAAAAATGCTGACACTTGGTGCCCTTCCCACTCCCAGCCCCCGTGGTCACCCCATGATCACCTGATCAGGAACCACTGTTTTAACAGTTCCTCAGGTGATTCTGATGCATCTGAGTTCTGACAGCTGAGGCAGAAAGAAACACTGACAGCGAGCACACCATTTTACAAACGTGATCTAAATTACCTTACTTATTTGATTCCACAATGAATATACCTGTCCAAAAGACAATATTTCTAAAATTGGACTGCACTAAACAATCAATGTATGTTTATATTTAAATCAGTACTATTTTTATCTTTCTAAATACATATTAAATTAATGCATTATCATGAATCTATTAATAATAAATTTATAATAATTATAAAATTATTAAATAAATTAGGCATTATCATTTCTATGCAAGCCTCTGCCCTTTTACAACAATGATGTTCTCTTGATCATCCTAGAGCTCCGTTTCTAGCATAGTGCCTGATATAGTAGATATTTAATAACAATGCATTTAATTTTCTTTTATTATTTTAATTATTAATTTTTAACAATTGTAATTTATCTAAAATAATACATAACAACAATTAACATTATTGAGTTTGTGGGTGGTTTATTTCTTTACACTTTCCTGTTTTAAAAGTTTCTATGAGGAATATTTTAAAATGTAATACTTTTTATAATTATGTAATACAAGGTGATTATACATATTTGGATTATGTAAAAGATATAAGGAAGAATATAAACAAAACTATAATCATCCAAATGAAAATACTTCTAAAGGTTTTTAATCATCATCCTATATTTAGTCATGATAAAGCCAGGCTTAGAGCCTCTTAAGATAAATACTGCCTCTTTCAAAGCCCCTGCCAACGAGACACATTTTTGCTTGTTATGTTTATTTTTTATCTTTCCTCTCCATTCATCAAGCTAATTGGATCACATTTGACCAACTTTCGCTTAGCTCCTGTTTTTCAAAACTGTGAAAAAAACAGTTATCACATTTTAGCAGGTCCACTCTCAGTTGGCAAATTTGGGAACATTAAGTGAATACATTTATTTAATAGAACAGGACAGAACTATTTATTTATGAAACTTAAAAGTTGTCCCTTTGGGGCTGGCACAGGGCACAGTAGTTAAGTTCTACATGCTTCACTTTGGCACCCGAGGGCTCACAGTTTCAGATCCCAGGCGTGGACCTACACTGCTCATCAAGCCATGCTGTGGCCACATCCAACATACAAAATAGAGAAAGACTCACAGATTTTAGCTCAGGGCCACTCTTCTTCAAGCAAAAAGAGCAAGATTGACAACAGGTATTAACTCAGGGCCAATCTTCCTCACTGAAAAAAGGTTGTCCCATAAGTAGGAAAAGGACTAGATTACATGAATGAAATAGACAAAGTCCCATGTTGATTCTGTCTCCTTTCCTCACCTCACATATATGATAAGAACACTGATTTTATTTAGAAAGATTCCATTTTTAACTTCTCAAGCAGATAGCATGTAATGTAGTTGCTATCTCATGTGTACCAATCAGCATGCTTTCTAAGTGATATCAGTATACCTTACCAAATAAATAAGGCATCCTTGTAAATTCAAAAGTCTTGATAATATTTATTTGTATTTTTAATTTTACCTCAAAATTGTTTTAAAAGTTAAAATTAACCTGTTTGGAAATTTACTCCTTCCCTTGTAGCTGATGGAAAAGATTTTCTATTTAGTAAAAATAAACTTTGAATTTCACATGAAGAGAGAAATCTTCAGATGTATGCCAATTAAAAAATAATCATTTTCCCACAAAAGAAAAGAACTTTGTTGTGTTTCTGATTGTAAAATATGCATTCTAAAGTGGTTTTTATTCTTGTGGTTACTTTGGAACAGAAGAGAAACTGTATCAAGAAGGAAATTTTAAAATCTTACTTTCAATATCCTGTTTCCTTTACTAAGATAACATGAGTATAAATTAATTTTGTTTTTATCTATTTTCCCTAATTTAATAAGTATTGCTTAATCTCTAATTATATTAAAGTTTGATATTTTAAGAGAGGAAGCAAACTAAATGTGTCAATCAACTCAAAGACAGTAAAAGCTTAACGAAAACTTAGTGAAAAAGCAACAATCAAGAATAATGAATTTCAAATTACTTCTGAATTCTTTAGCTAGTAATATAAACTTAGTAGATATTACCATGACAATGCTTAGTTCATTTTACTCCGTTCATTAGTAAAATGGTGATAATAATTTCCTGGGCTGCTGTGAGAGCCAAGAGGTAAAGAGCTTTTGATCTGTATGTTCATCTGCACGTGCATGACCCAAGTTCTTCAGATTCCCCTCAGTTGTTGGAAGTAGCATCCAAACTGTACGTCACAAGTCAATTCCATTCTTCTGCTGTGGTGATCCACACCCCACCCCACCCCGCTCAGCACTACTAGATTTCTCTAGACACCTTAATGTGCCAGTGTCCCAGTTTGTCTCTTACAGAGGTGTGCATAAAGACTTTCTACCCGACTTGGAGTTGTACTAGCTTAGGCGGGTACTATTTTAGTGATGCTTGGACCATGGTACATTGTATATTTTTAGCAAAAAAAAGCCTTTTTCTCTTTGTGTTTGTGCTTTTTTGTGTGTGCAACCAGCCCTCTCTTCTCCATAAATTCAGATATCAGGGCCTGAGTCTTGCTTTTTATCCACTCTGACCATCTCTGTATGCAATTAGAGGGCTTAGGTCATTTTCATTTAAAGTGATTACCAATATGGTTGTCTCACAACTCAGTAGTGCTCTGTTCATTTCTTTCAGTTTTTTTCTGTGTTTCACTTTGAAATGTTTCTATTTCTTTGTCTTCAGCATCATTAATCTTCTGCAATGTCTAATCTGCCATTAACCCCATCTACCATATTTTTCATTTCAGACATTGTAGTTTTTATCTCTAGATGTTCTATTTGGGTCTTTTTATATTTTTTATATTCCATCTCTATACTAAACATGTTCAATCTTTCCTCTAGCTTCTTGAGCATATGTAATGCAGTTATAATATCTGTTTTAATGTCCTTGTCTCATTCTATCATCTTTGTCATTTGTTGGTCAGTTTTGATTGATTGATTTATCTCCTAATGATGGGTTAGATTTTCACGCTTCTTTGCAGGCCTGGTCATTGTTGATTGGAGGCCAGACATTGTGAGTTTTACCTACTGAGTGCTAGATATTTTTGTATCCTTCAAATATATTTTTATTCTGGGACACAGTTAAGTCACTTGTAAACAGTCGGAACTTTTAGGTTCTTTATTTTAACCTTTGTAAGGTAGGAGCACAGTAATGTTTAGTTTAGAGTTAACTGTACCCCACTAATGATGAAAAACCCTTCTGAGTACTGTATCTGATGTCCTGTGAATTATCAGGTCTTCAAGTCTGGCTAGTAGGAACATACACTATTCCCAAACATGTGTGAACTTGAGAAATTGTTTCCTTAATCCTTTTGGGTGGTTCTTTTCCTGGTTTTGGGTAGTTTCCTGACAGGCATGTAATGATCAGTACTCAGCTAAATATTCAAGGGGGACCCTCTGTAGAGCTCTGAAATTCTTTCTCTGTGAACTGTTTCCTTTGTGGTACTCTGTCCTGCAAATTCTAGCCACCTTGGCCTCCCCAGATTCCCAACTCCTCATCCTAAACTATGGGATACCACTGGGCTCTTCCTGGATTCCCACCCACTGCACTATGGCCTGAAAACTTTCACCAGGAAGTGAGCTGGGGCAATCATAGGAATAACCTCATTTGTTCCCAGTGTCTCAGGGATCACTGACCTCTGCTGCCCAATGTCCAGTGTCTTTAGAACAGTTGGTTCATAGATTTCATCCACTTTTTTAGTTGTTTCAGATTGGAAGATAATTCCAGTCTCTGTTACTCTATCCTAGTCAGGAGCAGAAATCCTGGTATATCTTGAATAAACGTTTAATGTGCCCTTATGATTCTGTGGGGGTCTTCAAGTCCTTAGCCCAGTTCTACCTCTGACTTAAGAATAACAGGCAAGGGGCCTGCCCTGTGGCCGAGTGGTTAAGTTCACGCGCTTCACTTCGGCGGCCCAGGGTTTCACGGGTTCGGGTTCGGATCCTGGGTGCGGACATGGCACCACTCGTCAGGCCACGTTGAGGAGGCATCCCACATGGCACAACTAGAAGGACCCACAACTAAGATATACAACTATGTGCTGGGGGAGGCATTTGGGGAGATAGATAAAGCAGAAAGAAAAAAAAAAGGATTGGCAACAGTTGTTAGCTCAGGTGCCAGTCTTAAAAAAAAAAAAAATAGAATAACAGGCAAGTCACTTCATTTCTCTAGAGGCAAAGACTTGCATTTCCCAAGGAGCCTAGCAGGGGCAGGATGACACAGCAAATTAAAACATGAATAAAAATTTTGCATTGTGTTGTAAAAGAAAAATTGTACCAGATACTTGTTAAAAACAGCAAGGAAGACTTGATTCAAGACTATTGCATTAGGGGAGAGAGATTGAACTCAACTCCAAATACAACAAGGACAGCTGGGAATTTACAGCCAATGGGAAGAGTGAGGGAGAGGATGGAAAATTACAAAGAGGAACTTGGTTACATATCAAGGTGGGGGGAGAGGAACTTGATTTGATATCAAGCTTGTTTGGATATCAAGGTTGGAGGGATTTTTGGTAAATTGGCTAACGAGGATTCCTTGCTAAAACTGGGCATAGCAGGCCAAGGCCAGGACCAAGGACAAAGCCTAGTCGAAAAGAAGGCGCAGAGGAGTCACTAAAGTTTTGGTTTAACAGGAAGTCATTGTCAGTTTGTATCAGTGATTTTTGAAGTATGCCACACTGACTACTTGCTTCAGAATCTCCTGTTTCTCTTGCTAACAGTGCAGACTTTGGCACCCCTTCCTCAGATTCCGTGAATCAAACACACTTCCAACTGGGCCCCAAAACACGCATGATTATCATGCTCCCCCAAGAAATTCTAATGCACACTAACACTGAAGAACCACTGGTATTGCAGGGGAAACACAATTATATTGAACATAAACATGCCTAGGAAAAGACGTCAAGGAAATACATCAAAATGTCAGAGATCCTGGCAATGCACATATCACATGACCTAAATTGCCATATTCTGTGTTAGGATCTATGTTTAAAAATCTTTGAACATGTCTCACGTTGGGATACATCATAAAATAGATGCGTAGATTTTATGTCATTGGTTTTATTTTTCTCAAAAAAGTGTTTCTTAATCAATGATGCATGTTACAGATGCTGTAGTCTAATAATCAAGAATAAGGTATATAAATAAATATGGGCATGTGCATATACAAAGACCTAAAGAAACTGATGAATAAATGAAAATCAGTAAAAAATACTAGTGTATATGAGGAAGCCATTTGGTTTAAAACTAATTTGGCCTGACCTTGTTTTTCCAGAAAGGCCTGATGTGGCCTGTCAAGCATGCAAGCATTATACATCTGCTTTAAACATATACAACATCCCAAAGCTGAGAATGATGCCCTTATAGATAGGGAATTTGCTTTCCCTTTATATCAGCATTATCTTTATAGATAGGCATTTCTTCCCAGATACTAACGGTTAATTACTGACCTACTGTGCTCATCTCGTGACCAATGACCTGCTGACCACTGGTTTGCTGTGCTCACCTTGTGACCACTGACCTACTGTGCTAGCAAAGCATCTTGTGACAGGAGTAAAAGAGACATTCCTATCATATGTGATGTATGTTCCTTGTTTCAAGATGGTATATAACCACTCTGTATACCACTTCTTTGGAGAGTTTCTTTCCTTGGTGGAAGCATTCTCTAGGGCTATAGTCCTCAAAACAGGCTCATATAATAAACTCACCCCAATTCTGATTTATAGATTGACTATGAATTATTTGTGTTGATAAAACTCATTACTGATAACATTTGGCAATAAATTTGTGATTAAAGGTGATTTTTCTGTTGTTATTTACTTCAATGTCAGGTTTTCATATTTTAAATTTTTGCACACTTCCAATATCATGGCCATTAAAGCAATTCTGAATATATATGTCAATTTGAAATATGCGGAAAATAATAGCAATAATAGCAATATTCATAACATACTTTTGGTGCACAACATATTCTAGTGGTCTAAGCTATTTATAGGTACTAATCAATCTATTCCCCAAAACAAAGCTGTGAGGGGTATACTATCAATGTCCCCACTTTACATAGGAGGAAATTGAGGCACATAGAGGTTAAGCAAATTACCTGAGGTTGTACACCTGGTAAGTTGCAAAACTTGGATATAGCCAAAACTGTTGGGCTCCAGAATCAGTGCTCTCAGCCTCTCAATAAAATAAATAACAAATCTATTAAAATTATATTTGGAACAGCTGGAGACAGCTACCTATTTTCTGAAATATAATTTTTAAATTGTGTTGACTTTTTAGATATTTTAGTAGTGGCAAATCCCAACCCTAATGTTTCTTCTAAAAGGAATTGTGTTTTCTTTCATGTTGAATAAAACTGGGCATAATGGAGATAATCAGGCAATTTATGGTGGGAATCATCAAGGAAAAAAACGAAGGAAAAAAATGTGGAGTCCTTGATATTAAGGACTTGAGTGGTCATCATAATAAGTCCAAGTTATGAAAAGATGAAGTTAGGAGGGAGCAGAAACTACAAAGAAGCAGAAGCTGGAACACAGAGAAAAGCTATCCAGTAGAAAATTAAGACACCTCTCAGCATTGGGAGAAGACAGACATTTGTTATATGAACACACATTCCACGAGAGAGAAATGTGCCAAGTAATTTCCTTCAATGTTTTTGATCCACACACATTTTCAAAAATGAATAGGTATTCTGCAGTAAATATTTCCGAACTTGTTTTAAGTAACGATGATGGATTTTTCTCCTTTAACAAAACTTGGATGGCTACTGGAGAGCCTTAAAAAGTTTAGAGTAAAGGGCCACCTTGTGACCAGAGCCAATGCTGCAGCTTGAGCATCACTGAGCAGGAATCCTGGGGCAGAGAAACAGGGTGAATGTTGATTAATGGGGGAACAAATTTTGGACCTGTTGAGACTGAAGTACCCTTGAGACATTCAGAAGGAGAGTTTCACTAGAGAACTGGACAAAAGTCTGTAGGGCTAGAGAGCAGTCTGGGCTAGAGATGTTGAATTGAGTGCCCTCATCACTGAGACTGTAGTGACAACTTCAGAAGTGGATGGGATCAGCCAAAGAGAATATGGAGACAGAGTAGAGAGAGAACTTGCAATATTAGGGAAGCAATATAGCTCAGGCTCTAAGAGTTAAGGTGTTGGAAACTGTTGCTTCTAGTTGGGTCTAAATCTCCACTCTGTACCTCAGTATTCGAAGTAAAAGTAAAACTATAAAATAGTTCTATGAGATTCACATCAAATAAAGAGCAGAGAAAGGGTGAACCTAAGAGAATGTTAAGCAGTATATTATGCAAATGTGTCTATAAGAAAGCTGGTACTGTTTTTTAAATATCAAACAAGGTATAATTCAAGGCAATGGGTATTTATATAGATAAAGAGGGACATGTAATAAAGAAAAAATATCAATACATCAGGATGGTATCATAATCCTTTATATGCACCAATAAAGTAAAAAATAAAAATCAGAATAAAAGGACAAGTCAAAAAAATACACAATCGTATTGAGAAAGAATACTATAAGGTTCTGAGTAACTAATAGTATTATCAGAAAAATATCAGTAAGGATAGTGAAGATTCTACAAAATAATTAGCATATTTGTCCTTATTCACATATGCAAACCCAGCAAGCAACAACTATTGAATAACTGGGGAGCTAAAGTTGGAAAAATTTCCACAGCTTGCACAGGTGGGAAATCATTCCGTTTTCATCAGCCAAATTGTAGAGTCCTCCTTGAACAGTGAAGGCATTCAGTTCTCAGAAGGAAACTATTTTAGGATTAGTAATAAAATAAGCCTAGAGTAAAACCTACTGTAAACATGCCTGATACAGTCTAAAGGTAAGCAAAAGAGAAGATGATCTGCCTGCCAAAATGAAATCCAGCACCCTTTAAGGGAACAAAACATGATCCAAATATTCAACCACAAAAAATTCACAATGTCCAGCATCTAATAAAAAATTACTAGCAATACAAAAATGGTAGGAAAATGTGATCAATAATCAAGAGAAAAAAAATAGTCAGTAGGAACAGACCCAGAAATTACAGCAGCATCCAAGGTGAAATTAACATCTAAAGACTTAAAACAGCTGTTATAAATATACCCAAGAATTTAAAGGAAAATATTAATATAATGAAAAGTGACATGGCAGATATAAAGGATGCCAAATGAAGCTTTTAGAGATTTAAAAAAATCCAATTTCTCAATGAAAATTTTGTTTGATATTAACCACAAATTAGACACTGCAAAAGAAAAGATCATTGAGTTGGCTGGCATAGAAATAGAAAATATCAAGAGCTACCTTAGTGATCTGTGGAACAATATCAGGATATCTACTATATCTATAATTAGGGAATAGAAAAAGTATTTGAAAAATAATGAAAGAAAATTTTCCAAATTTAAGGAAAACTAAAATCACAAAGATTCAAGAAGACTAATGAAGCCAAGCAGGATAAACAGAAGTAAGACCACACCAAAGTACATAATGACAAAATATCTGAAAACTAATAATAAAGAGAAAATCACAAAAGCAGCTGGAGAAATGACACAAGACATAAAGGAAAACACAGGTAAAAATCACAATGCATCGATTACTTATCATAAACAGTGCAAACCAGGTTACAATGGAAAGACATATTTGAAGTGCTAAGAATACAAAACTGTCAAACTAGAATTTGATATTCTATGTAAACAGCCTTCAGAATAATGATTAAATACTTTAGTATTCAAGAAAGCCTGCAATGGTTTGTTGCCAGTAGACCAGAAATACAAGAAATATTTTTTTTTAAAATATACTACAGACTGAAGGAAAATGAGGCCAGATGGAACCTTGAATCTGTGCAAAGGAATAAAGAACACCATATATGGTAAATATGTAAGTAAATACACTTTTTTTTTCCATTTTCAATATTTTAGACAGATTACTTTTAAAACTAAAATAAGATAAATATATTATGGAATGTATATGATATGTACCAATAAAGTATATGACAAAAATAACACAAAAGGGAGAAGAAAATGGAATATGATTGTTGTAAGATTCTTATATTTATATGTGAAGTGCTAAATTATTATTTGGAAGTAGATAGCAATAAGTTAAAAATATAGTATGTAAAATTCAGAGAAACTAGTAAAAATAAAACAAAGTGTACCAACAAGCAAACAGAGGAGAAAACATAAATTACTGAAAATGTTCAAGTAATTCAGATGAAGGCAGGAAAAGAGGAAAAAATGCAAACAAGAGACACAATCAAATAGAAAACAAATAACAAAATGGAAAATTTGAACCAAATTCTGGTGAAAATTACATTAAACATAAGCGTAATGAATACTCCATTTAAAAGGCTAGATTGCCTGACTGGATGAAAAAGCAAGACCCAAATATATATTCTGCACAGGAAACTGACTTTAGGTATAAAGACACATATAGGCTAAACTCAATGGGTAGAAAAGTATATACCAAGGAAAACAATAATCATAAGAAAGGCAGAGTGGTTATATTAATATTAGACAAGAATACTTCAGAACAAGCAAGATTACTAAAGAAGAAGAAAGACATTTTTATAATGATAGAAGAATTAATTTATCAAGAGGTCACGGAAATTCTAAATATGTTGTACCCAATAATATTGCTTCATTATGATTGAAGCAAATCCTGACAACACTGAAAAGAGAAATCGACAAATCTGCAATTATAGTTGTAGATTTCAATGCTCCTCACTCAATAATTAATGGAGCAAGTTAGACAAAAATTTAGTAAGGATATAAAAACCTGAACGTTAACACATGAACGTCTGCACACAAAAGTTTATAGCAGTTTTGTACTTGCCAAAACATGGAAGCAACCAAGATGTCCTTCAAAGGGTGAATGGATAAACAAACTGTGGTTCATCCATAAATGGAATATTATTCAGCAATAAAAATATATGAGCTACCAAGCCACAAAAAGACATGGACGAAACTTAAATGCATATTGCTAAGTGACAGAAGCCAATCTGAAAAGGCTACATACTATATGATTCCAACTGTATGACATTCTGGAAAAGGCAAAATTATGGAGACAGTAAAAAGATCAGTGGTTGTCAGGGGTTCAGAGGGAAGAAGGCAAGGATGAACAGGCAGAGCACAGGGGATTTTTAGGACAGTGAAATTATTCTGTAAGATACTATAATGGTGGATACATGTCACTATGCATTTGTCAAAACTCACAGAATGTACAATACAAAGAGTGAACCCTAATATAAACTATGGACTTTAGTTAA
The DNA here is from genome assembly GCF_037783145.1 of Equus przewalskii. Taxonomy (NCBI): domain Eukaryota; kingdom Metazoa; phylum Chordata; class Mammalia; order Perissodactyla; family Equidae; genus Equus; species Equus przewalskii. The sequence goes on from NC_091863.1 coordinate 83,232,867, forward strand.
TGTATTAATAATGGCTCACAATTTTAAAAAAGGTAGCAAGCTAATGCAAGATGTTAACAATAGGGGAAATTGTTGGGGGGAGGGATATATATGGGAACTCTCTGTACTTTCAATTTACTATTTCTTTTAAACCTAAAACCGCTCTAAAAAATAAAGCATATCAATTAAAAAAACAAAACCTGAACAACACTATTAAGTAACTCGACCTAACTGAAATTTGTGGAACAATTCGACCAACAACAGCAGAATAAATATTATTCTCAAGTGAACATGGAACATTCATTAACATTCAACCATATTCTAAGTATAAACAAGTTTAAAAAATATATAAGAGGATTAAAATCATACAGAATATGGTCACTGCTGGCAACTGAATTAAATTAGTAACAAATAACAGGAAGATATCAGAAAATCCTCCAATATTTGAAATTCAAACATGATTATAAATAATCCAAAGATCAATGAAGACTTCACAAAGGGAATTATAAAATATTTTTGACCTGAGTAATAATCATGAGAACACAGTCTATCAAAATATGTGGAGTGTAGACATGTTCATATCATGGCCAAGTGGGGTTTATTCCAGGGACGCAAGGCTGATTCAACACTGAAAAACCAACCAAGGTAATCCACCAAGTAAAAAAATAATATTATCATTTCAATTGGTGCAGAAATATAAACCCTTTCAGGATAAAAAAAAAAACCCTCAATAATGTAGGAATAGAGGGAAACTTCCTCCACTTTATACAGAGTATGGACAAATGACCCACAGATAACACTGTATTAAATGGTGAAAGACTGAGTGCTTTCCCTCTAAGATAGGGAGCAAGATAAGGATGTCTGCTCTCTTCACTCTTATTCAACATAGTGCTGGAAGTTCTAGACATTGCAGGATGGCAAGAAAATGAAATGAAAGGCATACAAATTGGAAAAGAAAAAATAAAACTGTCCCTATTGGCAAATGACATGATTGCCTGCATAGAAAATCCCAAAGAACCTACATTTTGTTATCTTTTAAACAACTTCCAAGTGAACTTGCAAGGAAATGTGTTTCAAAGAATATCTTAAAAAATAAAAATACAAGAACGTTATTTGTGATGTGTAAAGAATCCCTCTACTCTATGCAACTGTGTCATCAGGCTACTTAGAAATGTTAAGAGGTTTGGCTGTCTTGCCTCTGCACCAGGCTACAGCCTCAAAGGAGTTCGTGTTAAGCTAAGAAAACACTGAGGTGACCATCATTCCATTTCCCCAAGCTGTACCCCCAGGACTACAGCGAGCTATCACACTCCCTGCCCACCAGGGAACATCCTAGGAGTTGAGAGTGTGTGTCTGGGGGTCATTTGGTCTGGGTTTGAGTCCCAGTCTTGCCACTTATAATTAGCTGGTGCTGCGGACAAGCCCCTTCAGCCTCCATTTCCTCTTTGGTAAAACAGGCATAGGAGTGGTGCCTACCTCATAGGCTTGTGCTGAGGATTAGATGATGCAAGGAGAGCTCTTAACACAATCCCTGTCACATAGTAAAGGATATTTACAGTAAAGGTTACTTACAACACCTGTACAAGATGAGAAACTTCTAGGAAGATTGTGACAAAAATATACAGAGGCAGAGACAAGGAAATTCGCTGTATCTTTGTATTTTCTGCTCGTATGCCAGATGGTGTGGAGATCCACGGTTCTGTGAGCAAAGCCGGAGGCAGCTATTCAATACCGAAAGGCAATGGCAATGGACTACACGATCTTCCCTCTTTCAGTTTGTTCTTTGTTCTTTTCTTCTGAAAGTTGGTTGCAGACGTCAACTGAGTTTGAGAATCTTTCATCTTAGAGAGGCTGCATCTCCTGGAGTTAAGTTGTCTGAAGCTGTTTCCACGTTTGAAACGCCAAGCGTGATGCTAATGTGATGAGGAGCAGAAGAGAAAGGATTAGCTGCAACCTGAAACAGTGATAGGGAATCATGTCTGACCAACCACTCATTATGCTGGACAGATTTCTCACTCAAAAAAGGCCTTCTCTTCACTCTGCCACCAGCAGGGAATTCATCATTTTGAAGCATTGACAGAGGAGACTTCCCACAGCCACAAACCCTCCAGGTTGTTGTCTCCTGTTTCACTCAAAGTTCACAGTAACAGGAGATTTGGGCCAGAGGTTGAAAGGAGTCCAACCAGAGGAGGTCAATGTCTGTTGACCTGGCAACGGAGTGGCCTCATTACTACCTGTCCATGGTGTTCCCTCCGGAACCTTGATTAAGAAGCTAGCATTCAGAGCTGGTCCTCAGACACCTGGCTTCCAGTTCAGCCTTGGGTGGAGGAGCTACTGCTAGTTTTCCTAGGAACTTTATTCACTGGCTGATTTATTTGGTGCTCCTCATTTTGTACTAAAAAATGACCTGTGATTCTTTTCTGCCAGCACATCAGGAGGGAAGAGAAATGCCACAGCTTTCATTAAAAGTGTGCAGTCACTGCTTTACCACATGCAGTTATCTCCTTCTGGGCTGCACCATAAATCCTTACTCTTGCTTTGAGTGGATTGTGCTGGACATGGGGTTCCTCTTCCCCCAGGAACTTCGAGGAGAGGACTCATCCAAGGCCCCTCTTTCTATCTTCCTTCCCAATTGCTCTTGGGGAGCCAGGGGGATTTTTCAGAAGCACTCTACCTGGCCCCCAACAGAGGCAGCTCCCCTACTTTGCCAGGAGACTTAGATTAATTCCTTTAAAACAATCTACCCCATGAACTGCCTTACTTTCTGAGTAACTCTCTCCATGTCTAAAACTGCTGGACCAAACAGAACCCATGAGTTCCAACTCTTTCCCAGAAGCAGCTCTCTCCCAGAGGAGGACCCTGCTACCTCCCTGCTCTCCTGGACTGATCCACCGGGCTCACAAAGATGCTCATCAGCAGGCATCCACGGCCTGGGAATGCAGGAACTGCACAGCACTGTCTGACAGGGGGCCACGGCCCTTTTCCTTCCAGCCTCAGTGGGCCCGTGAAGACAGAGGCTGAGCAGTACATTTGAAGGGAAAGGAAGAGGGACTCCCACTTTCTGAGGATGGACTTGCCAGAGTCAGGAATCCAGCAGAGCCTTGCCCCATTAGCAGTGGAGGGGGCTGGAGTAAACTACAGATGTGAATACATTTGAGGGGCAGCATGATCCGGAGAGCATGTAGAGAGAAGAAGGAAAATACACACACGTTTATATTTTGACCGTGAGTCAATGTCATTTCTCTGTGGTGGAATGAGTGCCCTGATGGGGCTGGGGGAAGGGGAGAAGGTGATTACACCATTTCCATTCAATGGAGTCACGTATCCCATGAGTGGAGTTTTGGGTAAGAGAATGAAGTCACACTGCCCCATGCCCTATTCCCCATGTTTTCCTGTCCCCTTATCTTACTCCTTTGTTTTACATGAGAGAAGAGTGTTTCCTTTGAGCTCCTGAAGGGTGAGATACTCTGTCTGCTAGACAGGACACTGGAACAAGACAGACAGATCATCTCCCCAGGTCCCAATACCAGGTCCCAAACAGTAACTCTGTGATGTTCACGTCTCATGGGTAAGTCACTTACTTCACCCCTCTTAACCTGCCTTAGGAAATATGTATTTGTGTTATGTGTGAGCTTCATTGCTATGTGTTAGAGTGATGGCACTGCAAACAGAAACAGGGGGAGACTGAGAGCTTGGTGGAGGAACCAACTCCCAGGGCATGGGCTCCAGTACCTGTGTTTCCTGATGCACCATACTGGTTATCAGGCACTTTCCATCTTTCTGCTTCCCTCTCAGGGAACCCCAGATTCCTGACTTCTGTCCACATTCCTCTACTGTCAAAAAGGGTGGGGGCAAATGGTTAGGAAAGGGGACAAAGACAGAAGCCCCTGGAAATCTGCTATTTTCTGCTCTCTTCCCCTGGCAGAGTTGGGGAAAAGGAAGAAAATCATTGCCCTGTTTCCTCTTGTTCCACCTGCTGTCATGTTCCATTACTTCTCCCTGCAGATAAGTTCAGCGAAGCATTTTTCCATTGAACCCTTGAAAGGTGAGGTGCTACATTGGATCAAAAGCTAGTTCTCTGCATTTTGGACAAGACCCTGCAGTACCAGCCAAAAGATCTCCCTGGATCCTGGTGGCAGACCTCACCTCCCAACTCTGCGATGACCTTGGGTAAGTTACCTCACAACATGTGGCCTCACCTGTCAAAGAGGATCATACCAGCCTTCTTTCTCAGCCAGCTAGGTCTGGACCAGAGAATAAAGTCATTTCCATCCAGAAAAACATCTTGAGTTTCTAGAAGGGAAATACTTTCCCATGTAAGGCCAAAGCCAGCATGATTCCCCACCTCCAGGAGACATGTGGAAATGTCTTGAGATATTTTTGGTAGTCACAACTAGGGGTGCTACTTAAACCTGTTGGGTAGAGGCTAAACATCACACTACAATGCACAGAACAGCCCTCACAACAAAGAGCTCTCTGACCCAAAATGTCAATAGTGCTGAGGTTGAGAAAACCTGCTCTAGAGCAAGGTAAGTGTTACTACCCACTCTATGTGCATAGATTCAGGGTAAAATCCAACCTTGAAGTTCAACAACCCTGGATTACCATAACCATGCTGCCTCTTATCAGGCATGTGTCCTTGGAAAATGTATTTAACTGCTTTTTTTTTTTTAAGATTGGCACCTGAGCTAACATCTGTTGCCAATCGTTTTTTCTTCTTTCTCTCCCCAAAGCCCCCCAGTACATAGTTGTATATTCTAGCTATAGGTCCTTCTGGTTGTGCCATGTGGGATGCCACGTCAGCGTGGCCTGATGAGTGGTGCTATGTCTCTGGCCAGGATCCAAACCAGTGAAACCCTGGACTGCCGAAGAGGAGTGTGCAAACTTAACCACCTGGCCACGGGGCCAGCCCCTGTATTTAACTTCTATGAGGCTTAGTAGAGCATTCCTTGGGGGAGGAATGAGTTAGAACAGGGAATACTAATATCTAACTTACAGAACAGTTCTAAAAACCTAGAGAAACAGTATGTAAAGTTCCTAACACAGTGTCTGACCAGGAGCAGGCCCCTGAAGTGTTAGTTTCCTTCCCACTCCACTTCCTAACTTCTGCTTCCAAGATTACTTTAAGCTAAACTACATAGCCCTAAAAGGCATAACTATGTTCTAAAGAGCTTCTGGAAATATGATGACAGGAGGGAAAATTAAACACACACAGACTCACATTGTGTATAAGAGTTGGTGCCACTTCTGTGTTGTAGACTTATCTAATGGAAGTGGGATAGGGGAAAAGTTGTTACACTGTTTCCATGGAATCAGTGTACCTTTACTGACCTCTTTTGGGGTGCTCCTGGAGAGTTCACATCAGGAGTGCCTACTAACTTGGTATCTGAGTTCATCTTGTGGCACAGTGAACACAAATTCCAAGAGAAGTAGAAGGCATGATGATGAGTCTTCTGGAGAAAGCAATGGAGCAAAAGGAAGAAAACATTGGTCCCTGACTATTTTCTACATGATGTTAAGTAAGACACGTACCTTCTCCTGGCTACTGACTCAGTTTCAGGGCATAAGACTTGAATTGATCATCTAGTAGGCCAAATTTGGGTATAAGCATATAAGCCATTTAGCTTCCCTTTTCCCAAGCATTCCTATCATCATTTAAATTCTCATATTCTAGTGTTACTGGAGGATTAAACAAGTTAAACTACCTCACAAGAAATCTGGGACATTGCTGAAGCAGAGGGAAAAAGAGTACTGGTGGAAACTCTCAATGAGTCTTAACACTTCTGCTTGGAAGGGGCACACTCCATTTCCTCTTACATTTCATTGGCCACATCTAGTCACATGCCTGTGCCTGATGTCAGTGGAATGGGATCACTGGGTGTGGGAGAGACCTCAGGGACCAGTCAATTCATGTGACCCCACAGCTAGGCTTCTTGGCCCAAGGGGAAAGATTTAATCACCTCTCTTCCTGAACAAAAGAGGTTGTTGAGTATGTACTCATGAGGAGACAATGCCGGGGAAGTATAAAACTATCACCTTCTAAATGGGAAGCTGATGGTTATACTGTGGGGAGGGCAAGAGTCAGAACCTCATCCAACCTGCCATTTTCTGGTGAGGGTCTTAGTCTCCATGAGGCTGAGCTTGGTTATCTGTGACGTGGAACTCATGATACCTTTCTCACAGTCTGCCCTGAGGTGTAAATGAGAAGACCTGTAAGGTACATATGGGACACGGTAGGACTTCAACACCTATCAGTCCTGGCCCACCAGCCTCCTCCCTCCCAGAGAGGAGATGACACTGACCTAAACCAAAGAGCATAAGTGCCATAGAAAGCATCTGGAAATGTAGCAATATCCCCATAATGTATTTGCTTTGGTGCCAGTTCTGAGTAATGGGATGAGTTACCTGTGGAAGTTAGGGAAAGAGAAAAAAATCACCGTATCATCTCCTGTTAAAGCATATGCTTTCCTGTCCCCTTAGTTTATCATCTAGTTTGACACTGGAGGAAGAGCAGTTTCCCACTGATTCCAAGGTAGGAGAGACAGTATAGAGCAAAATATTGTGGATGCTGGACAGAAGACTGGAATCAGGAGACCAGACACATCCCTGACTACAGAACCTTAGGAGAGTCATTCCTCATGTGCTGGCCTCAGCCCTAACACTACGATGCTCTATAGCAGTGGCCTGAGCTTTGGGTCAGAAAACTCAGTTTAAATCTTGACATCAATAGTTGAAGGTTGCATGACTTCTTTTTTGGTCTGAAACTCCACGTGGTAGGTAGAATTCTAAAATGACCTCCAACGATCCTCATCCTTGTATAATCCCACCCCCTTTGAGTGTGGGTAGAATCAATGAATACGAAGACATATCACATTCATGATTATGTTAGCTTATATGGCAAAATGCAGATTATCTGGGTGGGCCTGACCTAATCAGGCAAGCCATTTAAAAGCAGAGAATTTTCTCCAGCTGTCCACAGGAGGGGACATCAGAGATTCTAAGTACAAGAAGGAATCAATGCACTGTTGCTAGTTCAAAAAGGGAGGGGTCCATATGGCAAGGAATTAGAGTAGCCTCTAGGAGCTGAGAGAACCCGGAGCTGACAGCCATCAAGGAAATGAGGGCCACAGTCCAACAGCCATGAGGAACAAGAATGATCGTGGAAATTCTGCAAGCAGCAAGAACGATCTTGGAAGATTTTCCCCAGAACCTGCAGATGAGACCTCAATCCAGCCTACACTGACACCTTGATTCCAGTCTCATGAAACCCTGAGCAGAGAACACAATCATGCTGTACTAGACTTCTGACCCACAGATCCGTGAGTTAATAAATGGGTGTAGCTTTCAGCCACGGAGTTTGGGTGTAGATGCTAACTGGAGAAAATACACTACCAAGATAACAGTTGTTACTAGTGCATCGTGGGGTTGAAAGTTATGAATATATAGACATTGGTATTTGGATACATTTTGTACATTTTCAAAATAGACAATGGGTTACTTGCTAATTAGAGATAAAGTCCATTAGAGCTTTATTCATGTCAAATATGTTATATTTCAGACTTTTAAAAAAGTATAGTAAATATTATAATAGGCAAACATGTACACAACCAAGGTTATGAAGGAAAACATCAGAGAAAGTAAATGCCCCTGTGAAATTCTCTGATTGCCTCACTTCCAGAGGGATCCTCCATCCAGAATTTGTTGTTTAGTCATGAAACACAAACAAAACACCTAAGTGATTTACATATTTTTATCTCTGACTATAAGTAATATATTTATGTATAACATTGAAATTTATTCTCTGAAAATAGTGTTTCTAAGACTTCCCTAATAAGGTGACTTTGGGACTGTTTTGCTATTTTTAGCCCTGCTACCATGAGCATGCTTTCACACCTGCCTGGGACTCTAGAGTCCAGACATAAGGGTGCAGCGCTGACAGGACCTCACGTTCTTCTCTCATAGATGTTGTCAAATGTCTCTGCAAAGAGGTTGCACCAATCTGTCCTCTCCCAGAAGTGTATGGAGTTCTCATGACGCCATAATTTCAATAAACAGGATGCAGCATAAATACAAAGTCACTGGTCAGGTTTTCTTGTCTAACTCTAGAATTATTCCAGGCCATATTCTGAGACATAAAATTGGACCATTATGTTTACATTTAGAAAAGCACATGTGAACTATGCCATTTATATTGAAAAAAGGGAAAAATGAAAAGTAATCTAACGTTCCAATTACAGGAATTCACATTAGCAAATATTAATAATGTTGTGAAGCCCATTATTGTTTACTGGATAAATACATGCTCTCACCTTTTAGTTGGTTGGGATATATATTAGTTAAGAGATTTTAAATTTCAACTAGACAATAATTATTTTAAATGTTAAATACTCATGCTCTTTGACAAAGCAGTCCCACTTGTGGGAATTTATCCTCCACATACAGTCTGGGGAGGCCCCTGCCATCAATACTCATCTGTCCACACTGCACATGGCTCAGCTTACCATTGCCCTAGCTGGCTCTGTGTCTTCAGGCCCCTGACCCCGTGCCATCCATCTCTCGACCCAAACAGGACAATCTGTCTCACAGGCAATCCAAACAGGCAATCTGGATGCCCAGACTCGATGGAGCCATCTCAAGCATTGGTACAGAGAAGTACTAAGGTTCCTACTCCAGGAGGGACCTGTAGACTTCCAACCTCATCTCCGTCTGGGAGAAATCTCCTTTCCTTGCCCTGTCTCTGTCCTCAGAGGCCCTCCCTTCCCTACTAGGTGCAAGCAGCACAATTGTTTCAAAAGTTTAAGTTCTCACAAAGGACAGAAGAAATACTGGCTTCAGACAGCTTCTGCTTCCAGCCCTGCCACCAACCTCCCCTGCAGCAGGGGGAAGAGGCACCAAGCCTGGCTCCCTGGTGCAGGTAGGTAAACAAAGTGGGAACAGAGATTAAGCACCTCAGCATACTGTGTCCTGATACCTTCACTAAAGCTCTGCCACCAGCAACTAAAGTTTCCCAGCCTTCCAGGTCCCATCCCTGGCTCTGGCAGTGGGCATGGGGAGCAACCTCTTTGCTATCTGACTCTGTGCACAGGAGCACATACTTTATAGTCACACACATCCATGAAGAGATGATAGAGAAACCTCACTACCAGGGTTGTCCTGAGACTAAATCCAGCCACTAAGTGAAGAATGAAGAGCTGGGCCAAGATCAACCATCCGGTCCATAAATAATAGCTGTCTTTCCTCCCTGGAGCAGGAAACTCATGTGGCTCCTTGAACTGTCCCCTCAGTCAGGGCACCTTAACCTGGATGCAGGTCAGAATCATTCTTTTCTAAATGCTCACCTGCAACTCCCTCGTTGGTAGAAATAGGGCTTCTGTATCAAAGGCCATTCAAATTATTAAGCCATAATAACACAGGCCTCAGAAAACAAATATGCCCATTTGGCACCAACATTGTATGTGAGTGTCCGTTGCCCCTTCATTCCCCCAACATCAGGTATCACCATTATGTTTTCATTGTCAATCTGATGCTTATTTTCCTCACACCTGCCTCACTGGAAGAGCCTTCTCAAATGATTGTTAAACTTACAGATTCACAGGCTCATCTCCTAGAATTGCCAGATTTAGCAAATAAAAATACAGTATGCCCAGGTGAATTTGAATTTCAAATAAACAAAATAACATTACATGAGCCATACTTACACTAAAAATTACTATTTGTTTATCTGAAATTCAAATTTAACTGGGTTAAATTTAATCTGGCAACCCTGCACAGGGAGGGCTCTCTGGGCTACAACTAAGGTTCTCAACAAGGTGGATCAACAGCCCCAGCTGAGTCCCCAGAAGAGGCCAGCACCAATCCTCATCCATGTGAGTGAGCTCTCCTGGATGTCCCAGCCAAATGGAGCGTCCAGATGACTGCAGCCCAGGTGACAGACTCCACGTGGAGCAGAAAACCACCCAGTTAAGCACAGTCCGCCCAGAGAATCCTGAGAGATTATAAATAGCTATTGTTTTGAGAGCATTTTGTTAAGCAGAAATGGATATCCAAAACATGCGGTTTTGTTGAACTCTCCCTCTTTTTTTGTGATCTGTAATCACTGGATAAGACAGAGATTCTCTTATCCTTGAAGGCTTAGTAGAACTTCGTTACCACTTTTAGCTCTAGTCTGCGTTTGGATTTATGTGTGGGTATAGATTTTTGAACATTTCCTCAATTCCTTCTTGAAGAACTCTCCAATGAAAATTTTTGTGATATATAATTTTCACCCTACTCTTGGAATTTAGAATCTAATTCCAATACCCTGCCATAAAATGAGCCTCTATACCAATCATGCCTGGTAATACACCAAGAGGCTGTTGCTCAAAACTGTTCAATCAGTCACATGAAAAGCCATATCCTCAGAAGTTTGCTTGATGAGTATGCAATAAGAATAAGGAGTATTTATTCACTTTCAGAAGTATTCGTTAAAGAAGACATCCTGAAACACTTTCTCCTATACAGGGATAGCTTTGCAAGGGAAGTTTTTTCCTCAAGCACACATAGACAGGGCTCCTTCACCAGACAGCAGAGTGATATGCATTGCAGTTTGTGGCCTTTGTGACAGGCCCAATACAGCACTGCTGAGTGGACAATTCTGATTAATTCTGGGGTTCATTAATAGAAAACGCCTCGCCTGCAGAACTAAGCCACTTTCTCCAATATCACTTCTATAAAGAATAAAGTCAATATATTATTCTCCTTATTCTTTTTTCACATTTCTTAGTTGGTTTAGAGCTCAGAAATGGAGCAGGGATATATTTGGAAGCAGGGGGTGGGCCCCTTAAAACCTCAAGCATTTTGGAGCAAGACCATATGAATAGTTGGGAGCCAGCAAGACACAGAAAGGGGAGAAGAGCTGTGGGCCAGTTGTAAGACTCACCTCCGAGGGCAAAGCAGAACAGGTGCTCCATAAAGGCAACTTATCAACAAGAGTTTTGAAGGCAGAGGTCCGGGGCTCTGTAATTTGTTTCTCCTTCCAATCTCACTACTTGAGTAAGTCATTCCTGCGATAGAGAAGTGAGTGTAGAGAGAGGCTAGAAGTGTTTAGGTCATGAATGCCCCTCCAAATGGAAGAAATTATCAAGAATGGATAATCACAATTCCCTCAGGACAAACCAATGTATGGTTCAATTGACTAAATTTCTGCCTACTAAATAACTATAATATTCTAGGCCTGCTTCGTTGAAATAATTCCCAAATTGCTTAAATGACATTTTTTGTGCATGCTCCTAGATCATTCAGTCGCATGATTATAGACAGTCTCTTAGTTCTCTTCCACAGATGGCTAGCCACTTAGCATGGCGTGTGATTTTACGCGTCCACCTTCCTAGGCTATCCCATCTCCAAGAACCCTAGGACACCTCCCGGGGTCTGTGTACTGATAACACTCCCATACTGTCTCTTTAAAGCAAACAAAATTCCTGACGACAGGGACATGCTTTGTTCCAACAACATGGGCAGATTTTCACCAATTGCCAGGATTCCAGTCTAGCGCCTCTCATAGCCTGCTTTCTCAGACCGCAGCCCGAAGAGCGAAGAAGTTTTGCGTTCAGCTAAAGGCGTGGGGGAGGAGGAGCATGCGGAGGGGTTTCCGGTGTGGAGGATAAGCCTGCGTGGCATGGTTGCCATAGAAACCTGACGTCAATATGGCGACCGTGACGACTTTACGGTAGAGACAGAAATGGCCTGGCGTGAAGTGCAGACTCCTGCCTTGAGGTGTTCAGGATTCAGCTGAGTGTGCTGAGTCCCCGCCCTGGGCTGTGGGGGAGACAAAGGGACCCAGATCCAGGTCGCCTCTTTCCCGCTTTGGGACTTGGTTCCCCGGCGGGCTCGTGGGTAAAGGCACTGGGGTCCCGACGGTCCCAGCGAGTGTGGCGTCCTGCCCCAAGAGTGCCCTGGAGATACTTTCCTTCTAAAGGCAGGGGCGCGGGAGGTAAGACAGGGACTGGCTCTCACTGGGCCCCAGCTCCCCTCTCTGTCAAACGGAGTAAGAATGCTTAACCCCCAGGCTCGCTGTGAGCGTTCAGTGACAACACATGAGCAAGCCCATGGCCCTGTGGTTATTGCGGGACCGTGAATGCCTGTTCGAATTCCGGCCACTTGTTATTGTTTTTAATTTTGTTCTTAGGGGATAGGGGAGGAAAAGAGAGAAAAAAAGACCCTGATGAGAAGCCCATTGTATGTTCCAGTTGTTAGGATCTCTACCCACTTGTATCAGTGTCATTGTCACTAACCCAGTGCCTAGCATGGTGCGGGGCACACTGTTACTCCAGGAAAGCATAGTGATTGCTGGATCTGTCTCTCCCTGTGCAGCTCTTCCTGCCACTGGCCGAGCTCCTATCAGGCGTTTGAAGGAGGCAGGTTCTAAGGATTTGTATCCTGATGGCTGCTGAACCATCTGCTCCAGATTCAAGGGCGGCCGTCCTCAGGAGACCCCGACACTTCACATCCCTGGTAGGATATGAGGCCCGGCCCAAGTGAGTTCCTAGATCTGAACGAAAGCATGTTGTGGAATCGCTCCTGTGAGGTTCGCAAAGGAGCCTCAAAGGAGAGAAGCTACTTTGATCTCATCATGGGAGAAGAGGTTTAGCAGGTGGAATGTCATTCCATCAGCAGCTACGTGCTTTGTAGCAACCCTTGAGGCCCATCATGGAGACACCCTCTTTTCTCTGAAAGCAGTGAATTGTTCAGCCTGAGAAAAGAACATGATCTTTAACGTGCATTTGGAGTAAATATACCTAAATTGTTCTCACTGTGTAAAGATTATTCAGTGATTCCCATGTTTCTCTCAGATGGGTGTTGAAGTATGCATTTGGTTAGAAAGTCTTCCTAGCAATTTGAGATTGTAATATAGTTTCTTCCTTGGTAGCCACATTTTTATCCATTCTATAATGAAAAATTTTAAGAAACCAGAAATTTTACAAATGTTAGTTTAAAATGTCAGTTATAAGAATTTATATTTTCAAAAATAGAGTATCTTATAATGATACGCAGTCATATCTCCTAAAATAACCAGATACTCTTAAATATAGTTATGTTTACTTTCCCAGTACATAACAGATTTAGTTCTCTATTACCTGGCCTCCCTACCCCTCCCCTCTGCTGTGTACTGGGGCAACCACTGATCTTCACTCACTATAGATTAGTTTTCATGTCCTAGAATTTTATTAAAATGGAATCATAAAGTTTTTTTTGTTGGTTTGGTTTTGGCCTGGCTTCTTTCATTTGGCCTATTTATTTTAAATTTGTCCGTTTTGTTGCATGTATCAATAGTCCCTTCTGTTTTACTGATCAGTAGTATCCCAGTATCTGGATATACTGCAATTTGTTTGAATTTTTTTTAAATTAAAACTTCAATGAACATTTGTCTATAAGTTTTTGCATGGACATATGTTTTCTTTTTCTCGAGTAAATGCTTAAGAGTGCAGTGGCTGGATCATATAGAGGATGTAAGATTAACATTGTTAAGAAACTGCCAAACTGATCATACCATTCATTCCCACCAGCAGTGTATGAGAGTTCCGTCCTCCACAACCTTGCCAATGCTTGCTATGATCAGTCTTTTTAATTATAGTCATATTCATGGGGGTATAGTGGTATCCCATTGTAGTTTTAAGTTAAAATTCCCTAATGATGTTGAGCATATTTTCATGTGCATATTTGCTGTTTCTATATCTTCTTTGGTGAAGTGTCTATTCAAATTTTCCCCCACTTATTTATTGTAGTGTCTACTTTATTCTAATTGACTTTTGATACATTTTCTATATTCTGAATACAGGTCCTTTGTCAGATATGTAGTTTGCACGTATTTTTCTCTCACTCAGTGCCTTGTCTTTTCATTCTCTCAACAGCGTCTTAGGGAGAGCAGTAATTTTAATTTAGAGGAAATCCAATTTATGTATTAGTTCACTTATGAATTGTAGTTTTGGTAACTCATCTATGAAATCTTCACCTAACCTGAGGTCACAAGGATTTTCTCCTGTGTTTCTCTAGAAGGTTGATAGCTTTAGGTTTTATATTTAGGTCTGTGATCCATTTTGAGTGTACTTTTATATATGGTTTGATATATGGATCACAGTTTATATTTGTGTATGTAATATCCACTTGTCCCAGCACCATTTGTTGATAAGACTATCATTTCTTCACTGAATTGCCTTTGCCCCTTTTTCGAAAATCAGTTGTCCATATATGTGGGTGCATCTATTTCTAGACACTTTGTTCTTTTCCTTCAATCTGCTTATCTACCTTGATTACAATAGCACACTGTCTTGATTACTGTAGGTTTATAATGAGTCTGCAAATCTGAGAGTATTCATCCTCCAACTTTCTTCTTCTTTTTTAAAGTTGTTTTTCATAGTCTAAGTCCTCTGCATTTCCACATGTACTTCAGAATTGGCCTGTCAATTTTTTAAAAATATATATTTGCTAAAATTTTTGTTGGGATTGCATTGAATATAGATCAATTTGGGGAGAAGTGACATCTTAACAATACTGAATCTTCCAACCCCTGAAAACAGTTGTCTCTCCATTTATTTAGGTCTTCTTTAATTTCACTGAGCAGTGTTTTGTAATGTTCGGTGAACAGGACTTGCACCTCTGTGCACAGATTATCCATATGTATTTCATACTTTTTGATGGCATTATTTTGTGATTACAGGTCCCAATTATTATGTTTTCACTAAACTGTCAGCAGCCAAATGTTTAACAATAGCCATTGGGGGATCTTTTTGGTCGAAAGCAAAGGCTGCTCTAGGAAAGAAATGCTACTTGATGCATAAAATGCATCTGACTGTGTTTCTATATCAGCGTTTAGACATTATTGGCAATGTACTGAAACTAAGGAGAAAAACGTCACATAGACAGTTTTACAGGTCTTCTCCAGAAAAATCAATCACTAAAAGAAAATAGTTATGGTAACTTTCAACTTTATATGTGTAGTTAGAATTGAACCAGTTGAATTGTGGGGTTTTTCTTTTTTGCCCCCCAGCAAATTCACCTCACTGAATTCCTGGGTTCTTGGGTGGTGAGACAGATAGCAGGAGAGAGCATGTACATATATGAGTATGTATATATCTATATGTGTATTGCTGAAGCTGCCAGGAATGTTTATTGTGAGGAATACTTGAGGTTAATTACTGTGGTCGTGTCCGTCCTGTTCACTTCCTAGCAGATAATACGAACCGACTCACAGTGGTGGTTGTTTTATTCCAGCTTGGCCAGCATGGTTACCATGGTGACTCAGTAACTGCTGTGGAATTTGGTGCAGATTCAGCCTTGTTTTGTAATTCCAGCCTGAAGCATTTCTTACTATGATAGTTGTCAAATATTGCTTCTCTAATTTCCTCATTTCTTGCAAGTTTATTTGTTGAAATTTGACTAGAGGTAGAGCTTTTTCTCCTTATTTGTATATAGTTTTTATTTATATCAGTATGACTTAAATTCCTATTTTGCTCAAAGGGTTACCATCTGATGCTATAATTATTTATTTTGATGCTCAAATTGTCCCAGAATTGGCCAGTGAAAGCCCCTTCAAGTTGGTTTCTATGTCCACTTGACACCTCTTTAGAATTCTTTGAATATGTACTTTGCTCTCTGAGACTCTCTCCTACTCTGTAGGGAGGAAATTATGATGCCCACCTCAGAGCATTACTTTGAGAAAATGAAGAGAAAAAGTCTGAAAATAGCAACCTACAGCACGTGGCATTTAGTAGGCCCTCAGCAAATGTTAGTTCCCCATTCCAGCATTCCCTCCTTCATTCTGTCAGTGTGATGCCTCTGACATAACATAATAGCATGACTACCAGAGAGAATATTTGGACATGTAACAACCAGCAGGGATAAGCCCCCATTTCTGTGATGTATGAGCTTCAGTGTCACTGCGTGTGTGGGTGGGGCTGTGTGATGGAGCTGGGGAAGAGGCGAAGCATCATTGCACAGCTTCCAGTGGACAAGTGGGGACAGACAAGGCCACCTTCACCCCTTTCCCGTGTTCATGTGCTTTCCCCTCCTCTCACTTTACTCCAGTCCATGTGCCGTCTTATCCCCTGACTCTCCTTCCAGTGGACCATCAGAGAAGGGCGTGGACTCTGAGCCTCAGAAGCAGGAGCTGACAGAGAAGAACCAAGTGTGCTGGCGCGTGTGCAGACAGGTTCCTGGAGCAAGAGTGAGGAGATCAGGGTCCCATCACTGGGACACTTTAGGTAAGTCACTACCCTTCCATCAGCCTTGTCTATACAGCAGGATAACAGTACGCACTGCTGCCGACCACCCAGGAATACTCTGGAGTTTAAGTGTGATCCCATGTGGGAAAGCAATCCGTGGTCGTAGGTGGGAGGAAGAATCAGTGAACTTTAGAGTAATTACGTTAACAGAGACACCCCAGATATCATGAACTCTGCGTGGTAGACATCAAATTAATAGCACACAAACATCAGCTCTTTAGGTTAGGATTTCTCGAAGTGTGGTCCTTGGACCACTTCATTAAAATCATCAGGAAGCGCTTGTTAAAATTGCAGGTTTGTGGGCCCACCCTAGGTCTGCTGAAGCAAAAACAGGGAAGTGGAATGGGAGGTGTCTCCATTCTGAGTAATATTTCCAGTTGTTTCTGGTACTCATCCAAGTTTAAAAAGCACTGCTATGGATTTGCAACAAACACTTTTTAAAAGTTTGAATCCTTTGATGTGTAATTTCCTTGTCAACTTCTTCTGCAATGCAGCTTTAAATATCTTTGTCCTCTCTGGAATGTCAGATAGGTAGCACTTCCTTCATTTATGTAATATTAAGTCAGTGATCTATGTGTGAGGCGCTGAACTAGGCACTGAGGTCACAGCTCAGAGAACAAGACAGGCAGGGTCCCTGGAGTTTGAGTCTAGTTTGGGAAAACTGGCAATGAGCAGGTAAATAAATCAATAAGGATTGCAATTCCATGTGGGGATGAGTGCTTTGAAGAAAGTAAACATTAATAGAGTAGAAATGACAAGGACAGAGATTATTGTAGATGGGTTGTCAGTGAAGCTCTTTCTCTGGTAGTGACATTTGAACTGAGTCTTGAACGACAAGAGTCAGCCAGGCCTGGACAGGCCTTTTGGTCAGAGGCCTTGTGATGTGGGAAAGCTCCAGGTGTTCCAGGAGCAGATGACAAGCTAGAGTGGCTGGAGCCTGGCAGACAAAGTGCAGATGGTGGCAGATGAGGTCAAATGGCAGACAGGAGCCACATCATTTGGGCTGTGTAAGGAGTTTGGAGTTTATTCTAAGGGTGGAGGAGTAGAGTATGGGGGTGACATGCTCTGATTCATGTGCTCACAAGGTGACTCTGGCCACTGTGGAGCATGGACTGGAGAGGGACAGGAGAGCTGTGGGGATAACCATTAGGGGGATCTTGCAGAAGTCCGGGGGAGGGACGAGGGTGGATTGGCCCAGTGCTGCAGCAGTGTGCAGAGGAAGGGATGGCCCTGGACAGGGCATGTAGGAGGTGGGGCAGGCAGGACCTGCGGTGGCTGTGTGTGAGCGGTTTGTGAGGATAAGGCAGGATCCTGGATGAGCTCTCACCTTCTTGTTCCGCCACGTGCAGAAACGGTGGCGCTGTTTCCTGAGACCTGTTGTTCCAAGTGCTTTTGAGACGTTTTCATCATAATGAGTTAGGTCATCCACTAGTGGTTATAGTGAAAGTTAGTGATTTAAAATGTGCATCATTTGGTGAATAGGATTCAGTCATAAGACTATTAAGCTTTGTTAAACACACATACAAACTATAAACTATAAAAATCTCCTCTTGTATTTGTTTAAAACAGCTAATGTTTGTTGAGCTGTTACTGTGTGCTTAGCAGTGTTGTAAGTGTTTTTGTGTATTGACTCGATTAATCCTCAAAACAACAACCCATGACATGGGGATGATTGTTTTCCTTGTTTTACAGAAGAGGAAACTGAAGCACAGAGAGGTTCTTTCGATTTCCTAAGATCACGGAGAGCTAGGTATCCCAATGTCTCTGCAGTAGAAATTATTCAAGTGATGGATATTCAAATATATCCTTGTAAAGACCAAAACACAAAGCAATACTTGTTTTAAAATGTTTGTCTTCTACAGAAAGTACTACATAATCCCCATTTTATACATGAGGCAATTGAGTGACTGTAAGATGAAGTAAAAGTATTCAAACTCACACAGTTTTTACGTGGCAGAACTATGGGTTGGATCCAGTCTTTGTCCAGACCCCACACCTAAACAGTACGCTTAGAAAGAAGAAAAAGACTTGTTTTGAACTATGCTCGTGCATGGTGTTGAATTGGGGCCATCCATATCTCTTTGGGTGGAAACTATGTTTCAGTAGGTGTTTTGCCATTTACCAGCTGGTATTTTTTTTTAATTGACAGGGAAATTTGTTTATTTCAGTGACATACAATATTTTAACATAATAACCAGAATTATGACTGATAACATGATGCTGAACACATCATGAACATCAAGGGTATTGACATCAACGGAACTGAACTTCATACAGTTTTGAAATATTTATATTAATAACATATATCCATACAAATATAACCTAAAGAAGGTTTATCATCACTTATTTGACAATGCTTCCCACACAGTATAATATATCAAATAAACCTAATTATTTTAACATCACTCTTTTACAAGGTTAGAGACAAATCCTTTGAGATTTTCCAAGGGCCCTCTACCAGCTGGTAATTATTTAAGAAAAACTAAAAGGTAATAATTATAGAAACAAAAGTGTGTCAAAGATGAACAAATCCAGCCCCTACTGGTTAAAGTGGTAAGGACACATTTTAATCAGTAATATACTATTGCAACAGGGAAAAGAGTCCAGCATGAACTGTTCTCAACTTCAGTTTGTACAGACATGACTGGACATTTTAAAGGGAGTATGAGGGAATAGGGTGGGGGGTGAGTAGGGGCTCAGTAGAGTCAGGGAAATGAAAAATTACAAAAAGCAAGAAGGATGTGTTCATCTATGTGAAACCCATCTGGGTTTGCTAAGTGGCACGTATTGAAGTTAGATTTCTACCCTCCCACAGAGGCTGGGAGACAGAGGCCCTGTCTTCACGTGTTGGCTGGAACAAACAGTAAATTGTTCTGGCAGCCTTGAGTTTTCTCAGGCAATCACTTTAAGGACATTTAGGGTCATCTTAGGAATGTGGCCTTGAGCTGTTAGAAACGATGTTAGTATTTTGTTCAAGACTTTTATTAGCCAGAGTTGAGGCCTAGTCGAGAAGATGGCAAAGAAGAGTCTGGCTAGAGTTTGCTCAGGGAGAGAATCTTTGTCAAGGGCAATAATTATAAAAACAGAAAAAGGGAATAATCATTATAGTTACTATACATTAGACAACTTGGCTGTTAAAATAATTCCTTGGACTTCCATGGTGGATTCTTTTCCCTTTTATGAACTCAGTGCTTTTCAGATGGGAATCACATCGCTCTGTGCTCCAGTTTTTGTTGGTTGGGGAGCAGGGCTGGTCTGACCCCCCTTTGATGGGTGAGGCCAGAGGAGGTGTGGTGACTTACCCGAGGTCACCCAGAGTTCGTGGGTTAGGTCTGCCCCTGGGGCCAGGAGTGTCTCCTGTCTCACACCCAGTTGCCTGTCCGTCACACATGGCACTAGCCTTGTTCCTGTGTATAGTGAATCACTTTTCAAGGACTCAGAGGATTCGTCCTTCTCTGAGGTTACTCTTCAGGTAATAGAAGAAGATGCTAGCATCTTCAAATAAAAAGAAATAAGGTGTTGATTATCCTCTCCTTCCCTAGACTCTATTGAGAGGTTAGAAGAAAAATTTCTGCAATCACGCAGCATGTACTTTTTGTTTCTGGCTCCTTTCAGTCAACATAAGGTGTGTGTGATTTACCTTATCGTTGTCTACAGTTGTAGATTGTAATTCTCATTGGTGTATGGTATTACGTTATGTGAATATTTCACAATATATGTAGCCATTTTGGGTATTTACGTATTTTTAAGTTTTTGACTTATTATGAACATTCTTCCACATATCTTTCAATGGACATTTATTTTCATTTCTCTTCAACGTATACTAAAGAGTGACATTTCTAAGTCATAGAGTATGTGTTGAGTTCAATGGACACTGTCAAGCAGTTTTTCAAAGTGGTTGTTCCAATCTGTGTTCCCACCAACAGGGTGAGAGTTCAGTTTCTCCAACTTGCCAACACTTTGTATTTTCCATCTTTTTCATTTTGTTGTTCTGGTGGGCATGTAGTGGTATATCATTGTGGTTTTAATTTTAACTTTACTGTTTTAATTTCTCTTCAACTCTCTATGAAGTGTTTAGTCTCTTTTAATCTAAAGAAGGTCCATCCTTTTTTTAACCTTCCAATTTATTTGCTGAAGAAACTGGATCTTTGTCCTGTGGAGTTTGAATTTTGGATTTTGCTGATTGTATCAGCTTATGTCATTTATTCTATTCCTCTGGCCCCTCATATTGCCTTTAAGTTGATAATTAGGTTCAGAGGCTTGTTCAGATTCAGGGTTTTTGGCAAAAGTGCCTTAGATGTGGTGGTGTTTATTCCTATGGTATTACACCATTGGGCTCATTGTGTCTAGTTGTTTCTCCTCTTGTGATGTTAAGATTGATCACTGAGTTCAAGTGTTCTCAGCCTGATCCAGCGATTATAAAGTTTCCCATGATCTTTTCACCTCAGGTTTTATGCAATCTCTGAAGATCATTGCCTGGGTCTGCATTTCATTAAAGCTTGCAAAATAGTAATGTTCTAATTCTGATTTCTTCTGTATTCATTAGCTGAAATTCTTCTATAAAAGAAACTTAACCTCATCAACTTTTAGGTTATGCTGAACTTGGTTCACACAGGAAGGGAAAGATGAATGTGTAATTCTTTTGCAGTATTTCCACTTTTCAAAATAATGATTTGTTTCACTAGGATCCTCCAAAGGTGAGCAGTGAATTGGTTTGGTTTGGTTTTGCTTTTTGTTGGAGTGTCATCATGAACTCATAGATGTTTATATTTGATTTTTTTTTTTTTTTTTTAAAGATTTTATTTTTTTCCTTTTTCTCCCCAAAGCCCCCCGGTACATAGTTGTATATTCTTAGTTGTGGGTCCTTCTAGTTGTGGCATGTGGGACGCTGCCTCAGCGTGGTTTGATGAGCTGTGCCATGTCCGCGCCCAGGATTCGAACCAACGAAACACTGGGCCGCCTGCAGCGGAGCGCAGGAACTTAACCACTCGGCCACGGGGCCAGCCCCTATATTTGATATTTTTTAAAGATTTTATTTTTTTTCCTTTTTCTCCCCAAAGCCCCCCAGTACATAGTTGCATATCTTTTTAGTTGTGGGTCCTTCTAGTTGTGGCATGTGGGACACCACCTCAGCATGGCTTGATGAGCGGTGTCATGTCCACACCTAGGATCCAAACCAGCAAAACCCTGGGCTGCCAAAGTGGAACGTGCGAACTTAACCACTCGGCCCTGGGGCTGGCCCCTGATATTTTTTAATCCATTGCAGTCATTAATCATTTTGATGTTCAAAATGTTCTATGTTTGGGCAGTGGGAATTCCATCAGCTTGGCTTCTGAGTCTTTTTGACATGCTTTCTGGTATGATAGTTTTGTCCAGACTTATCTGATACAATTTCTACCCCACACCTGGAATCAGCCATTTCTCCAAGGAAGCCTGGTTCCTTTCAGTGGGAAATCATCTCAGAGGATTCAATCAGGGTACTAGAAGTGCTCATTGCTACTTGAATGGCCATTGTTTCTTGACCTTTTTACCGCATGGAGCCAGCAAATATATATCATATATATTTTATTATTTTTAAGGCTTTATTTTTTACAGCAGTTTTAGGCACAGAAAAATTGAGCAGAAGGTATAGAGATTTTCCATATACCCTCTACCCCACACATGCATAGCCTCTCGCATTATCAACATCCCCCACCAGAGTGATAAATTTGTTATACTTGAAGAACCTATATTAGCACATTATTATCACCCAAAGTCTATAGTTTACATCAGGGTTTGTTCTTGGTGTTGTACATTTTATGGGTTTGGAAAAATGTGTAATGACATGTGTCTACCGTTATAGTATTATACAGAGTAGTTTCACTGCCCTAAAACTTTGTGCTCCACCAGTTCATCCCTCCTACTATAACCCTTGGCAACCACTGATGTTTTTATTGTCTCCATAGTTTTGCCTTTTCTAAAATGTCATATAATATAGTTGGAATCATACAGTATGTAGCCTTTTCATATTGGCTTATTTCATTTAATAATATGCATTTAAGGTTCCTCCATGTCTTCATGGCTTGATAGCTCGTTTCTTTTTAGCGCTGAGTAATATTCCATTGTCTGGATGTATCACAGTTTATTTATTCAGTCACCTACGGAAGGACATCTTGGTTGCTTCCAGGTTTTGGCAATTATGAATAAAGCTGCCATAAACATCCTCGTGGAGGTTTTTTGTGTGCAAACAAGTCTTCGGCTCCTTTTGGTACATATGAAAGAATGTGACTGCTGGATCACATGGTAAGAGGATGTTTAGATTTTAAGAAGCTGCCAGACTGTCTTCCAATACGATTTTGCCTTCCCGCCAGCAATGAATGAGAGTTCCTGTTACTCAACATCCTTTCCAGCATTTGGTGTTATCAGTGTTCTGGATTTTGGTCATTCTAACAGGTGTATGGTGGTATCTCGTTGTTATTTTAATTTGCATTTCTGTAATGATACATGACGGGCAGCATCTTTTCATTTGCTTACTTCCTATCTGTGTATCTTCTTTGGTGAGATGTCTGTTAAGGTCTTTGGCCCATTTTTTAATCGAGTTGTTTGTTTTCTTATTGTTGTATTTTAAGAACTCTTTTTGTATTTTTAGATAACAGTCCTTTATCAGATGTGTCTTCTGCAAATGTTTTATTCTAGTCCATGGCTTGTCTTCTCATTCTCTTGACATTTTCTTTTATAGAGCAGAAGATTTTTATTTTAATGAAGTCCAGCTTATGAGTTATTTCTTATATGGATCATGCTTTTGGTATTGTATCTAAAAATTCATTGCCATACCCAAGGTCATCTAGATTTTTTCCTATGTTACCTTCTTTGTATTTAGCTCTAAGATCCATTTTGAGTTAATTTTTGTGAAGAGTGTAAGGTCTAAATTCATTCTCTTGCATGCAGATGTGCAGTTTTCCAGCACCTTTTGTTGAAGAGATTATCTTTGCTCCATTGTATTGTCTTTCCTCCTTTTTCAAAGAACAGTTGACTATATTTATGTAGGTCTATCTCTGGGCTCTCTATTTTGTTCCATCTATCTGTTTGACTATACTTTCACCAATACACATTGTCTTGATTACTATAGGTTTATAGTAAGTCTTGAAGTCTGGTAGTGTCAGTCCTACAACTTTGTTCTTCTCCTCAAATATAGTGTTAGCTATTCTGAGTCTTTTGCCTCTCCATATCAAGTTTAGAATCAGTTTTTTGTACCCACAAAATTACTTCCTGAGATTTTTATTGGGATTGCATTGAATCTATAGATTAAGTTGGGAAGAACTGACATCTTGACAATATTGAGCCTTCCTGTCCATGAACATGACATTTTTCTCCATTTATTTGGTTCTTGTTTGATTTCATTAATCAGAGTTTTGTAGTTTTCTTCATATAGATCTTGCACATATTTCATTAGATTTATACTTCATGTTTCATTAAAAATACTTCAAGATTTCACTTTAGAGGGTGCTAATATAAATGTTATTGTGTTTTTAATTTTAAATTCCACTTGTTGATTGCTGGTATATAGGAAAGCTGTTGACTTTTGTATATTTACATTGTTTCTTGCAACCGTGCTATAATTGCTTGTTAGTTCCAGGAGTTTTTTATTGATTCTTTTAGATTTTCTCCATAGACAATCATGTCATCTGTGAAGAAAGACAGTTTTGTTTCTTCCTTCCCAATATGTATACCTTTTATTTCCTTTTCTTGTCTTATTGCATTAGCTAGGACTTTCAGTATAATGCTGACAAGTAGTGGTAAAAGGGGACATCCTTGTCTCATTCTTCATCTTAATGGGAAAGCTTCAAGCTTCTCACCATTAAGTATGAAGTTACCTGTAAGTTTTTTATAGATTTTTTTTTTATCAATTTGAGGCAGTTCCCCTCTATTCCTAGTTTACTGAGAGTTTTCATCATGAGTGGGTGTTGGATTTTGTCAAATGCTTTTTCTGCATCTCTTGCTATGATTGTGTAATTTTTATTTTTTAGCTTATTGGTGTAATGGATTACATTAACTGAATTTTGAACCAGCCTTGCATAGCTGGTATAAATCTCACTTAATCATGGTGAATGATTTTTTTATACATTGTTGGATTTGATTTGCTAATATTTTGTTGAGGATTTTTACATCTGTGTTCATGGGAGACATTGGTCTGTAGATTTCTTTTCTTGTGATGTCTCTGTGTGGTTTTGGTATTAGGGTAATACTGGCCTCATAGAATGAATTAGGAAATATTCCCTCTGCTTCTGTCTTCTGAAAGAGTTTGTAGAGAAGTTGTATAATTTATTCCTTAAATGTTTGGTAGAATTCACCAGCATACCCATCTGGGCCTTATGCTTTCTGTTTTGGAAGGTTATTAATTATTGATTCAATTTCTTTAATAGATATATGCCTACTCTGATTGTCCATTTGTTGTGTGAGTTTTGGCAGATTGTGTCTTTCAGGAATTGGTCTGTTTCACCTAGGTTATCAAATTTGTGGTTATAGAGATGTTCATAGTAGTCCTTTATTATCATTTTAATGTCCATGGGATTTGTAGTGTTGTCCCTTTCTCATTTCTGATATTAGTAATTTGTGTCCTCTTTTATATTTTCTTAGTGAGCCAGGCTAGAGGCTTATCAATTTTATCGATCTTTTCAAAGAATCAGCTTTTGGTTTCATTGTTTTTTTCTATTGATTTCTTGTTTCAATTTTATTGATTTCTGCTCTGAGTTTTATTATTTCTTTTCTTCTACTTACTTTGGGTTTAATTTGCTCTCCTTTTTCTCTGGTTTTCTAAAGTAGAAACTTAGATTATTGATTTTAGTTCTTTATTCTTTTCTAATATATGCGTTGACCACTATAAATTTTTCTCTAAGCACTGATTTCACTGCATCCCACAAATTTTGATAAGTTCTCATTTTCATTAGTTCAAAATACTTTTAAATTTATCTTCAGATTTCTTCTTTGACTCATGTGTTATTTAATCTCCAAGTATTTGGTATTTTCCAGCTATCTTTCTGTTATTGATTCCTAGTTTAATTCCATTGTGGTCTGAAAGCAGGCATTGTGTGATTTCTATTCTTTTAAATTTGCTCAATGTGTTTTATGGCCCAGAATGTGATCTATCTTAAGGAATGTTCCATGTGAGCTTGAGAAGAATGTATATTCTGCTGTTGTTGGATTAAGTAGTCTATAGATGTCCATTATATTCAGTTGATTGATGGTGCTGTTAAGTTCAACTATTGCTTTATTAATTTTCTGCCTGCCAAATATGTCAATTTTTGATAGAGGGCTCTTGAAATGTCCAAATATAATAGTGAATTCGTCTATATCTACATGCAGTTCTATCAGTTTTTGCCCCACAAATTTTGACACTCTGTTGTTAAGCACATATACATTAAGACTCATTGTGTCTTCTTAGAGAACGGATCCCTTTGTCACTATGTAATGCCCTTTTTATCACTGATAACTCCTTACTCTGAAGTCCGCTCTGTCTAAAATTAATATAGCTACTCTCACGTTCTTTTAATTAGTGTTAGCATGGTATATCTTTCTCCATCTATTTACTTTTAATCTGTATGTGTCATTATATTTAAAGTAGATTTCTTGTAGATAACATATTGTTGGGTCTTGCTTTTTGGACCACTCTGATTAATATCTGTCTTTTAATTGGTACATTTAGACCTTTTAGTTTGTTTTGGTTATACTGTTTTAGTGCTTTTATTAGACTAACTTCACAGATAACAACTATAAACTCTGGAAATAATAAAAAAACTGACTATTCTGAAGAATGATCATAAGCAGACAAAAACTGGAAGAGATTTGACCCTTGAAAGTGGAGAGCCATACTGAAAGATATCCACATTTATACAATGATTCCCCTGAAGGTAAAGATAAAGGATAAATCTTTTTTTTCCAGTTTTATTGAGAAATAATTGACATCATTATATAAGTTTAAGGCATACAGCATGATGGTTTGATTTACATATATTGTGAAATGATTACCACAATAGTTTCAGCTAATATACGTCTTCTCATATAGATACAATAAAAAGAAAAGAATGAAGGGAAAAAAATTTCTCTTTGTGATGAGAAATCTTAGGATTTACTCTCTTAACAACTTTCCTATATGTCATAGCGTAGTGTTAGCTATAGTCATCAATTTTTACATTACATCCCTAGTACTTATTTATCTTATAATTGGAAATTTGTATCTTTTGACCACCTTCCCATTTAGACTTTTGATGTTCAAAGTGATTATTGGTATAGTTGGATTAATATCTACCATATTTGTTACTATTTTCTATTTATTGCCCTTGTTCTCTATTTCTATTTTTTCCCACTCTTTTTCTGCATTTTGTGCTTTTAATTGAACACTTTATATTATTCCATTTTCTCTCCTTTCTTAGCATATCCATTATACTTTTTAAAATGGTTGCCCTAGAGTTTGCAGTATGCCACTTTCAAATAACATTATACAGCTTCATGGGTAATGCAAGTACTTTATAATAACCAAGTGATCCTAATTCCTCCCTCTTATCCCTGTATCATTGCTGTCATTTATTTCACTTATACATAAGTATATACATAAATGTGGATAGTCAAATACAGTCCTGCTGTTATTATTTTGAACAAATTGTTACTTGTTAGATCAATTAAGCATTAAAAAAATAAAAGTTTTTATTTTTCCTTCACTTATTCCTTTCCAGTGCTTTTCCTTTCTTTATGTAGATCTGAGTTTTCGGCCTATATCGTTTTCCTTGTCTCTAAAAAACTTCTAACATTTCTTGCAAGGCACATCTACTGGCAACGAATTCCCTCAATTTTTGTTTTTCTGAGAAAGTCTTTATTTCTCCTTTGAAGGATAATTTCACAGGGTACAGAATTTTAGGTTGATATTTAGGACCTCACTTCTCTTATGGATCTAAGAAGAGTTGTTGATTTTTTTCAGGTTATTCGGCTTTTTAACTTATTAGAATAGTGTGTCAACTTCCAACTTCTTACATGCCAGACCAGAAACCAAAAACACTGTTTTAAGAGATTTTTTTAAATTATATTATATATAGATATATTTTTAAGAGAATATATACATCATTGGCTTCCATCCTGGGCTGTTCCTCCATCACCTTATAGGTAATCATTTTTATCAGTTTTTGTTTATCCCTCTAGTTTTTAAAATATTAGCAAATATAACATGTATATTAGTCTTCACCTCTGTTCATAGGTAAAATGTGGCATATTCTACATCAATGCAGTCCAATAGAAATTTCTGTGGAAATGAAAATGTTTTGTATCTACACCGTCCAGAATGAAATATGGTGAATCCTAGTGAGGAACTGAGTTTACAATTTTATTTAAATTTCATTTATTAAATTTAAATGCTATGTCTGGCTAATGGCTACTGTATTGGACAGAAGCAGCTCTACATACTTTTCTACACCTTGGTTTTCACTAAACAGTGTATCCTGGAGATCACTCCATAGCAGTACAGAGAGGGAGTCCTCATTGCTTTTATAGCTGCATGGTACTCTAGGATGTAGATGTAGCTTAGATTATTCAACCAGTCCCTTATGGGTCGACATCTGTCATGTTTCTAGTCTTCTGCTGATATGAATTGTTCTGCCAGGGATGGTTTTGTGCTTATGCCTTTTTGTCTTTTTGCATTGTTTCTGTGAGATAGATTCTTAGAAGAGTGATTCCTGGTTCCAAGAATAAATACCTATAATACCTATGTAATTTTACTGGATAGCATCAAATCCCCTCCACAGGAATTTTACATTATCTCTAGCAATGCATGAGAATGCCTGTTTCCTCACAGACTATCTAAGACAAACCCTGAGAGGAGGTGAATATGATGTGAGAAATCTGTAAAAACCATTTCACTAAATCAGGAGAATCAGATGTTTGGGCAAGGATCATAGTCCTGTGCTTATATTTGAGAACTCTGACTCTAGTCTTTTCTGTCTCCTATGAATCTAGGTCCAGGCCCCTCGAACTGAGCGAGGAGGTCTTAATGTGAAGCAGAAACTCCGTGTTACCTCAGAATACTAAGTGGGAGGGACCTCTCTCTAAAGATAAGGCAGGCGTAAACCCAGTTCAGAAATCCACCACTCTGATCTAACAAAGGGCTAAAGGAAAAAGTAAAACCCGTAGGTAGTTCCTGCCATGAGAAGAAACAAGACTGAAACCATACAGCGGTTACCTTGTCCTTCACTCTCTATCTGGTGGGAGGTCCTGTGAGAAGGTAGGAGCCTGTTAGTGCTATGCAAGAGGAGGGAGGTGTGGGTTACAAGGTGCAGCAGTTCCCCAAGGTTCAACTTCTCCCTCTCAACTCATGATTTCCTGTTTAGATGCTGAGTTTCCAGGACTCTGGATGAAAGTTAGACTAAATTTGCTTGAAATGGAGTCTATTCAAGGTCATACAGCATGGGGTGGGTGCCAACATCCATCTTACTTCTTGTGGACATTTGCAATTATGCAGATCTACAGATCAAGAGAGGGAACATGTGGGATGCAGATATCAAATTGCACTGACAGTGCCTGGCACACAGTAAACAACCAATACACATTAAGAAATTAATGAGATGTAGATGCAGGAATAAGCAGAAAAGGAAACTATGTAAATGTCCTCTCAATCTTTTTATAGATATATGAATTTTTCAAAGGGAGTTGTGATCACTCAGTACTTATTGTTTCATAATCTGCTTAGAGGAAAACATTTTGTTTCTGTTTATAAAAATTATGCCTTTTCATTGGGAAAAAAATAACTTTTAGAAAATGGAGAAAGATGTCACCTGGTGACCAGAGACAGAATTGCAGGTGTAAAAGTCTCTTCAAGGGAACTTGGCAAAGGGTGAGGTAATGAGAGGGAGTAAAGGAAGTGTATGCATTCCATTGTGTAGGCCAAAGCTTTCTGGAATTTTCTATACACTAGTGGTGATCCTGCTAATTCCCCCCTGTTGGAAAAGGAAGTCTCATGTGCACACTCTTTCAGCCTCAACTCAGGTACACAAGAACTGGCCTTGGACCTGGAACACTTCCTTACCAAGAGATAAAGAACCCACACAGCCTATGCCAGGCTTGTGGCCTTTCTGTTTCAGATTCAGTGAGTACACCGTTGTTTTGCCTAAGGGTGTGCACCAGTGGCCCTCAGGCACGACTCCACTTTTCAGTATTTATCACACTACCAATTAATTCTTTTGTTGTTTGACATATCAAACAATATCAAATGTATATTAGAAGTTTAAATTATTTTGTCTCTCTTTTCTGTCTTCACCTTCTCCCCCTGTATAATGCAAAGGTAGTTTCTGTTAATTTACTGATACTTATTCTCCAGATTTTTTTCTTTATATGTAATACACTAACTTATGTTTAATCTCATACATCTATAAACCCATGTTGATGTATATATATGCTTTTGCATAATGAGACCATATACTATATTTTATGGCTTACCTGATTGACTAAATATGATTCTTTTTCATTTCATTTGTTTATTTGTTTTGGTGTATTTCTAAGTATTTGTTGGGGATTTATATTGCTTTTTGTGTGCATTGCCTTTTTTCGTTGAGGTATAATTGATATTTAGTTTCAGGTGTACAACATGATGATTTGATAGGTGTATATATTGTGAAATGATCACCACAGCAAGTCTGGTTAACATCTATCACCACACATAGGTACAATTTTTTGTTTTTAAAGATTGACACCTGAGCTAACATCTGTGGCCATTTTTTTTTTTTTAATTTCTTCTTCTTCTCCCCAAAGCTTCCCGGTTCATAGTTGTACATTCTAGTTGTGAGTGCCTCTGGTTGTGCTGTGTGGGACACCACCTCAGCATGGCTTGATGAGCGGTGCCATGTCCATGCCCAGGACCTGAACCAGCAAAACTGTGGGCTGCCGAAGCAGAGCGCACGAACTTAACCACTCGGCCACGGGGCCAGCACCAGGTATAAATTTTTGATGAGAAATTTTTGATGATAAGATCTATTCTCTTAGCTTCCCTAAACAAAATTTAATATTGTTTTGCACATTTTCACTACTTACAAACACAGTTATCTTCCAGCTTGCTTATTTAATATATATTTATTATTATTGTTATATATAGTATATTTATAGGATCTAACTTTATATATATGTTAACAGTGTTAACTAAATTAACATCAGTAAGTCTCCTGGTCCTTACATTCAAGGGAGCATTGTGAGGAGTTCAAAGGGAAAATTTCATCAAGATCCCAGCACAGTATTTGTCATCCACAACACCAATGTTTGCTGCCTTCTAATTCCAACTCTTCCAATCTTTAACAGGGATGTTTTTTCTTAATCTCAATAGAATTACTATATTTTAGTGAGTATTTGGGAATGTAAGAAGGGAACTACACACACTTGTCTATGCTGTAGGAAATTTGGTGCCATCTCTGTGATTTGCAGTGTATGGAGTTGGGCTGGGGGAAAAGTCTTCATCTTTTCCATGGAATAATTGTGCTTTTCCTGTTCTCTCTTGGTGCCCCCATGTTCGCATCAGGAGTGCACTTAACGTGGAGTCTGGGACCTCCTTAAGGCTCCAGGAAGAGATGATCGGGGGGTCTGCAGGGAGGGACCCTAGAACAAGAGTCAGGAGCTCTCTCTGGGTGCCAGTGCCTGAGCCACCTCAGGGTGAGTTCCTTCCCCTGCTGTGATCTGCACCATCACACAAGTGTTCACTGAGCATCTGTCATTCTTCACACCTCCAGTGGCCCAGGGGCTGCAGAGGTCATGGTAATTGTTTCACATGGTCCAGGTCCTTGTGGAAGTTATGGTGACCTCTGTAGCGCCTCCTTAATCTATAAAGAGAAGGAAGGGCTCACTGGAGTTGTCAGAGTCTCCTCAAAGAGGAGCTGGGCTGGTACAGTGGGCAGGACTTACGGGAGCTGAATGGGAGGGAGGGGGCGGGGAGTCCAGCCTGACTGGTGTGAGGAGTGGGGGCTCCCAGGTGAGCAGACAGGGCTCAGAGGTGCCTGACTGGAGACTCCAGGGGTCTGAGGTCATTCAGGTTTAGGACCGATAGAGAAAGGAACGCATTTGCTTCCATGGGATGCTACGTAGCCTCTTTACGCACTGAAATAACGCAAGTGTTGGTAAGAAGGGAAGTGCCCTGCACATCTGTCACTGCTCCATGACGGCAAGGGAAGACCCTGGAGCACTGACAGTGGTGAAGCTGAGTTGATACTCAGCTCTCTCAACCTCCATTAAAATAGGAAGCTGACATCAAGGGGAAAAGTTTATACCTAATGGTTCCCCCACACTGCCTGGAAATCATACACCCTCTTTAGTTTCTCACTGACCCAGGTCCCATGGCCTTCCCTCTGCCAGTGAGTTTCTGCCTACCTCCAAGAGTCATATTCTTAACCAGAATACTCTAGCTATGTGTTGCACTCTCTCTACATTCTTGTTTGTTCCATCTCTGCATTCTCCCAGAGATCACTCAGTGAGGCTTTTCTCCTCCTTTGTCGCCTCACCTTCTTTCACCAGCTTAGTGAGTTGTATCAAGCACCACACTGCTCTGAGAAGTTTAGGCAAAATTTAACATTCTTCTTCACTATCTTTTACATATTGCTTTTGTGCACTTATCATTTCTGCAGAAGATCTGACACCACGACCACCCCCCAAACAGAACTTCATTTGTTGACCAAGCATCCCCTTATGGTTGGGTAACCGCGCTGTTGTAGACACATGGGCTCTGTATACTTTACTCAAATTTGCATTTTTCTATTTTCCACACTACCTGATCTTTTCAACTGTTCAGTAGAATCTCTGCACAGGATTTTCTGGGATATGATGGTTTGTTTCTGGGTTTCAACCATGTTACCTGCACATGTTACCACATACACAGTTGGCCCTATCGCTTTGGATTGTGGGGGAGTAACATCAGTGGTTTACCAGGTAGACCCACAATGCCCTTTTCATTTATCTCTAAATTCATCTCTCTGCCAATTTACCAAAGGTAGGGATTAACAAAGATGCAAAAGATGATTTCTAAGCTGCCCTGAGTCCTTTGAGGTTAGAGCAGAAGTATCTAATAACCAGGGAATAGATCTGACAAAATGAAATAGGTGGTGTTTGCACAGTTTGGAACATCTGGAAAGCATTGCATTTCAATAGAGATTATTTTTTCTTTGTTCTTTTTTTTTTTTTGGTGAGGAAGATTTGCCCTGAGCTAACATCTGTTGCCAGTCTTCCTCCTTTTGCTTGAGGAGGATTGTCACTGAGCTAACATCTATGCCAGTCTTCTTCTACTTTGCATGTGGGACACTGCCACAACATGGCTTGATGAGCGATGTGTGGGTCTATGCCCAGGATCTGAACCCCAGGCCGCGGAAGCAGAGTATGTGAACTTAACCACTATGCCAGTGGGCCAGCCCTTAGAGAGATTTTTTAAGGAAAGAGAAAAGATCATTGAGGCCAAAGTAACCAAATACCTAAGGAGGTAATGTTCGATTCCTAACTGTCTACTTAGAATATGGGGAAAATATGTGCCCTTATCTCAGGATGTCTCTCATTCACTCATTGATTCACACATTCATGAATAAGAGGTGCCCCAAACGGTGAGTGCCTGCATGCCCAGCTCTTTCCACTGGTGTGGTCAATAAAATCCCTTTACCATCTACCATTTGTAGTAATATAGTCTTCAATATGTCCTCTGCATACATTGAACCGCATCAGATAGTGTGATACTTTTGCTTCAGCTATCAAACAGAATTTGGAAATCACAAGAGGAAAAGGAAAATATTTAAGTATATTTTTGTGCTTGCTTTTCTACTTCTTCCTTCCAGATGTTCCTAGATTTCTTCTTTTCTCAATTCCTTTCTGTTTCCTGTAGCCATTCTTTACAGTGTATCTGCTGGTAACAAAGTTTCTTAGTTTTCCTTCATTTGAGAATGCCTTTTTATCCCCATTAATTCCAGAAGGATAATTCAGCAGACATAGAATTTGAGGTTGACAGTGCCTTTATTTCGGCACATGAAAAATGTTTTGCCACTTTTTTCTGGACTACATGATTTCTGACAAGAAATTTGCTGTCCTTCATACCATTTTTCTCCTATAGATAATTCATTGCTTCTCTTTCCCTGATTTCAAGAATTTTTTTGTCTTTAGTTTTCTGAGGTTTGACTGTGATGTGTCTTTTCATGAATTTATTTGGGCTTATTCTGTTTTAGGTTCACTTAGCTTCTTGAAAACGTAGGTTTAGGTCTTTTGCTAGATTTGATGAGTATTGGTTTTTATTCTTCAAATACTTTTTCACCCATGCACTCTTTCTCTTCTCCTTCCAGAACAAAAATGAAAAGAATATTAGATCCTTTGTTGTCATCCCATGAGTTCCTGGGGCTTTGTTCTTTTTTTCTTAATCTTTTTTCTCTTTGTTGTTCTGATAGTGTAGTTTCTTTTATTTTCTATCTTCAAGTTCACTAATTCTTTTCTCCATTCTGCTGTTGAGTCCATCCATTGGGTTTTTAATTTCAGTTATTGTACGTTTCAGTTCTAAAATTTCTAATTGGTTCTTCCTTATATCTTCTGTTTCTTTGCTGAGACTTTATATTTTTTCATTTGTTTAAAACATGTTTGTAATTATTGAAACATTTTTTCTGTTGGCTACTTTAAAATCCTTGTCAGATAATTCCAACATCTGTGTCATCTCAGTATTGGTATCTGTTGTCTTTTCTCAATTTGAGATCTTCCTGGTTCTTGGATAGAATAGAGATTTTTTTATTGTATCCAGAACATTTTGGGTGTTATGACTTGAGACTCTCTATCTTGTTTAAGTTGTCTGTTTTGGAAAGCTTCTGGTGACACCATACTAGTAGGGGAAGGAGGTTGCTGTCTCTTAACTGTCAAGTGAGGGTGAAAGTCCAGGTTCTCCACTCAGCTTTGTCTGACTCTTTGGGGTGAGAAGCTCATGTCCACCAGGTGGAGATGAATGTCATGGTTTCCTGCATGGTCTCTCTGATACCAACTCAGATAGTGGAAAGGGGTGCCTTATTACAGTCAAGTGAGAGTTGAAGTTTATGCTCCAATTAGGGATAGTGCTATATCTTTCCTGTGGTGTTTGGTTGGTGTTGGGCCGTTGTTGCACAAAGGCTTTCTGTCTTGAGAGGTTGCCCCTTTTCTTGTCTGTTGTATAGAGACAGCAGGCTTTTCTTGGGGCTGTTTTTGTTTGTGATTGTTGGCACTTCTGGGTTGCCTGCTTCTGCAGCACCTAGTCTGGAATATCTGAGGCAGTGATATAATGCGGAGAACTCACTGCCGTGTTGTTCTTTGGCTCCCAAGGTCCCTAGCTGGTCTTCCTTCTTCTTTCCACCTTTCGAAGTATTCTTGTGTTTGTTTTATATATACTGTCCAGGTGTTTTTTTTTTTTTTACTGTACCTAGCATGAATAATAGAGAAACATCTAGCATATCCTAGAACAAAACCATGAGTCCTTTCCTTTCATTTTTAATACAAGGAAAAATTTGTATATTTGCATCTCCCCTTTTCTTAGATAAAAAGTACCGTGCTGTACACTTTTGTGTACCTTGACCTCTCTACTTAACAGTATATCTTGGAGATCCTTCTATAATCCCTATGTAGAGATAGTCATCATTCTTCTTTTGAGCCTTCTGTTTGTACACTCTTGTGTGGTTATGTTGTGGTTTAGTTCATCCACCTCCTACTGATCTATATTTAGGTTTCTTTTATTCTTTTGCAATAAAAATAGCACCACAAATGAATATATATTTATATATCTATATGTCTATGTGTATCTATGTCTACATCTATCATCATTTTATGTTATAGCAATAGATCTTTAAGATATATATATATACACATACACATATATCTGTCCATACACACACACACACACATATATTTATTTATTTATAGAAATTGGATTACTGAATCAAATGGTAAAGGCATATATAATTTTCCTAGATATTATCCAATTCCCCTCCATATTGGTTATATTAGTTTCCTATGGCTACTGTAACAAATTACCACAAACTTAGTTGTTTAAAACAAGAGAAATTAATTTTCTCACAGTTCTGGAAGCCAGAAGTCCGAAATTAGTTTCACTGGGCCAAAATAAAGGTGTCAGCAGGGCCTCGCTCCCTCTAGAGGCTCTGGGGGAGAATCTGCACCTTGCCTTCTTCCAGTTTCTGGTGGCTGCCAGCATTCCTTGGTTTGTGGCTGCATCACTCCAATTGCTGACTGCATAGTCATATTGTCTTCTCCTCTTCTGTTTCTGTCAACTCGCCCTCTGTGTCCCTCTTCAGGACACTTGTGACTGCATGTAGGGCTCACCCAGATAATCTAAGATAAAGTCCTTATTTCACAGTCTTTAACTTAATCTTATCTACAAAGACTCTTTTTCCACATAAGGTAAGATCTACAGGTTCCAGGGATCAGGACCTGATATCTTTGAGAAGCATTATTAAGCTTCATACAGGGATCATACTATTTTGCATGCCATGAGCAGTCTATGAAAGTACATGTTCTTTCACATCCTTACCAACTGAGTGTATTGACAGACTTTTGGAACTTTGCCAGTCTAACAATTTAAAAATGGTATCTTACCATAGTTTAAATTGCATCTTTCTTATTAAAAGCAAGTTAATGTCTTTTTGTGTGTTTAAAGACAAGTTATATTTTTTCCCTAACCGTTTATAGTTTTTACATGTCTTTCATAGGGTTGTTGTCTTTTTTGTGCCTCTCTATTTATAAACTTGTATATGTATGGGAAATCAATATTTCTTTTAGAGATGTTAGTTGTGGATATTTTCCCCAGTGTCTTTTTAATTGGCTACCATGTTTTTTGCCATAAAAAATTATTATTTTTATGTAATCAGTTTATTAACGCTTTTCCTTATGTTCCTGGATTTTGATCACAGTTAGGAAATTTTTCTTCACTTCCACATTATGGATATTAGCATGGCCATGCTCCCTTGGGAAGCTCAAGGGGAGAATCTGTCTCTTGCCTCTTAGAGCTTCCAGAGTTTTCTAATACTTGAATGGTTTCCTTTTTTTTACATTTAAGTCTGAACCATGGAATTTATTCTGATTTAAGACATAGAAATGAAACTATTTTTACCTTTTTAAACATATTGTTATCTAACTATCACAATACCACTTATTAAATTATTCATTATATCTCTAATGATTTGAAATGCTGTCTTAATCATAATCTAAATTTCCAAATATAATTTAACCTATGTCAGTATTTTCTAGTTTGTTGCATTGGTCTTTTTGTCAGTTCATGGGACAGTACCACACTCATATTGGTACAACTTTGTTATATGTTTTAATATCTAGTATGATCAGCTGCCACTCCCTTTTGTCAGCCATCATTCTTCTTTTTCAGGGTTTATCTGACTATTCTTGCTGTTTTTTCTGCCAAATAAATTTGATAATCAACTAGTTTAACTTTGTAAAAAAGCCAGTGGTATTTTTATTCAGATCACATTAAATTAATAAACTAACTCAGGAAAATTGGCATCCTTATAATATTGTCTTCTTACCAAAGACTATCATACATCTTTCTATTTGTTCAAGTTTAGTTTTTTGTTTTATATAGGTTTAGCCATTGCTTCTTAAGTTGGTGTCCAATCATTTCCTTCTCTTCTTTTATATCTTCTAAGTTTTTTTGTTTGTACACATGGAGGCCTTTGGTTTCTGAGGTTCATAGTTTTACCTTCTCCTTTTGTTTATAGTAATTTTGGGAGAATTTCCAATCTGTAATTATATCATCAACAAATATAAAAAGATTTTACCACTTTCTTTGTTTCTAATTGCCTGATCTTGTCAACTGAATAGCAAGATGCCTTCCACACAATGACGAATATCAGAGAAGAGAAGTGGGCGTTTGTGGTGGCCTTGTCTTTAGCAGGAATGCCTCTAGTGTTTCTCTATTCAGTAGGATGCTAGCTTTTTGTCTGAGGTATGTATGTATATTGTCATATTAAGAAAGTACTCACCAATTCTTATTTTATTGAGTTTTTCTAAATGCAAATGGGCATTGATGCTGTTAAATACCTTTCTGACGTGCAGGTTATCACATAATTGTTTCCTTGGCTCTGTTATTACACTACATTATAGTAATAGATTTCCTGATATTGAAACACATTTGTGTTCTTGGAATAAGCTCTGTAATGTCATGATTTATTTTTTATGTCCTGTTAATTGTGTTTGCTAATACTTTATTTAAGAACACTCCATACTCTTATATGATATTAATGTGTAACTTCATATTTGGTACAATTTTTGCTATTTTTTAAATCAATTTTATGCTTGCTTCATTATTTTACATATTTTCTATGCTCTTAGTTTAAGTAAATTGGGATTATGTTACCTTTAGAGGTTTGCTAGAATTCTCCCCTGGAAAGTTCTGAGCCTGGTGATTTTTCATGGGAGAATTATTTAACCTAATTCACTGTTTCTTCTGTGTAATTGGCCTATTTAGATTGTTTGTCTCTGTTGGAGCCAATTTGAGTAAGATATAATTTTGTAGAAATTTATCCATTTTGTCTGTTTTCAAATGTATTTGAATGCGTTTCTGCACATTTTTACTAAAGAGACTTGAAAATTTATTTTCTTTTAGAGACTGTGTCACCCTTGTCACTTTAAATTTTGTGTATTTGTCTTTTCTCTCGCATTCTTGATTCATTTACCCAGTGATTTCTTCATATTTTTGTTATCCGCCCCCTCACAAACCTACCTTTATCTTTATGTGTAAATTGTACTGCAGTTTTGGTTTCTAACCTCTTCATTTCTACTTTTAGCTTTAATTATTCTTGCCATCTGCATTCTTTTAGTTTACATTGTGGTTCTTAATCTGGTGTTTTGAATTGAATGTTTAATTCATTTTTTTTCATTTTTATTGATATAGGTATTTAAAAGCTTAAAAATATTCTCTGACAACTGTTCTAGCTGTAAATTCTGATACATTGTGTTTTAATTATCATTAATCTCATTAAACTCTACAATTTTAATCTGAATTTCCATTTGAGCACGATTTGTTTAACAGCCTAAGATAGAATCAGTGTTCACAAATGTTTCATGTTCATTTGAAAAGTATGTGTATTGTCTAATATCAAGCTTCAGAGTTGAATATGTCTATCTATAACATCTACACTTGAGGTTGTTGTTTAGATCTTCTTTATACTTACTAAATTTTTCTCCACATGAATGTTCTTGGATTGAGGGAGGTGTGTTAGAATCATTTATTATTAGTGTGTTTTTTCACATTTCTCCTTGTACCTCCTTTAGTTTTAGCTATATGAATATTTTTGTTGTGTGACTGGATATGTAAGTATTGATAACTAACATCTTCCTAGTGAATTTTAGCCTTTAGTATTATCAAGTATGCTTTTTGTCTCCTTTAATCTATTTTGGTTTCAATTCTTCCCTCTTAAATGAATGAAAAAGGCAAGTGCTTAAAAATGTGATCACAATTTTGCAAAATACTACATGTAAGTGAACATGTTTTGCATATTTCACATATATATGTGCGTTTGTGTATATTTTGCCTCTACTTAGATGTGTGTGACCCTGTATTAGTGAGACACCCTTTGTGAACTTGACCTAGGTCATCTGTAAAATAGGCCTATTGATACTTACTTCACAGAGCTGTTGTGAGGACAAAATGAGAACCAAGTAAACCTATAGAAAGTGTCTAATATGTACTACTTCAGCAAATATATGAATGGCCTCCCCTGTGTTCTCCCTTCCACAAAAGACATGACTTTAACATGAACACCTCATAGAGACCAATTAGATCTGAAGCAGCAGGGAATGGAATGTATATACATATTTATGTGATAGATAAGCTTTGGTGTTTCTTCTTTGTAGTACAAGTTACCTGAGGATGGTGTGGAAGAGAAAGCAAATTATCCTCTATTACTTTTATTTGATGTCCTTTCTTGCCGTCTTCTTTTACCTTCTATCTATACATTGAAAGGAAACAGTACAGAATAACAGAGTATAAAGATGGATCTGCTGTACTACAGACTAAAATCAGGAGTCTTGAGTCCCAAATACCAGATCAATCCTTGCCTATAGGACCATGGGTAGTCACTTCCCCTGTACTGGCCTCAGCCCTAACATAGAAAAATATATAAAGAACTCATACAACTGAACAACGAAAAAAATGAACAACGCATTCAAAGATTTTTTTTTTTTTTTTTTTTTTTTTTTTTTGCTGAGGAAGATTTGCTCTGAGCTAACGCTTGTGCCAATCTTCCTTTATTTTGTATGTGGGTCACCACCACAGCATGGCCGCCAATGAGTGTTGTAGGTCTGTGTCCGGGAACCAAACCTGGGCCACCAAAGCAGAGTACACTGAACTTAACTACTAGGCCACAGGGCCAGCCCCATCATTCAAAGATGGGTTTTTCTTGAGGTCATAATAGGAGAGGGAGGTTTCACACACACACAGAGAAGAAGACCATGTGAAGACAGAGTCAGAGACTGGAGTTATGCTGCTGCAAAGCAAGGAAATCCAGGAGCTTCTAGGATGGAAGAGGTAAAGAAAGATTCTCCTCTCAAGGCTTCAGAGGGATCTTGGCTCTGCTGACAAATTGATTTTAGATTTCTGTTCACCAAAAGTATGAGATAATAAATTTCTGTGGTTCTAAGCCATGAAGTTTCTGGTAATTAGTTAGAGCAGCCCTAGGAACTAATACACTTCTTACTGAACCAGGTTCATTTTGCTTGCCACATGATATATGCCAATCACCGAGATGAAGAGTTTGCAGCAGAAAAAAGGTTTATTCACAAGGCAGCCAAGCAAGGAGACAGGAGGACAAATTTCAAATCCACATCCTTGAAAAATGGGGATTTAGGGATATTTATAGAAAAACGGGCAGAGTAGTCTGAAGTGAGAGAATAAAAGATTAGAGGTAAGGAGGAGTGAATTATTTGATAATCTGTATGAGTGTAGTCAAGCTTCATGGCTCTTCATAGGACGCATGTTCACAAAATGGTGATGTTCGCATGATCTGAGGGTGGAATTTTTATTTCCCTGATGTCAGGAGGTTGCCTATCAGATGCTTGCACATGCCCAGTTGGTAGGTTGGTGGTCTTGACCAGCCTGAACTGGACAGAGATTGACTCTTATTTCCTGAAAAACAACTCAAGCATCTGTTACTATGGTAACACAGGTGCTGAGAAGATGTTATCTATAGGGTGGGTTTAAATAATGCAATACCTAACTACTTTTATAAACAGAAACTGAGTATAGTTAAAGCAAGTTGGCCCCCAGTTTCACACTCACTAACCAAATACTCCAAATGTCATTGGTTGTGAATAAACATCAGTCTGTATCCTATTTTTTCATGCCTAAGCAGATAGTAGTGCTAATAAAGATATATGAGAAAAATAAATATGGCTAAGTTTTTCGTATGTGCTAATGATTTATTTTTGTATTGATTCATTTAATGCTCACAACACCCCTATGAGGTAGACACTGTTGCTAATCCCCATTTGATAGACAAAAAGCTGAGGGACAGAGAGAATAAGGACTTGGCCCAGGACTTCACAGTTAAGGGAACAGGACAGCTTGGGTTTGTACCCAGCACCTCATGCTCCAGAGTCTAGGAAACTGTCAAAGATTTGTTATTATAAGTGACAGACACACTCTGCACAGCATGCATATTATAGGTGATCATTAAAAGCAATATTCAGGGCGGCCCAGTGGCTTAGTGTTTAAGTTCGTATGCTCTGCTTTGGTGGCCTGGGGTTCACAGGTTCAGATCCTAGCCATGGACCTATACACCGCTTGTCAAGCCATGTTGTGGCGAAGAAATAGACGAAGATTGGCACAGATGTTAGCTCAGGACCAATCTTCCTCACCAAAAATAAGAGCAATATTCATATATTAATATATTTACACAAATATCTGGCCCTAGTGACAAAAGGTGACTTGTGACCTTGGTGAGAGCCTGTTCATTGCCATCATGGGGACAGAATTGATAGTGAAGTGAGATAAAGAGTCAGTGGGAAGTGAAGAATGTTAACATGGAATGCAGAAAATGCTTTCTGGAACTTTGATTTTGAAAGGGAGTGGGGAGAAAGAGAAAGCGAGCCTGTTACTGAATGGAGTGCGAGGTCCAAAGATGGATTCTTTTTTAATCTTCAATTTCTAGAAAGTATAAAAGCTAATGTGCAGGAGCCATCGCATCTCAGATTTACCCCTTGAATTTTCCCACATTTCCCTCTTATTTCCACTTTAGAGTTAATGAGACGTCTCCAATGGAACAGTATGGGTTTTGAGCTCCATACATATTTAGCTATCAGTGAATGGAAGAATGGAGAATTGTGGCAAAGAAATGCCAGTAATTTTTGGATTTTTGCCTCGCAGGGAGGCAGCAGATGGCTGAAATCCTGGTGTGGTGTGCCTGGATCTTGCATAATCTGAGGACCCCTGCACCGGTGACTGGGGCGGGTCCAGAATTTTCCTATCAATGTATTAAGACACAGGTCAGTCCAGAGCAGCAGTAAGGCAAATGCCACACCTTGCTGCCCTGGTATCACGTCTCACTGAGCTCAGCAGGTGAGGAACTGGATTAGGGTCTGCGCAGAGGCACGATGTGGGGCAGCTCTTAGGAGCTTCTGAAACATCCAAGAAAGTAGAGAATCTTGTTTCTCCAAAACTTTGAACTCACAGCATATCAAAGAGATACTTGCTTCTTTCATAAAGATATCTGTCTTCTCACTGAGAGAAATGACGACTCACAGTGCCTGCCTCAGCCCCGAGGCTCAGCCAGCCCCTGTTGCTGTTTCCCAACATTTAAAGGGCCACAGAAGTCCCACCACATGCCATGTACTCTGGGCAGGTTTTCTCATTTATCCCTCAGGACAGCTCTGTGACGAAGGTGTCCTGAGTCCCACTTCACAGATGACCAAGCTCAGGCTGACCGAGCTGAAGTCCCCTCTCCAGGTACGTGTCAGGACAGGAATGAGGCTCCATCCCTCGCCCTCCTCAGACGACACAGAGCAGCCTCCCTTTCAGAAATGGGCTTCCAGGGCTGAAGAAACGGTCCATGACACTCCCCTGATAATGTGGCCCTGGGAGTAGTCATTCAACAATCCCTCTGAGGGGTTAAGATGACAGAGGAGATGAAATCCCACCCTTTGTGCCAAGTGACTGGGTGTCGGGCCACATCCGTTGGCTGATCCCTGAAGTGGGGAGTGGGGCTTGGCAGAAGCTCAGATGTTGCCCTTGGGACAGGGGATCTAGAGGGAAGGAAAGTAACATATTTGGAACAGCTATGAGAAATTGTACTTTATATTCCATCTCCTTGAATCCTAGAAGCTATTCAAGTTACCCTTCACTATGACCAATATTCATAGGGTATGAATATGATTTACATAAACTCTAAAGGAATTTTGTAAAGTTTATGTAGATCAAAAAACGCTTTCTGTGGTCTCCCATCAGCAGCCCACTCTGGAATTACTGAAGTTTTTCCATTTTGTCTTGATGCCTCTGGGGCTCTGGATGCTCTACTCTGCCTGTAGAGGCCATTTCATGCTCCCAGGTGTTGTTCAACTTTTTTTTAATTATGATGCAAGAAAATGTCAAGTCAATATTATTGAACTTGAAAAGCAAGTTCTAGGGGCCGGCCCCGTGGCTGAGTGGTTAAGTTCACGTGCTCTGCTTCAGCGGCCCAGGGTTTCATCGGTTTGGATCCTGGGCCCAGACATGGCACCGCCCATCAGGCCACGCTGAGATGGCGTCCCGCATGCCACAACTAGAGGCACTCAGAAGCAGAATATACGATTATGTACCGGGGGGCCTTGGGGAGAAGAAGAAAAAAGAAAAAGAAAAAAGATTGGCAACAGTTGTTAGCTCAGGTGCCAATCTTTAAAAAAAAAATAAAGTTTTTAAAAAAGCAAATTCTAAATTAAAAAACAAAGCATTTTGTCAACACTTTAGGGAAAATATTTGCAAACTAACACCTCAGATACTGGGTTAGGAGGCACCATTCTCTGACAACAGGGGTAGCGCTAGTGAGAGATGCAGGACAACTACAGTTTATAAATACTGTTTCACCTATTGTTTGAAACGTTATATTCCGGACAAATGGTACCTTCGTAAAACTTTGAAAACAAAAAGTATTTGTGAACAGATTGACAAATGTGCACATATCTTCATTACTTTGTAAGAGTATTCATTGTATTCAATTTCATGGGGAAATGAAGTAGATAAAAAGATCGAATTGCTGTGTGTGTGTGTGTGTCCATCCGTGTCCTCTAGCTCTACCACCTAAAGTAGATGCTCACAGTTGTAGCTTTACCCTCATTCAGACCGGAGCTGGACTTCCAAGCTCGGGTTTAGATATCCCAGGAAATGTGCTTTTTATATCTTGGGAAACTGACGGATTCAGAGGGATTGCTCCAGTTGAATGAAAATCTAGAAAACGTTGGCTGAGCCTATTAGGTCAAGCTCCCAACCTCCATCCCTCACTCCAGCTTGCTGAGGCCCCTGGCTGAGACACTCAGTGCTGCGATCCTTTATCTGGCCACCAGGTGACATCACATCTATCCATTTTTGTTGTTCTTTTGTAATGAAATGAATACATGTTACAAAGAGTAAAAAATATCATGAAACGGTTTGTTTACTATGATACCAGTTCTGTTTGGGAAATTCACGTGTATGTTAAAGCAGTTCCATTTGCTGTTGACCCCAAATCTACATCACTTTCATTAATCTCTTCCCTCATCACTGTTGGCTGATGTACAGTGTGGACTGACAGAGGGTCACGCTTTGTTCTTCTTCAGGGGATGACTCTTTTTGTCATCCCCTGTCCAAGACACCGGATACAACTGCCCGGTCCCGCCTCCGACGCCCCCATCCTCTCTGTCACCTCCGCCTGCCCTGCTCTGCTATCGCCAGCCCATCCACCGCCCAGTGCCGAGGGGCGCTTCTGCCACCTGGTGTTTCATCGTACGCAGGCCCCGGAGTACGTGTTTTTACGGTCTTTTTACACCTATCGGTTTTTCAGACATTGTAGAATCAGTCTGTACCTAGGTTCGTAGGCTGGATTGTAAGGGAGGGTAGTGTATTTTGTTGCTCTTTGAATAAATTTCTTTGTAGAGAAATTTGAAAATGGCGGTGCGTTGGTGCCACCTCGTGACAGAAGCCCGAACTGCAGCTTGAACTTGGCAGGGCAGGAAAGTGGGAGGGAGAAGTGGCCCCAACTCACCAGACAGAGCTTTCTGGAAGTCTGGGTAGAAAGGGGAGAATTCCTTGGGTACAGCTATACTGACGGCCTTTTTCTGGTCATTTCACATAAACGGAATCATACAGAAGTGCTCTTTTGCATATTTGTCTTTTCAGTTGGCATGACGTTTACAAGGTTCACTCATGTTGTAGCATGTAGCAGTACTTCATTCCTTTTTATTGCCCAATAACATACCACATTTTATTTGTCCATTCCTTAACTGATGAACATTTGAGTTGTTTCCACTTTTGGATGTTATGAATAATGATTTCAGGTACATTTGTGCACAAGTTTTTATGAAGATGTGTTGTCGTTTCTCCTGGCTGTGCACCTAGAAGTGGAATCGCTGGGTCATGTGGTAACTCTCTGTTTAACTGTTTGAGGAACTGCCAGAACATTTTCATGACCCTGACAGTCTTGAGGGGTGCAGAATTAGTCTGTAATTTGTCTCATGATTAGACTGTGGTTATGGTTTTTGAG
The DNA here is from genome assembly GCF_037783145.1 of Equus przewalskii. Taxonomy (NCBI): domain Eukaryota; kingdom Metazoa; phylum Chordata; class Mammalia; order Perissodactyla; family Equidae; genus Equus; species Equus przewalskii. The sequence continues at coordinate 83,277,814 of NC_091863.1, forward strand.
AAAGAATGCCACAGAGTTGAAGTGCCTTTCTTGTCACGTCATATCTGGGAGGATATGAGACCCCCATGACATCACTGGGTTAATGGAGATGTTGACCCGCATCACTGAGTTAAGGTGGGGTTTGTCAAGGTTCTCTAGTGTACACTATTTTCCATTCCCAGACTCGATTCTTAGAAGGGAGACACTAAGTCTTCCCTGTCCTCAGGGGTGGGAGGTAGAATTAAGGTTCACCTTGTAGGGACGGGGTATCTACATATATTATTTGGAAATATTTTATAAACACAGTTTGTCTCTTGTCACCCACTTTTTTATTAATTCAAACATTTATTTATATCATTATGGATTCATGTATACGTATTATTTAGGTTGGTTTCTTTTTTACTTAATGAATACATCACAAAAGAATGTCCTGTATCATTATTTCTATGGTGCAGTAAAAGAATTTTGACTTAACAGTCAGGAAACTGCAAAAGAGTTCCCTATTACTGCTATTATATTGTCTAAATATGGCATATTTGACAATATATTTCAACATGGCAGAGTTTAGAACATTATAATTTCAGATTGTTTTATTTAATACTTGGTAATCCATTTATAAAGAAATAAAAAAGATAAGACAAAGGTTATTGAAAAGACTATAAAAATTTTTGCTAACATGCGCTAAATATATTTGCAAAATCCTTTTCAATGAAGCAACAGGATGAGATATGTCAGAGAAAATGTGTGACTCATGTGAAAGCCCAGGGTCTAAAGCACAGCTTTCACGTTATCAGACTCTGACTCTATGGAAGGTATTGACAACTCTAGGTTTTACATAACTGATCGCACTGCAATATAATCCTTGTCCATACCCAAGCAACTGAATTCTGTCAATCCTTTCCACTTGGGGTAATGCTTCTCTCCATTTGAATAATTATTTCAACATTCTTGATCTATAAATGTGACAAAGAAGTGGTTGTTGACCTTGTCAAGGTTAATCTCAGTGGCAGTGAGGGGGAACACAGCCCCAGTAGATGAGGGATGCAGACTGAGTTGGAGGTGAGGTGCAGGGGGATGAGAGTTGAGTATTGAGAATTCTTCCTAGAACTTTGGTGCAAGGGGGAGAAAATATGTAAAGAGGACAGTAACTAGAGATGTGGAGAGGGGTCCAGGGCATTAAATTATGTTCTAAAATAATAAATTATAGGCGTCTTGAGCGGGGTGAAATCTTAATGGGAAGGAGCCCTCTCTTCTTAGATTTAACATCGGAATTTACCACACCACACGTTACTCCTTTGTTTCCATTCTGGAGAAGCCTAAAACTTTACCAACGAGATGGTGTACAGTTTGGTTTTAATGCCTCTTAACTGTATGAACGGATGCAAAATGTGTCAAACACGTGCTGGGAATTTATGGATTTTTATCTCCCAGGGCAGAGCTCTTCATGCAGATGACTGACCCCATGGTATTGATTGGCTGAGAGGATGCACCTTTTCGGGACTCGGCAAAGGATGGCTGCAAGAAGGGAAGCATTTCCGGCGCGGAGGAACTGCCTGTGCTTCGCGGTTGCTGTAGAAACCTGACGTCATCGTGGCGCCCGTCACGACTTTTCTATAGAGAAAGTGGTGCTTGATGGGAAGTGCGGGTTTCACCTTCAGGTATTTGGTTGTCAGCTGAGGGTGTGGGTTTCTGCGGTGGGGGCTGAGCTCCCCCGGGGTGTGGGGGAGACAAAGGGGCCCACATCCAAGTTGCCTCTCTCCCGCTTTGGGACTTGGTTCCCAGGCGGGCTCGTGGGTAAAGACACCGGGGTCCCACCGGTCCTAGTGCGTGTGGCTTCCTGGCCCAGGGGTGTCCTGGAGATACTTTCCTTCTAAAGGCAAGGGCGCGGGAGGTGACACAGGGAACGGCTCTCTCTGAGCCCCAGCTCCCCCTTCTGTCAAATGGGATGAGAATGCTCAACCCCCAAGCTCGCTGTGAGCGTTCAGTGACAACACATGAGCAAGCCCATGGCCCTGTGGTTATTGCGGGACCGTAAATGTCTGCATGAGTTCCGACCACTTGTTACTCCTTTTCAACGTTGTTGTTAGGGGATAGAGGAGGAAAAGAGAAAAAAGACCCTGGTGAGAAGCCCTTTGTGTGTTCCGGTTGTTATGATCACTACCCACTTGTATCAGTGTCATTGTCACTAACCCAGTGCCTAGCATGGTGCAGGGCACACTTACTCCAGGAAAGCAGAGTGATTTCTGGATCTGTCTCTCCCTGTGCAGCTCCTCGTGCCGTTGGCTGAGCCCATACCAGGCGTCTGAAGGAGACAGCTTCTGAGGATCTGTGTCCTGCTGGCTGCTGAACCATCTGCTCCAGATTCCAGGGCAGCCGTCCTCAGGAGACTCCAACACTTCACATCCCTGCTGGGATATGAGGCCCGGCCCGAGTGAGTGCATACATCTGAACAAAAGCATGTTGTGGAATCCGTCCTGTGAGGTTCACAAAGGAGCCTCAAAGGAGAGAAGCTACTTTGATCTCATCATGGGAGAAGAGGTTTAGCAGGTGGACTCCATTCCTTCAGCACCTGCATGCTCTGTAGCAGCCCTGAGAGCCATCCTAGAGATGCTCTCTTTTGTCTGAAAGCAGTGAATTGTCTGGCTTGAGAAAGAAACATGATCTTTCACCTGCATTTGCAATAAATATAGATGTATATTTTCTGACTATGAATAATAATTAATGATTTCTATGTTTCTCTCAAATGGATGTGAACATAGGCAGTTATTACAAGGTCTTCCTCCCAATTTGAGATCACAACATTGATTCTTTCCTGGTGACTTTGGTTTTATCCACACTATAATGAAATTTTTTTAAGAGCCTGATCTTCTGTCAATAGGTTATTTTAATTATTTTTAAATTATTTTAATTTCCTAAAATTTTATGTAAATGCAATCACACAGGTTGCAGTTTATGTTCATCTGGCTAGTTACATTCAGCCTTTTATTTGTCTATTTATAGTTTGTAAATTATCTTTTATTTGACATGAATATGTTATTTATGAACACTTGGGAAACACTTTCTTGAATATTGAATACCTAATATCCACTAGAAGAAGACCCCTGTTGGAGAATCACATACATTACCAATTCTTTTGTAAATCACCAAATCATTTATTTCCTATACGCTGAAGTAGAACAACCTACAGAAATATCTTCAGATTTGAGATACAGTAAATATTTAATAAATGAATATAACAAGTTGGAGTTATTAAACTCTCCCAAGAAGTCACAATAGAGATTAGTATTTCTTCCAGTTATAAAGCAAAATTTTGTTCTTTGACGATGATAAAAACCAAAGCATAGAAATGGGTTGTTTTGTTTCCTACATAAATATTTAACTACAAGAATAGGAAAGTTAGTAGGAAAGTAATAATCAAATGAATATTTTTAACTTCAGAAACTTATTTTATAGGTATTTCATGTAACACATATCTTTAGATACAATTTCTTGCATGTATATGGGCTAATAAATATGGAAATTTTTATCCTACATACTGAAGAATTTAATAAATACATTGTGTTATGCCTATGTAATGTTAGTGTTTGTATCAGAGATTTTTACTAGCTATTGTAGACTGCATTTTTCTCAGTTCTTTTTTGGACCAGAATTCACAAAAATATATTTTACATCTTGACTTAGTACAAACATACATATGTTTATAGCTGAAACCAATAAAAATACCTACAGTCTAGTATATATTTAATTCCACTCATATTTAAACTCTCATTTAGTTTCCTTTTAAAAACTGCTGGTGGTAACGCCAACTAAATTGATGTTACAACCCACTAATGGGTTGCAGCTCCAATGGGTTGATCTCCAAGGCAGAGATCAGAGTTGTGCAGCTGCTCATTGACGGACCCTGCCTCCCTTCATATATACATTTATAACTAATCCAAGTACACTTTCAAATAATGCTATACTGCTTCACAGGTAGAGCAGGTACCTTCTAATAAAAAAAAAAATCCTAATTCCTTCCTCCTGTCTCTTGTATCATTGCTGTCATTCAGTTCACTTATGCATAAGCATATATATTTATATAAAAACATATAATCGAATACATTGTGGCTATTATAATTTTGAACAAACTGTTTTCTGTTAGATTAACTAAGAACAAGGAAAAAAAAGTTTTATTTTACTTTCACTTATTCCTTCTTCAATGCTCCTCCTTTTTTATGTAGATCTGAGTTTCTGACCTATATTATTTTTCTTCTCTCTAAAGAACTTCTACTCAGATTTCTTTCAAGGCAAGTCTATGGGCAACAAATTTTCTCAATTTCAGTTTTTCTAAAAAAGTCAGTGTTTCTCCACTTTTGAAGTATAATTGCACAGGGTACGGATTTCTAGGTTGCTGGGGTTTTTCTCTCAACACTTTAAATATTTCACTCCACTCTCCCCTTGCTTGCATAGTTTCTGAGGAGAAGTGAGATGTAATCCTTATCTTTGTTCCTCTATAGCTAAGATGTTTTATTCCTCTGGCTTTTTCAGGATTTTTTCTTTATCTTTTGTTTTCTGTAGTTTGATAGTGATGTGCCAATGTATAATTTTTTTGGAATGTATCCAGCTTGGTGTTCCCTGAGCTTCTGGATCTGTGGTTTGTTGTCTGAGGTTAAGTTGGAGAAATTTTTAGTGGTTCTTTCAAATCTTTCTTTTGTTCCTTTCTTCCTTCTCTTTCTGTTATTCCCATTACATGTATATTACCCCTTTTGTGTTGTTCGATAGTTCTTAGATATTCTGTTCTGGTTTTTTTCAGTCTTTTTTCTCTTTACTTTTCAGTTTTGGAAGTTTCTACTGAAACATCATCAAACTCAGAGACTCTTTCTTCAGACATGTCCTGTCTACTGATATACCCATCAAAAGCATTCTTCATTTCTCTACAGTGTTTTTGATCTCTGGCATTTCTTTTTGGTTCTTTCTTAGAATTTCCATTTCTCTACTTACATTACCCATCTGTTTTTGCATGCTGTCTACTTTATCCATTAGTGTCCTTAGCATAATTATTGTAATTAGTTTAAATTCCCAGTCTGATAATTCCAACATCCCTGCCATATATGAGTTTGATTCTGATGCTTGCTATATGTCTTCCCACTGTGTTTCTTGCCTTTTAGTATGTCTTGAAATTCTTTTTAATAGCTGGCCATAATGTCCTGGGTAAAAGGAACTGTGTAAATAGGCCTTTGGTCATGTGGTGATAGGCCATGGGGGCAGGGAGAGCATTTTATGGTCCAGATTAGGTCTCAGGCTGGTAGTGAGCCTGTGCCTCTGGACTGTGTACTTCACACATGCTGCTTCTCAGCTTTTTATCCTCCACTTCGATGGGACAGGATGTGTAGAGCCAGCTGGACTTGGGTATTCCCCTCTGCCACGTGGAAGGCTAGAACCAGCTGGAGTTGGGCATTTCCCTTCCCCCAAGTCACGTAGAATCTGATAAAACCCCAGCTTCTTAGGCTCTGGTTAAATGGTTTCTTGTGGCGGCAGACCTTCCGGCTTGTTAAGAACAGAATGCTCTGGCATATTTCAGAATAGTTCCTTTGCCCGCCCCTGGTTGGAACACAAGGGGATTTTTCTCCAGCATTCACTATGAGGACCTAGTAGAAATCCGGGAGGTAAAACTCACAAAAGTGGGAGGGGCTGATGACTAGGCTTATGACTGGAGTTTTTAACTCTCAGACTTGTCCACACTGAGCCTCATTAGAATTTGTCACTTAGATTTTGGGTTTTCCTACCTCACTGCTGGTTCGTGTGGAGTTTTCTGCTCATGGGTTTCTGCTCTGGCAAGTTATGATTATCTATATTTGCCTGTCTGTCTCTCCAACTGGGGGGCATTGGTTTGCCCTGTGACCTCACTTCTCTGATGGATCTAAGAAGAGTTGTTTTCCAGTTTCAGATTTTTCAGTTTGTTCGACTCTTTACTTGTTAGGATGGAGTGCCGACTTCCAAGCTCCTTACATGCCAGACAAGAAACTGGACACCTGTTTATCTTTTCATGTACCTAATTTTTTGCATGTGTCAATAGTTCTTTCGTTTTTATTGCTGAGTAGTTTTCCATTATATGGATATACCAACATTTGTTCTTTCCATTTAACTCTTGAAGGACGTTTGGGTTGTTTCCCAGTTGAGTCTCTTGGAAATAAAGCTGCTATGAATATTGGTGTATGTCTTGGCACGAATATATGCCTTCTTCCTCTAGAATACATACTTGAGAGCACAACAGCTGTATCATGTGGTAGATGTAAGATTAACATTTTAAGAAACTGACAGTTTTCCAAAGTGCTCACACCATTTTTCGTTGCCACCAGTACTGTATGTGAGTTCCATCCCTCACAATCTTGCCAAAATTTGGTATGGTCAGACTTTTTCATTTTGGCCATTCTTAATGGGTTATAATGGTATCTCATGTACTTTTCATTTACATTTTCCTAGTGACTAGTGATGATGAATATTTTCATGTGCTTCTTTGCCATTTCTATATCTTTGATGAAGTGTCTCTTCAAATCATTTGTCGATTTGTATCTACTGGAGTGTCTATTTTCTTCTTATTAACTTTTGAGAGATTTTCTTTATTTTGTATCCAAGTCCTTTATGACATGTATCATTTGCAACTGTTTTATTCCAGTCAATGGCTTGTCCTTTCACAGGATGAGATTTTGTGTTTGCTTTTTGGAAGTCCCAGCCCTGTGGCTACAGGAAATAAGAATCTCCTTCGGGGCATAAATAGAAGCTTACTGGTGATTTGTGTGGTGCTTCAGCTGGGAGTTCCAATTACTGAACTCATCCTTTTCTTTCTCCATTTTGCCCAGTGACATTAGAACCAATCTGCCAATCTCACTATATTTGTTAGTTTTCCAAAAATGTTCAAAAGTATCATATACACAGTCACCCACCTCCTTTCTTCTTATAAGCGGTTGATTAGGAGTATCCAGTGGTGATTTTTGTTTACCTGTACTTTTGTTTACCTGTATTCCCAGGTCACACCATGAGTATCAGTGCTCTCTTTACCACTGGAAGCAGATTCATTAGCATCTTTACATTTAATCAAATTAGGGAGCCAATTCCAGGAACCCCAGAACCAATTCAGAAAACTCATCCTTAAATTTCTGTTCCTTTAGAACCAGTTTAAGTACCAAAATCTGTATTAGGGTTCTCCACGGAAATAGAATCAATAGTATGTGATTAGTTGTGTGTCTTGTAAATAGTATGTAGAGAGAGATTGATTGATTGATTATAAGGAAATGGCTCATATGATTATAGAGGCTGAGAAGTCCCAAGATATGCTGGAAACCCAAGAGAGCCATTGGTGTAGTTCCAGTCCAAGTCCAAGGCCTGAGGACCAGGAGAGGCAATGTTGTGAGTTCCATTCCAAAAGCTGGCAAGCGTGAGACCCAAAAAGAGCTGATTTTTTAGTTTGAGTCTGAAGGCAGTAAAAGACACCTTTTTATTCTATTCAGATCTGCGAGTGATTAGATGATGCCTCCCGACATTAGGGAGGACCATCTGCTGTACTCATTTTACCAGTTCAAATGTTACTCTCATTCAGAAACACGCCCACAGACACACAGAATCCTGTTTGACCAAATGTCTAAACACTGTGACCCAATCCAGTTGACACATGAAATTAACTATCATACTTTCCAATTTATTTGCTGAAGAAACTGCATCTCTTGTCCTATGGAGTTTGCATTCTGGATTTTGCTGATTATATCCCTCTTGTGTTGTTTATGGTCTTCTGCTTCTCTCTGCTATTTCTCTTAAATTGGTGATTAGATTTAGAAGCTTGATCCCATTCAGATTTCTTGGCAAAAGGACCTCAGATGTGTTGTTGTGTATTCTTAGAGCATTACACCAGGAGGCCCATTGTGTCTCATTGTGTGTCCTCTCAGGATGTTGAGATTGATCGCTGGGCTCAGGTGTTGTCAGCCTGATCCAGCCATTATAAAGTTTCCCGTCTGCTTTTACCTTTAAGTTTTTTGCAGCATCCAAGATCATTTCCTAGATCTGCATTTCATTAAAGGCTACAAAAAGGTGTTAAAAACAAGACAACTGGCCCGAAATCAAGCTGCTTATGCTAAGCCCCACATCACCAAACTGAGACTTACCCTAATTTCAGTTGTGGCTCTCCCAGAAATGGAATTTAAACCAATCTATTAAGAATCTCCTATCAGGACTAGTTATATACACTGCCTCTTACCCACCTGCCATTCCATAAAGGAAAGTGACCTTGCAATAACCAAGCCGCTTTTTCGCCTAGTGTGACTTTCTTGTTCCTGCTCCCTTCTGCTTATAAAAGTCTTTCATCTTGTTCAGCTCCTCAGAACTCCTTTCTATCTGCTGGATTGGGTGTTGCCTGATTCATGAGTCATCGAATAAAGCCAATAAGATCTTCAAAATTTACTTAGTTCAATTTTGTTTTTTAACATGGGTGATGTTCTAATAGTGTCATTTCTTCTGCATTTATTGGGTGGAATTCTTCTACAAAAGGAAATTCCCCTCATCAACTATTAGGTTCCACTGAGGTATGGTTCACACAGGAAGGAGAGGATGAACGTTTGATTCTTTTGCAATATTTCCACTTTTCAAAACAATGAGTTGTTTCCTTAGGGTCCTTCAAAAGTGAAAAAAGTTGGGTTTGTTGGGATTTTTTTCTTTTAGAATGTCATCATGAGCTCTAGATTTTTCTATATTTGATGTGTTTTAATCCATTGCACTCATTATTTCATTTGAAATTCAAATTGTTCTATCTTTGGCCAGTGGGGGCCTTTTCATGTTGGCTTCTGAGTCTTTGACGAGCTTGCTGTTAGGAGAGTTTGGTCCAGACTCACCTGGTACAATCTCTACCCAGACCTGGAATCTGCCATTTCTCCAAGGCCTCCAGGTTCCTTTTAGTGGGAAATGTTCTTGAGGATTCATTCTGGGGACTAGAGTTGTTCATTGCTACTGGGTTGGTCATTGTTTCTTGCACTTTCCTGTGCATGGAGCCTATAAATATATATTCTTTTTTAAAGAGAATATATATGCATGATCTGCTTCCATCCTGGGCTGCTCCTCCATCCCATTACAGGTTATCCTTTTTGTCAATTTTTCGTTTTATCTTTCCAGTTTTTAAAAATATAAGCAAATATAAGATGTATGTTGGTTTTCTCCCCCTTTCATACGTAAAAAAATGGCATATTCACACCAACACCATCAAACAGAAATTTCTGCAAAGATAGAAATTGCTGTGTCTTCATTGTCCAACATTGGAGACACGAGCTACCTGTGGCCATGGAACACCTGAAACGTAATGAGTGGGACAAAGGAACTAAATTTTTATTTTCATCTCACTTTAATAAATTTAAATAGCACATGTGGCTGGTGCCTACCATGTTGAACAGCAGCAGCTCTATACATTTTTCCGTACTTCCTTTTTTTACCTAATCTATCCTGGGGATCACTCCTCAGCAGTACAGAGAGGGAGTCCTCATTCCTTTTCATGGCTGCATAGTACTCTAGGATGTAGACGTAGCTTAGATTATTCAACCAGTCCCTTATTGGTCGACATCTGTCATGTTTCTAGTCTTCTGCTCTTATGATTTGTTCTGCCAGGAATGGTTTTGTGCTTATGACATTTTGTCTCTTTGCACGGTATCTCTTGGATAGATTCTTAGAAGAGAGATTCCTAATTCCACGAAAAAATATGTACATCCCATAAAATAGAAGGTTTGGAACAGAATGCATCTGGAAATGTAGCAGCAAGAAGTGAACTTTGGTCATATCTCATCATCCATTTTGGTTGATGAGATCCGTTTGGGTGAAACAATTTCACATTGAGTCCTAGGAAGCAAAAACAGTACAGAAGAGCAAAGAATAATAATGGGTTGGCTAGATAGAAGATGGGAGTCACCAAACCTGTAACCCACTTGCCAGACCCTTTAAGTCACCACAGGGCCTTGGTGTGTCCCTCCCTTTGCTGGCCTCCAGCTTAACACAGAAGAACACTCAATATAGAAACAGTGGTTAAGGGCATGGACTTTGGGGTAAGAAGACCACAATGTGACACTGGGAATTATTACTTCTGGTTATGTGATCTAGAGCGAGCAATTTATCTGCTATATGCCCTATAATCTTTGGTATCTTTTATTATTGTTTATTAATAATAATAAATATCCTTCCATTTGTAACAACATGGATAGACCTTGAGGGTGTTATGTTAAGTGAAATAAGCCAGACAGAGAAAGACGAACACCATATGATTTCACTCATATGTGGAAAATAAACAAACACATTGACAAAAAGAACAGATTAGTGGTTACCAGAAGGAAAGGGGGTGGGGGTGAGCAAAAGGGGTAAAGGGACACATATGTATGGTGATGGATAAAAACTGGACTATTGGTGGTGAGCATGATGCAGTCTACACAGAAACTGATATATAGTAATATATACCTGAAGTTACATAATGTTATCAACCAATATGACCTCAATAAAATAAAAAAATCAAGAAATAAAATAAATAAAATAATATTATTATTCCTGCCACCCATCCATAGGGTGAATTTTAAGAATGAGGATTACATTGCCAGATATTACAATGTTCTATAAGCCTATAATTTTATAAATTTATCTAAGTGTTCTGTAATCTTTTATGTCTTTATCATTGTTTATTATTATTATTATTATTATTATTATTATTATTATTCCTACCACCCATCCAAAGGGTGAATTATAGGAGTGAGGATTACATTGCCACATATCACAATGTTCTATGAGCCTATAATTTTATAATTTTGAATAGAATGGTTGACATACAGATTGAAGGAAGTCTATGGAAAGCTCATGAGCAGACCTAGACATATAACATTATTTAATATGCTACAGGGATGGCATTCCAATCAGAGGCATTGTTCAAGAACTGGGGTTGGGTCAGCTGGTAAAGGGGTCATTAACAAGCAAAATTAGATCATATCTCATCCTTGTCATTTAATCAGAATACTTTATCCACTTGTTAGTACTTAAGATAAAAGCAAAACCAAAAATAACAAAAATACAGGATACTAATCTGTACATATGGTATGATAACAGTTCCATGAATTGTATATGTAGGACATATGTAGTACCTGTGCTCGCACCCTTCAACAAAAAAACACAATGGAATGAAATAGCACAATGTGAATTTCGGTCATGATGGGATTGCTGGGAATTGATATTTTTAACCTCTGCACTTAGCTCAATGTTAACCATTTGCTAAAATGAGTATAAATTACATTTATGATAAAAACTGTAGCCTCTAATGCTCTGTCACATATGAAATATTTCAGCTAAAAAGCATAGAGAGCTATGAAATTGATTCAGGTTGAGAAAAAACTTTACTCTTCCTTCTTCCCTGTCCAGAATGGGGTGATTATCATTCCCATGCATTGCCTTATCCTTTTGCTCCATATGAGAGCTTCCCCAAACAAAATACAGTATTGTTTTGGATGTTTTCACTACACACACACACACATAGAAAGGCAGTAGGTGCCCTTATCCTCCAATTTGCTAAAAAAGCTACGGATGATTAAAAAACTGCATTTACTGTGTGAGAGTTCCAACCCTCACAACCTTTCCAAAACTTATGTGTGTGTGTATATGTATGCATACACTCATATACACACACACACACACACACGTCTGTGTATGTATATAGGTATACATAATGTGTATATCTGTAATATATGTGGATATATGATGTGTGTGTATGTATATATATGTATATATACATATATATGTGTATATATATATATTCATATTATATATATATATATATATATATATATATATATATATATATATAATGTGTATGTATGTATACACACAAACGTGATCCTCACCCTCAAGGGAGTGTTGTGAGGAGGTCAAGAGGAAACCTCCCTCAAGATCCCAGCACAGTATTTGGCGCATCACCCACAATGCCAGTGTTTGCTGCATTCCCATCCCAACTGCTCTGATCCTTAACAGAGATGTTGTTTCTTAACCAAGTCATTTCTTCTTTTACCTTTAACTCTTTTTTCCACCTCATTGTCTTTGTTTATGTTGTGGTTCTTTAGCATGCTTTTTTTTTTGGTGAGGAAGATTGGCTCTGAGCGAACATCTGTTGCCAATCTTCCTCGTTTTGCTTGAGGAAGATTGTCCCTGAGCTAACATAGTGCCAGTCTTCCTCTGCTTTGTATATGGGACACAACCACAGCATGGCCGATGAGCCGTCAGTAGGTCTGCACCCGGGATCCAAACTGGTGAACCCTGGGGTGCCGAAGTGGAGCCCACCAACTCAACCACTATGCCACCAGGCTGGCCCCTATCATGCTTTTTTAATTGAATGTTTAATTCATTTATTTTAATTTTTATTGATATAGATATTTAATGCTTTAAAATATCATATGATGGCTGCTTTAGCTAGATTCTGATACGCTGTGTTTTCATTATCATTATCCTCATCAAATTCTGCAATTTTAATTGGTATTTCCATTTGGACCCAAGATTTGTTTAGCAGCCTCAACAGAGTCAACATTCATGAGTGTCCCATGCTCATCTGAAAAGCGTGCATTGTCTAACAGGCTTCACAGTTCAGCAGATCTACCTATAAGATGTACCCTTGGGATTAGGTTGTTTAGGTCGTCTCTCCAACTATTCATCTCTCTCCACTTGACCATTTTTGGTTGAAGGAAGTGTGTTAGAATCACCTATTATGAGTGTGTCTCTTCCTGTTTCCCCTGGCACCTCCTGTAGTTTTCGCTCTAGGAATACTTTGCGTGATTGGCTACATAAATATTAATATCTCACATCTTCCTTGTGAATTTTAGCCCTTACCATTAACAATGGTGCTTTTTTTGTTTTTTAAAATCCATTTTGGTCTCAATTCTGCTGTCTTAAATGTCAAGATTATAACCCCTCCTTTCTCATTATTGGCAATTGCCTATTATATATATTTCCTTATTTTAAAATTTTTAACCTATCTGAATTCCTTTGTTTTACGTATATCTCTTGTAAAAGCATAGCTTTGGAATTGCTTCAATAGGCAATCTGAAAACACTTTTCTTTTCCTCAGAGAGTTAAGCACGTCTCCATTTAGTGATATGATCTGTGTCTTTGGTCATTTGTGTTCAGTTCTGTCATATTGTTTATAAACAAATAGAAATTATATCCTCTTACACTGAACTGTGTGTTTTATTTACTCTCTCTTTTTATTTAGTATTGATAATGGTTATTGTTTGGTTCTAGTGGTACTTTTGCACTAAATCCTTAACCACCCTACTTAATATCCTTGCTACAGAATGAAGTCGTACTAGTGAATAGAGAAATGGTCAAATGACATAAACAGATAATTCACATAACAAGCAGTATACAGACCATTAAACTTTTTAAAAATATGCCAAGTTATAATAACTAAAGGGATGCAAATTAATGTCCTGGGCTATCATGCTAAGTGAAAAAGATAAGTTGCTTAAAAATATGTATAACAATAATTTGGGAAAAGAGTATATGTAAATATATTAGGTATATTAATATATATAAATACATTAAATATATGTAAATAAATATGTTTTGAGATATATATATAATCTTCATTTGTTTGTAGAATTCCATTCCTGCCTCTAAGTAGATGTGTGTTATGCAAATTAATTAACTAAAGAGATGCAAATTAATATCCTGGGCTATCATGCTAAGTGAAAAAGATAAGTTGCTTAAAAATAGAATAACATAGTAATTTGGGAAAAGAATATATATAATTAAACATGTTTTGAGATATATATATATATATATATATCTCAAGATATATATGTATCCATCTCTATATATCTCGATATAGATAGATATAATCCTCATCATTTGTTTTAAGAATTCCATTCCTGCCACTGAGTAGATGTGTGTAACACTGAAGTAGTGAGTTACCCTTTGTGATGCTGAACTTGCTCATCTGTAAAATGGGCGTATTGCAGAGAGCTGTTAGTAGGAGAAATAAGCAAACCTTCAAAAAGCATCTGACTCATAATATGTCAGCAAATGTATGTATAGTCTCCCCTGTGTTCTTCCTCCCACAAAAGAGATGACTTAAAAATGAACATCTCCTAGAGATCAGATTGAAGCAGCAGGAAAGGAAGTATCTACATTTTTATACGACAGATAAGCTTTGCTGACATTTCTTTGTAGGATGAATTACCTGAGGATGGTGGAAAAGAGGAAGTAAATCATCGTTTAAATCAACATTTATTTGTTATCCTTTCTGATCTCTTTAACTTCCATTTTGACACTGGAATAGCAAGCCTCCTTTGAGCCCCAGAAAGGAGACAGTAAAGAATAAAAGACTAGGGGCCGGCCCGGTGGTGCAGTGGTTAAGTTCGGACGTTCTGCTTCTCGGCGGCCCGAGGTTCGCCGGTTCAGATCCTGGGTGTGGACATGGCACCGCTTGGCAAAAGCCATGCTGTGGTAGGCGTCCCACGTATAAAGTAGAGGAAGATGGGCATGGATGTTAGCTCAGGGCCAGTCTTCCTCAGCAAAAAGAGGAGGATTGGCAGTAGTTAGCTCAGGGCTAATCTTCCTCAAAAAAAAAATTAAACAAAAAAGAATAAAAGACTATCAAGATGTGTCTGCAGTACAATAGAATGAAACGGGAGACCTGTGTCCCCAATACCAGATCGGTTGTTGCCTACAGGACCATGGGTAGTCACTTCTCCTGTGCTGGCCTCAGCCCTAACACAAAAAAGATTGTGTATGCCAATGGTTTGAGATGGGGTATTTGGCGTCAGAATTACTTGTAAACTTTGGGATCATTTAATAACTGGTTCCATGACCTTTAGCAAACACTGTGTCTCTAGTTATGTGAAACCCACATGCAGTAAGTATACATTATATATGCATGTACAGGTAATGTAATAGGAGGAAATCCACTACCATTACATTCTTTTATTGAAATTAAAGAGTGGTAGGGTTACTGATTAATTGTATATTTCATTCTGGACTTAACTATATTTTCCACAATTTCTAAATTAATAGGAGTCATTTTTAAAATCAGAATTAAAGCTCATAATAACATTGCTTGTTATGAAATATTTCAAACATAAATTATAAAAATACACTTCTATATACTCATATTAAATAATAAAACATTACATATACACTTGAAACTCATTTGAAGTACTTTTCTGACCACATTAGCCTACTTCATATCCAGGGGTAACCACTCGTAAGAATTTGGATTTTTCATTCTTAATACATTTCTTTATAGTTTATCACATATCCCTATGTGAAGTATGCTGTTATTTTGTTGCATGTTTCTCTACCGTTGCCTGGCTATAGTCTGTGTGTGGGTTGATGTGTAAGTATAGCTTTCGGACATTCCTCAATTCCTTCTTCAAGGGATTTCCAAGAGAGATTTTCATGATGCATGATTTTCATCCTACTCTTGGAATTTGAAAATTTATTCCAATCCCTTCCACAAGAGGAGCTTCCACTACAATCCTGCTTGTGAAGGGAATGAGAGGGTATTGCTAGAAATGCTCCCTGAGACACGTGGAGAGCCATATCCTCAGAAGGTGGCTTGGGGAGTATGCAATCAGAACAAGGGGTATTTATTCCTTTTGAGAAGTGTTTCTCAAAGAAGGGGTCCTCAAACTCTTTCTCCTGCTACAAGGATAGTCTCCCAAGGAAGCCATTTTTCTTGAGTACACATAGGACTCCTTCATCAGACAGCAGAGAGACAGGCATCCCACCCTTGGCCTTTCTGACTGTCCCAGTGCAGCACTGCTGGGTGGATAATTCTGCCCAATTCTGGGGTTCTTTACTAGGAAGCCCACTTGCCCTGTGGCAAATCTAAGCCATATTCTCCAATATCACCTTTATAAGGAATAAAATAGATGTATTTTTCTTTCTATTCTTTTCTCCTATTTCTTAGTTGGTTTCGAGACCAGATGTGGAGAAGGGGTCTCTTAAAGACTCAAGCATTTTTGGAGCAAGACCATGGGAATAGATTGGGAGCCAGCAAGACACAGAAAGGGGAGAAGAGCTGTGGATCTGTTTTTAGACGCACCCCTGAGGGCAGAGTGAAAGATGTGCTCTGGAAGGGCCGCTTGCTACAAGAGCTTTGAAGGGACAGGGCCTGGGCTGTGCAGCCCGTTTATCCTTCCAACCTCACTAATCAGGTAAGTGACTCTCTACACAGAGGACTGAGTGTATAGAGAGGTTGGATGTGTTTGGTGGTGGATGTCCCTCCACATGGAAGAAAATATCGGGAATGCAGGATAAGAATTCCCCAGGAAATACCAGTGTATATAGTTCAACTGACTAGGTTTGTGCCTATTAAATGACTAATATTTTAGGCTTGCCTCCCCCAGATAACTCTCAGATTTTTTTTAATGAAAAAAGTCATTAAAAAGTAATTTTAACTTTATTTTTTTAAAGGTTGGCACCTGAGCTAACAACCCTTGCCAATCTTTTTTTTTCCCTCCTTCTTCTCCCCAACCCCCCCCACTACATAGTTGTATATTCTGGGTGTGCTGTGTGTGACGCAGCCTCAGCATGGCCTGCCGGAGCGGTGCCATGTCGCGCCCAGGAACCCAACCGGTGAAACCCTGGGCCGCCAAAGCGGAGCGCGCAAACTTAACCACTCGCCATGGGGCGGCCCCTTAACTTTATTTTTTGTTTCTATATCATTGTCACATGATTATGGACAGTCTCTTAGTTCTCTGCCACAGATGGCTAACTGCTTAGCATGGGCGTGATCTTACACGTTCACCCTCCTAGGTGAGCTCATCTCTAAGAACCCTAGGAAATCTCCCTGGGTCTCTGTGTACCAATAATACTCCCCTACTGTCTCTTTAAGGCAAACAAAATTCTGACGACAGGGACATGCTGTGTTCCACCAAACTGGGCAGAATTCCGCCAATGCTCGGGTACCTAGTCTAGTGCCTGTATTTAGTATGCTTTTTCACGGGGTGGCTGAAGAGCGAAGGAAGATGTTCTACTTTCAGCTAAGGGTCCAGGTGTGGACGAGCAAACGGAGCCTTTCCGGGGGAAGGATGTGCCTGCGCTTCCTAGTTGCCGTAGAAACGTGACGTCATCGTAGCGACCGTGACGACTTTTTAATAGAGACGGAGGGGCTCTGGCAAGAGCAGGTCTCACCTTCAAGTATCCGAGACGCGGCAGAGGCTGTGGTTCCCCTGGAGGGGGCTGAGCCGCCCCGGGGTGTGGGGGAGACAAAAGGACCCACCTCCAAGTCGCCCCTTTCCCGCTTTGGGACTCGGAGTCCCGGCGGGCTCGTGGGTAAAGACACTGGGTTCCCGCCGGTCCTAGTGAGTGTGGCGTCCTGCCCCAAGGGTGTCCTCAAGATACTTTGCTTCTAAGGGCCGGGGCGCGGGAGGTGACACAGGGAATGGCTCTCTCAGCCCCAGCTCCCCCCTCTGTCAAACGGGATGAGATTGCTTAACCCCTAGGATTGCTGTGAGCGTTCAGTGACAACACGTGAGTAAGCCCATGGCCCTGTGGTTATTGCGGGACCATGAATGTCTGTATGAATTCCAGCCACTTCTTACTCATTTTCAACTTTATTGTTAGGAGATAGAGGAGGAAAAGAGGGAAGAAAGACCGTTATGAGAATACCATTGTATATTCTGGTTGTTATGATCACTGTGCAATTGTATTAGTGTCATTATCACTAACCCAGTGCCTAGCATGGCGCCGGGCACATAGCTACTCCAGTAAAGCGTAGTAATTGCTGGATCTGTCTCTCCCTGTGCAGCTCTTCATGCCGCTGCCCGAGCTCCTATCAGGCGTCTGAAGGAGGCAGCTTCTGAGGATCTGTGCCCTGCTGGCTGCTGAACCATCTGCTCCACATTGAAGGGCAGCCATCCTCAGGAGACCCCAGCACTTCACATCCCTGCTGGGATATGACTTCTGACTCGAGTGAGTTCCTAGATCTGAACGAAAGCATGTTGTGGAGTAGCTCCTGTGAGGTTCACAAAGGAGCCTCAAAGAAGAGAAGCTGATTTGCTGCCACATGGGAGAAGAGGTTCAGCAGGTGGAATCCATTCCTTCAGCAGCTGCATGCTCTGTAGTAGCCCTGAAGCCCAGCTTAGAGGAGTCTTTTCTTGCCAAAAATCAGTGAATGGTCCACTTGGGAAGAAATTTGGTCTTTAACATGCATTTGCAATAAATGTACCTAAATTGTCCTCACCGTATAAATACTAATCTGTGATTCCCATATATCTCTCAGATGGGTGTGGAAATATACAGTTGTTAGATCTTCCTAGCAACTTGACATTGTAATGTAGATTCTTCCATGGTGACCAGGGTTTTCTTCCCCATTATATGATAAAATTTTTAAAGAGTCAGAAATATTAAATTGTTAGTTTAAAGTCAGTTAAGAGAACTTAATATTTTTAAAAGTAATTATTACTCTAAGAGCTTGCCCTATTATAATGATACTCAGCCACTTTCCCTAAAATAACCAGTTCCTCTCAAATATCATTGTGATTATTTTCTTAGGATATAATATTTTTATTTCTGTACTTCAGAAGGAAAGGGACATCAGCTTTCCCTAAAGATTTGGGTATATTTCATTGCAAATAATTATTTCTATTTTGGTCATATGTAGTGTGGGCCAATTTGATAGGACATACTGTGGACCTGTTAATACTACAAGAGCACAATCTTGGGAATCTTTCACATGATTAATATAACTGCATCAGAAATATGAATGTGTAAATATATTTCAAATAGTTTATTGAGGTATGGAGGACATACAGTACACTGTGCATATCTAAAGCATATGCTCTACTAAGTTTTGCTGTCTGTGTGCACCTGTGGATCCAGACCAGTCAACATAGTGAACATATCCATCTCCTCAAAAATCTTCCTGGTGCCCCTTTGTAATCCCCCCACCTACCTCTCTCCTGCCTCTCTCTCCATGTCACTCTACCCCTTTCTCAGGCAACCACTGATTTTCTGTCACTATAGATTGGTTTTCTTTTCATGTAATTTATGTGAATGGAATCATACAATGTGTATTCTTTTTTGTCTGTCTTCTTTCCTTCAGCCTAATTATTTATAGATTTATCTATTTTTGGCATGTATAAATAGGTCCTCCTTTTCTATTGTTGACTGATATTCCATTACAGTCAGGCATCACTTAACGACAGGGATGCGTTCTGGAAATGCATTGTTGGGGGGGATTTCGTCATCGTGCGAACATCCTAGAGTGTACCACACAGACCTAGATGGTATAGCCTACAGCACACCTAGGCTGTACGGTATTAATCTTATGGGACCGCTGTCGTATATGCAGTCCATCATTGACCAAAAAGTTGTTATGCGGTGCATGGCTATCAATGGACATATCACGATTTGTTTTACCTGTTCACCTGGTAATGGATATTTGTTTTGTTTCCAGTTTGAGGCTCTTGTTAATAAAGCTGCTGTGAACACTTGGGTATAAGTCTTTGCTTGGACAGATGCCTTTTTTTCCCTAAGTCAGTACTTAGGAGGACAATGACTGGGTTGTGGTAGTTGTAAAATTAACTTTGTAAGAAGCTGCTAAACTGTTTTCCAAAGTAGTTGCACGATTTTTCATTACCACCAGCCGTGTACGAGAGTCCCATCCTCCGCAACCTTGCCAGGACTTGCTCTGGTCACTCTTTAGTTTTGGCCTTTCTCAGGGCGGTGTGGTGCTGTCCCATTGTAGTTTTCACTGACATTTCTCTAATGACTAATGCTGTTGAGCATCTTTTCATATGCTTATTTGACATTTGTATATCTTCTTTGGTGAAGTATCTGTTCTACCGTTTTGCCCACTTATTTACTGGTGTCTTTTTTCTTATTGACCTTTGTGAGATTTATTTATTTTGGATACAATCCTTCATCAGATATGTGACTGTCTCATATTTTTTTCGCAGTCGGTGGCTTATCTTTTAATTCTCTCAACAGTCTGTTTGGAAGAACAGAATTTTTTAATTTTGAGGAAGTCTGGTATATCAATTCGTTCATTTATGGTTTTGATTTTGCATTTGATGTCATATATAAGAAATCTTCACCTAACCTAGGGTCACAAGAATTTTCTCTGACTTTTTTTAGAAGTTTTATAGTTTTAGCTTTTATATTTAGGTATGTGATTCACTTCGAGATCACTTTTGCATATGGTGTGATATATGGATCGCACTTTATGTTTGTGTGTGGGGATATCCAGTTGTCCCAGCACCATTTGTTGAAAAGACTATCCTTTCTCCACTGAATTGCTTTTGTAGCTTTGTGCAAATCAGTTGTCCGTATATATGTGGGTCTGTTTCTGGACTCTATTTGTTCCTGTGATGTACATTTCTTCCTTCATGCCGGTACCACACCATCTTGATTACTGTAGATTTATAATGTGTCTTGAAATAAAGTGGTGCTTATCCTCCAACTTTGTTCTTTGTGAAAGTTGTTTTCATAGTCTAGGCCCTTTGCATTTCCACATGACTTGTAGAATAAGCCTGTTTATTTCTTTTCTTTTTTAAGATTTTATTTTTCCTTTTTCTCCCAAAGCCCCCCAGTACATAGTTGTGTATTTTTAGTTGTGAGTCCTTCTAGTTGTGGCATGTGGAACGCCACCTCAGCTTGGCTTGATGAGCAGCGCCATGTCTGTATCCAGGGTTCGAACTGGCGAAACCCTGGGCCACTGAAGCAGAGTGCACGAACCCAATGACTCGGCCACGGGGCCGGCCCCCCAGACTATTTCTTTTTTTAAAAAAATGTAGGATTTTTATTGCAATTGCATTGAATCTATGGATCATTTTGTTGAGAATAGACATTGTAACAATACTGAGTCTTCTGACCCATGAAGACAGTGTGTTCCTCCATTTATTTAAGCTTCCTCTTCTTTCTCTCCACAATGTTTTGCAGTGTTCAGAGTACAGGCCTTGCACATCTGTGGACATAGATGTGCTACATAGATTATCTCTATGTGTTTCATGCTTTTTGATGCTATTGTCAATGGCAGTATTTTTTATTACGCTGTCCAGGTATTATATTTTCGCGGAAGTGTCAGCAGTCAAATGTTGCCAGGAGATCTTTTTGGTTGAAAGCACAGGTTACTCTAGGATAGAAAAGATTCTTCATGCTTAACACCTGTGTTTGTCAGAGTTCTGCAGAGAAACAAGAACCTATAGGATCTTTATATATAGGTGAAGATTTATTTCAAGGAAGTGACTCATAAATTGCAGAGGCTTGGCACAATCTGATGTGGGAGGCCGGCAGGCTGGAGCCTCAAGAAAGAGTGACACTTGGAGTCTGTGGGCAGTCTGCTGGTGAGCCTGGAGGAGCTGATGTTGTAGATGAAGTCCACAGGCAGTCTCCGGGCAGAATTCCCTCTGGCTCAGGGGAGATCAGGTCTTTGTTCTATTTGTGCCTTCAACTGATTTGATGAGGCCCACCCAAATTACAGAGGGCTAACTGCTTTATTCATAGACTACCCATTTAAATGTATATGCCATTCAAAAACACTCTCAGAGAAACATCCAGAATAATATTTGATCAAATATCTGGGCACATTGGCCCTGCCAAGTTATCCCACAACTATTTACGATCACAATATTCATTTGCCTAGATTTCCATATTAGCTTTTAGATGTGATTTGCAGTGTACTGACCTAGGGACAAAAATATCTCAGAGAAAATTCTACAGGTCATCTCCAGAAAAATCAGTCACTAAAATGAAATCGTTTAGTAGCTTTCAAGTTTATTTGTGTGATTAGAATGGAAGTGTGGAGATTTCTTCTTTATCCCAAACAAATGCACCTTGCTGAACTCCTGGGTTCTTGGGTGGGAAGAGAAAGAGGGAGAGCACGTGTGTGAATGTGGGTCTGCGTGTGCGCGTGTGTGTTTATTGCTGAGGTTGTGAGGAGTGTTTGTTGTGAGGAATGTTCGAGGTTAATTACTGAGTGTTATGTCAGTCCTGCTCAGTTCCCAGCACATGTTAGGAAACAAGTCAGGGTGGTTGCTGTTTGTTTTTCCCAGCTTTCCTTGGCCAGCATGGTTACCACGGTGACTCAGTGACTGCTGTGGGATTTGGTACAGACTGAAAATTGAGTCCTGATTCTCACCTGACTCAGGCATTACTGTGATGGTGTTAAGTGTTGCTTTTATCATTCTGCCATTCCGTCTAGATTTCCACATTGACATTCAAATGTTGGGACGAGCTTCCCCTTCTCCCCTATCATTTATTTATTTATTCATGTGTTTATTTATATTAATGTGACTCATAGGTTTTTATTTTGCTCAGAGGGTTACCATCTGACATTATAGTTATTTCTTTTGATGCTGTCATTGTCCCAGGATTGGCCAGTGTTAGCCCCACCAGGTTGGCTTCTGCGTCCACTTGATGCCTCCTTAGACTCCTCTGAGCATGTACTTTGCTCTCTGACCTTGAGTATCTGCCCGTCTGTAGAACGGAAGTAATGATGCCCTCCTCAGAGCACTGCCTTGAGGATATAAAAATTCTGAAAATAACAGTCTATGCTGTGTAGCATCTGGTGGGCTCTCAAAATGTTAGTTCCCCATTCCAACTTTGCCTCCTTCATTCTGTCAGTGTGAGGCCCCTGACATAACATAGTAGCATGACTCCCAGAGAGAATACTTGGACATGTAACAGCCACCAGGGATAAGCCCCTATTTCCATGATGTGTGAGCTTCAGTGTCACTGTGTGGACAGGAGGGTCTGTGTGATGGAGCTGGGGAAGAGGCGAAGCGTCATTGCACAGCTTCCAGTGGACAAGTGGGGACGGACAAGGACACCTTCACCCCTTTCCCCGTGTTCATGTGCTTTCCCCTCCTCTCACTTTACTCCAGTCCATGTGCCGTCTTAGCCCCTGACTCTCCTTCTAGTGGACCGTCAGAGGAGGGTGTGGACTCTGAGCCTCAGAAGCAGGAGCTGACAGAGAAGAACCAAGTGTGCTGGCGCGTGTGCAGACAGGTTCCTGGAGCAAGAGTGAGGAGATCAGGGTCCCATCACTGGGACACTTTAGGTAAGTCACTACCCTTCCACCAGTCCCGTGTATTCAGCAGAATGACAGTACCCACTGCAGCTGACCACCCGGGAATCCTCTGGAGTTTGAGTGTGATCCCATGTGGGAAAGCAGTCTGTGCTCGTAGGTGGGAGGAAGGACCAGTGCACTTTCAAGGAATTACATTAACAGAGACACCCCAGATATCACAGAACTCTGTGTGGCAGACATCAAATTAATAGCACAAAACGTCAGATACTTAGGTCAGGATTTCTCCAAGTGTGGTCCGTGGGCTGGGTCACAAAATCGTCATGGGTGCTGGTTGAAACAGCAGATGCACGGCCCACCCTAGGTCTCCTGCATCCAGAACGGGGAGGTGGGGTGGGAGGTGTCTGCATGTTGAACAATTTCTCCTGTTGGATGCGGTATGCGTCCCAAGTTTGAAGAGCACTGCTCTGCATTTGCAACAAGGTTCTTAAAATGTTGCATCCTTTGATGTCTAATTTTGGTGTCAGTTTCTCCTGCAACTCAGATTGAAATAGCTGTGTCTGCTCCCAGTGGGTCAAAAAGGGGACAATTCTTTATTCTCAGCAATACTTCCTCAGTGTTTTCTGTATGAGGGACTGCATTCATCTTCCAAGGCTGCCATAGCAAAGTCCCGCAAGCTGGACGGCTTCACAATAGACACGTCTTGTCTCACAGTTCTGGAGGCTGGACGTGGATAATCAAGGTGGTGCCGGGCCGTGCTCCCTCTGAAAGCTGTCGCAGAATCTCTCTGTGCTTCTTCCTGCCTTCTGTTGGTTGCTGACAGGCTTTGCGTTTCTTGGCTTGCAGCTGTGTGACTCCATTCTCCGCCTTTGTGGTCACATGGTGTTACCCCTGTTGTTCTGTCTTCACGTGGCTGTCTTCTCATAAGGACTCCAGTCCCCTTGGTTCAGGGGCCCACCCTACTCCAGGATGACCTCATCGTAACTGATTACATCTGCTGCAATCATAGTTCCAAGTAGGGTGACGTCCTGAGGTGCTGGGGGTTAAGACCAATTTATCTGTTTTTGGGTGACACAATTCACCCTATAACAGGCACTGAACTAGTTGATAGGCATGCAACACAGTGACCAAGACCCGGCAGTGTCCCTGGAGCTTTATTCTAGCTCGGGAAAACTGTCAGTAAGCAGGGAAACAAGTCGGTATGGCGAGGCAGTTCCATGTGGGGGTAAGTCCTTTAAAGAAAATAATCAAATCCATTGAGTAGAAAATGACAGGACGGGTTATCATAGATGGGTTGTCAGGGACGCTCTTGCTCAGGAAGTGACAGTGGACTGAGTTCAGAACGACTAATATACTCAGTAGCAACATACCTCAAATGTCACTGGTTGTGAATAAATATCAGTCTATATCGTACTTTTTCATGGCTGCAGGAATACTAATATCAATAAAGATAGAGAAAAGGAAATAAAAAATTGGCTAAAATGTATTATGTGCCAAGTGCTTTTTACGTGTGAGTCACTCAGTGCTCCTAGCAGCCCTATGTGGTAGATACTGTTGCTCGTCCCCATATTGGAGATGATGAACTGAAGGACAGAGACATAAGGACATGGCCCAGGACTGCACAGTTAGGGAACAGGACGGCTTGGGTTTGTACCCCGTATCTCGTGTTCCAGAGCCTGGAAACCTGTCAAAGATTTGTTGTTAAGTGACAGAAGCACTCTGCACAAGCATGAGGCTTTTAGGCGGTCATTAAAAGTAACACTCATTTGTTAATACATTTATAGAAAACATCTGGACCTAGTGACAAGCAGGTGACTTGTGACCTTGGTAAGAGCATGTTCATTGCCGTCATGGGCACAGAAGTGATACTGCAGCGAGATAAAGAGTCTGTGAGAATGAAGAATGTTAGCAGAGACTGGAAAACTCTTTCTGGAACTTTGATTTAAAGGGTAAGGTGGGAGAGAGAAAGAGAGAGAGAGATAGTTATTGATTCTGTGGCTGAGTGGAGATGACAGGACCAAGGAGGGTTGTTTTTTAAAAATTTTCAATTCTTTGAAATTTGAGTAAATTTGAAAGTTAATATACAGGAGCCAACTCATCTCAGATTTAACTCTTGAATTTTCCCATATTTCCCTCTTATTTGCACTATAGAGTTAATGAGACGCCTCTAGTGGGACAGTGTGGGTTTTAAGGTCATTATATATATCTAGTTATTAGTGAAGGGGAGAATGGAGAATTGTGTGTCACAGAATCCTAGTAATTTTTGGATTTTTGCCTGTCTGGGAGGCAGCAGATGGCTGAAATCCTGCCGTGATGTGGCTGGATCTTGCACGATCTGAGGACCCCTGCACTGGTGACTGGGACGGGTCCAGAATTTTCCTATAAATATGTTAAGTCACAGGTAAGTCCTGAGCATCAGTTAGGCCAACGCCACCCCTCACTGCCCTGGCGCCGTCTCTCACCGAGCTCAGCAGGTGAGGAACTGGATCAGGATCTGCGCAGAGGCACGATGTGGGGCAGCTCCTAGGAGCTTCTGAAACATCCAAGAAAGCAGAGGACCTTCTGTCTCCAAAATTTGAACTGAAGGCGTATCAGAGAGAGATTTGCCCCCTTCCTCTAATGTCTGTAGTCTCATTAGGAGAAATGAGAAATGACTCCTCACAGTGCCTGCCTCAGCCCCGAGGCTCAGCCCGCCCCTGCTGCTGTGTCCCAACATTTAAAGGGCCACAGAAGTCCCACAACATGCCATGTACTCTGGGCAGGGTTTCTCATTAACCGCTCAGGACAGCTCTGTGACTGAGGTATGAGGTGTCCTACGTCCCATTTCAGAGATGACCAAGCTCTGGCTCAGAGACCTTATGTCCCCTCTCTAGGTACGTGTCAGGATGGGAACTAGGCTCCATCCCTCGCCCTCCCAAGAGGACACAGAGCAGCCTCGCTTTTAGAAATGGGCTTCCAGGGCTGGAGAAACGGTCCATGACACTCCCCTGATAATGTGGCCCCAGGAGTAGTCACTCAGCAAGCCCTCCGGGTGGTGAAGATGACAGAGGAGATGAAATCTCACTTTTTGTGGCATGTGACCAAGTGTCAGGCCTCATCCGTTGCCTGATCCCTGCAGGGGGGAGACGGGCTCGTGCAGGAGCTCAGATGGGACAAGTGATCTAGAGGGAAGGAAAGTGATATGAGCAGAGCTGCTTTAAGCAAGTGCTTTTTCTGTTGCATTTCCTTTAATCCTAACAGCTATTCATGATATACATTATTCAAATTAGGGTACTGACGTTAAGAGATTTAAATAAGTCGGGGAAACTTTATTTTCTCAGGATCAACAGCTAACTGCAGAATTATTCTAAAGTTTTTCGCTTTTTGTCTTGAATCCTCCGGAGCTGCCTTACGTGCTCTTCGGGTGTTTTTCATTCTATTTTAGAATTGTGAACTGTATCATTTTTAAGTCACAATATTTTTGAATCTTAAAATACATTCTAAATGGAGAACATACTAGGAATTGTGTGGAAACAAAGGAGAAATAATTTCCCCACTACAACTCAGCCACTGGGTTAGTATCCATGGTTTGTGATACACACTTAGTAACAAACAAAGAGATTGGCTCATAATTTAAACAGCAAATTCATGTAAAATTATGTGAACAATAAACATGTCAGAATATTCCAAAACCACAAGCATTAATAAGATGCAAATATAAATCCTGGGAATTCATATTGAGTGGAAAAGACAATAGTAAAAAATGAGTACTGTGATTCCTCTTTTGGAAGAGACCCTGTGTGTGTGTGGGCGGGTGTCTGTGTTCATGCACCCCTCCCTCACAGGGACACATCTGGAGAGGAGGCCCCACTCTATGACAACAGGCTCCTTAGGGTTGGGGAGCAGGGGGGGGGGAGTCAGGCCCATGAGAGATGCAGGTAACTTCATTGTATAACTGTACTTTTACATATTGTTTGAAATATTGCCTTCAGGAAAAATGTATTTTGATGAAAATTTGAAAGCAGAATATACTTGTAAACAGATTCAGCAAAATTAAGGTACACATGTATTCATTACTTTGGAAAAACATTCATTTTATTCAATTACATGGAAAAATGAAGTAGGAAAAAAAATAGAATTGGAAGTGTTTCTGCCGGTACGTGTGTGTGTTTCTGTGTCTCCATTAGCTCTGTCACCCCAAGTACTCACACTCAAGGGGCAGCTTTATCTTTAGTTCAAGCCAAGGCTAGACTTCCAATCTCATGTTTAAATATCCCAGAAAATGATGGATACAGCTGGATGGCTGCCAGTAGGTTACACAGTTTCATGAAACGCTGGCTGAAACCATTAGACCAATGTGTGACCCTCCATCCCTCCCGCCCTCTGGCTGAGTCGCCATGTCTGAGACTCTCAGCTGACATCCTGGCTCTGGCCACCTGATAACGGCTATCTCCGTTTTTCTCTTTTAAGGAAAAGGAGTGCATTTAGCAAAGGGGGATGAATGTCATCAATTTGTTTACTAAGATTCCAATTCTGTTTGGAAAGTGAACGTGTATATTAAAGCAGTTCCGTCTACATTGTGTTCATGGAGTTCTCTTCCCTCATCAGGGCAGGTTGACATGTCCACTCGGTAGAGGGGTCCCTCCCAGAGAGCAGGGTGCTGTGCCCTCCATTACCTCACCCCTGTACAGGCTGCCCAGACCTTCTCCCACCTCCTGTGTGTCATCCCCTGTCCAGGACGTTGGACACAGCTGTCCAGACCCTGCTCCATCGCCCCATCCTCTCTGTCACTTTCTACCTGCCCGGCCTTTCGTCTGCCCACCACCCACTGCCAAGGCGTGCTACTGCCACCTGGTGTGTCGTCGTATGCGGGCCCCGCAGTATATATTTTTGCAGTCTCTTTTTACACCTATCGGTTTTTTCAGACAGAGTTAGAATCATTCTGTACATAGGTTCATAGGCTGGGTTTTAAGGGAGCATATTGTGTTTTTTTGTTCCGCGATCACCCTGTTTTATAAAGTTTGCTGATAGCGGTACATTGGTGCCACCTCGTGACAGAAACGTGAACTACATCTTGAACATGCTGGCGCAAGAAGGTGGGAGGGGCTGTGCTCCACACCCACCAGACAGAGTGTTCTGGAAGACTGGATGGAACGGGAGCATTACCAGGGTACAGGGATACTGAGATATTGAGACAGAAAGTGCAGCCTCATTCTGTGTTGAAGAGAAAGTTCTATGAGAATGGAAGTAAAAGATCATTTTTTATTTTTACTCTTGGACACCTCTGGATAAATAGAAATCTATATTAGCAAAAATGGATCAAGGCCACTTAAGATCTTTGTAACCTGCTATTGCACTTATGACCTTCTTTCTGTGTAGATATATTTCTATGATAATATTTTAAGTACTTCTACAAAATTTCAGTTTTTTTTATATCAATTGTGTTTCTTCATATGATGCTCCAGACTATTTCACTAATACTCAGGTGGTGAAAATTTAGTTTCCGTATCACATTTTCTGTAACAAACAATAGTATACTTAACACTCTTGCTCATATATACACAAATGTCTTTGTCATAATTTTTTATATGTTCTTGAAAATGTTCTCTATAAACCAGGAAAAAATGTAATATTTTATATTAAGACAACATTGGAAATGCTATTACTAGTGTATGGTCCTAACATTGCTGTATGATAATGCCTGTCTCTCCAGCACATTAGAAATAATGTGAATCGTTGCTTATCTGATGGGCAACAAACCATCTCTCCTCATTGTTTTGGCTATAACTTGTTTTTGCTACCTGTCTAGAATTCCATCCTATGGATGTGACATTTTCAGTTCTCACATCCCTGTGTTATATAGTTTCTGGATGGTTGCTATTGTCTACTCTGTGGATGGCATCTTTTCAGTGTCTGTACAGTGCTAAAGGACACTGTTTAAGGCACATTTCCCGTGGCTGTTTGCACTGATGAGCTGAATGTGTCCTCTTTGAGTCCAGAAAATATTTTGGGAGAATTTTAGTATCATGATAACAGTGTATGAGAGAGAGTGTATGAGAGAGAGTGAGAGAGAGAGAGAGAGAGTGTGTGTGTGTGTGTGTGTTAGTGTGTATCAGTGTGTGCGCTGACAGTCACATTTCTCTCTACTTCCTTCTGCCCCTTCGTGGGGCAGACCATTTGGTCTTTTTCCTTAATTCAGACCCAGAAGTGAAACTAGGTAGTTCCCAGGACGGCAATGCTTATAACCAAATCCTTGTCTCCATCCTTAACTACAGCCTGAAGGTAAACTACTAAGAGGGGAACTGATGGTGTAAAGAGTGTGCACCTATGTGGCCCCTTGAGAAGTTCTGCCATACGGACACCCAGAGGGGTAGTTCCAGTGTAGTCTACCCAAAGTGGAGTCACGTGAGAAAGGCCACAGAGGAGGGAAGAAAGTAGTAATGCTGACATCATGTCACACAGGCCAGGCCCTGGGCTCTGTCGTGGACCCACTCTCAAACCATGCCACAGTCGGAAGATGTGGAAGTGATCACAAGTGAACGAAACTTTACACACAAGAGCAACCTGAGGTCACCTGTCTGGGGGAAGGTCATTGCTTGCAGGAAGACAGGACATAGAGTCAGCAGGCATGAGACACGGTCGCAGTTTTATATAAATTAATATTTTCATTAAACATGTGGTTTATATAAGTTAATATTTATATAAGCCAGGTGGTTTTATGTGAATTAATATTTATATAATACACATGCATCTAAATCTTTGTATGAGAGAGGTTGGTCGTTATTGTGGTAAAACAGAAGACCAGGCCAATGTCATATTTTTAACAGCTTTCTTGCAATATAATTTACAGAGAACAAAATTCACACATTTTAAGGGTGCAGTTTGATGACTTTCAGTAACTGTGTAGAGTTGTACAACCATTACTATAATCGAGTTTTAGATGTTACCATCACCCCAAAAAGTCGCATTGTGCTTGAATACAGTCAAAGCCCGCACCCGCCTCGAGGCCCAGGAACCACAGATAAGCTTTCTCTCCATGGATTTGCCTATTCTGGACATTTCACCTAAGTGGAGTCATACACTATGTGGTCTTTCGCGTATTTGGCTTCTTTCAGTTGGCATACTGTTTTCAAGGTTCATCCATGTTGTAGCATGTAGCGGTACTTCATTCCTTTTTATTGCTGAATAATATTCCACATTTTATTTATCCCTTCATTAATTGGTGGACATTTAGATAGTCTACTTTTGGCTATTATGAATAATGATGCTACATACATTTGTGTACTAGTTTTTATGTAGACATGTGTTGTCATTTCTCCTGGCTGTGTACCTAGGAGTGGAATCGCTGGGTCATGTGGTAACTCTCTGTTGAACTGCCACACTGTTTTTATGACTGTCACGCTCTTGAACAATCAGGTAGTTTATCTTGCTTGTGATTGAACTGTGGTTATGGGTTTCAGGAAAGAATACCACAGAGTTGAAGTGCCCTTCTCCTCACATCGTATCTGAGAGGACATGAGACCCATGTGATGTCACAGGGTCACTGGACATGTTGACCCACGTCACTGAGTCAAGGCGCTGTTTGTCAAGGTTCTCTAGTGCACAGTAACTATTTTCCATTCCCAGACTCTGTCCTGCCCTCAGGGGTGGAGGCTGAATTAAGGTTCACCTCATGGAGGCAGGATATCTACAGATATTATTTGGAATTATTTGATAAATACAATTTGTCTCCTTTCATTCATTTCACTACTATTTCAAATATTTAATTACTTATATAAGTGTGACTTCAAGTTTTTTTAAAATTCCTATTTGATTTTTTTTAGAATCATTCTATTCTTTTTGTTTCCTGGTCTAGAATCTTTTATTTTTATTTTTTTTAATTTTAGTTTTTTTAAACTTTTTATTAAGATTATGATAGTTTACAACCTTGTGAAATTTCAGTCGTACATTATTGTCAGTCATGTTGTAGGTGCACCACTTCACCCTTTGTGCCCTCCCCCATCCCCCTTTCCCTTGGTAACCACCAATCAGTTCTCTTTGTCTATATGTTTAACTTCTGTCCATGAGTGGAGTCATACGTAGTTCGTCTTTCTCTATCTGCCTTATTTCACTTAACATAATACCCTCAAGGTCCATCCATGTGGTTGTGAATGTGATGATTTTATCCTTTTTTATGGCTGAGTAGTATTCCATTGTGTTATATATATACCATATATAGCATGTCTTCTTTATCCAGTCATCAGTTGATGGACACTTAGGTTGCTTCCATGTCTTGGCTATTGTAAATAATGCTGCGATGAACATAGGGGTGCATGGGACTTTTGGAATTGCTGACTTCAAGTTCTTTGGATAGATACCCAGTAGTGGGATGGCTGGGTCATATGGTATAGAATCTTTTATTTTTCAAACCAGAAACTTTCATGACCTGCATTTATGTATCACTTGACTAATGGGAACCTTCAGTGAGAGCAGCAGCCTCCCCACGCCACTGTCCACTGGCCCAACCATCAGGACTTACAGCCCCTGAGCTCCAGCTGTTTCCTCCAACTGTAGAAAGGTGACCAGACTGAGTCACTAAGACACATTCTGGGGTGTTCAGAATCTGTGTGGTACTTGCCTGTTGTTTGTTTACCTGCTTTTAATCATGGAGGGAAAAGGACGTGAATTTGGAGCTGCCTTTGGGCATACCTCTCCTCTCTTGCAGCAAATTACTAGAAGGATGGTGCCCAATTAAGAGAGCAGGTGGCACTCTTTCTTTTTCCTCAAACAGTTAGAATGTTGAGTTATATTTTTCACTTTCAAGCATGTGTTTGACAAATAAAACTCACCACATTAGCTTGGCACAACAAAAATTATACCTCAGTTCAATGCCCAATAACATGAATTGGTCCTGATTCCATTCCTGACACATCATCAAACTCTTTCTCTTTAATCACGGACACCAAGTATCCATAATTTAAGGAGCATTAAGCCTGTGTGTTTGTGTACGTGTGTGTGTAGTCTAGAGAAAAGCAAGGGTAAAGAACATTCTAGATACATGGAGAGGAAATCACACTAGTCCATCAGAGTGTAATGAGAGGGAGTCTAGCTGAGTGGTAGAGCATTCGACTGCAGGACAACACTAAATGTATTTTAGAACTTAATGAAAATGGTCTTTATAACCACAAAAACCTAAAATGGCCAGCAGACATACAAAATTCTACTCAGTTCTATTAATGAGGTTAATCCTTCTCAGTTCATGTTTTAGAAAAAGTCTGTGTGGTAAAACGTACATATAACAAAAACCTATGTGGATTTTAATGATATAAAAATATCTCTGAACAGAGTTAGAACTTGTTGATAGGGGAAGTGCTGGGACTGAATGTTTGCGTTCCCCAAATTACTATGTCGAAATCCTAACCCCTAAGGTGATGATATTCGGACATGGGGCTTTGGCGAGGTGATTAGGTCAGGAGAGCAGAGCCCTCAGGAATGGGATTGGTGCTCTCATAAAAGAGGCCCCGGAGAGATCTCTCGCCCCTTTCCAGCATGTAAAGATAGAGCAAGAAGTCTGTGGCCTGGAAGCCAGTCCTCATCTGACCAGGCCTGCACTCTGCTTTTGGATTGCCAGCTTCCAAAACTGTGAGAAATACGTTTCTGTCGTTTATAAGCCACTCAGTTTATGATATTTTTGTTACGGCATCCTGAACAGACCAAGACAGGAAGTCATGCCTTCTGCAAGAAATAAAATGGTTTCTGTTAAAAATGATAAGCCAATCCCACAACTAGAAGGACCGGCAACTAAGATATACAACTGTGTACAGGGGCGTTTGGGGAGATAAAGCAGAAAAAAAAAATGATAAGCCAGAGATTGAGTTAGTTATTTAAAGCAAGGAAATCCCTAAAAATAATAAGGGAATTTCAAAATGAAGAAAAATGCATTAATTGACCACAACTCATTTTTGTTTAGTGGCTTAAAACAACAAAAATTTACCCTCTGACAGTTTTGGAGGGGAGAAGATCAAAATGAGTATTATTGGGCCAAAGTCAAGGTGTCAGCTGGGCTGCAGCCCTTCTTGAGGGCCTAGGGGAGAATCAGTTTCTTTGCCTATTCCAGGTTCTAGAGGCTGCCTGCATTCCTTGGCTTGTGGCCCCTTCTGGCTCATGGCTTGAGTCTCATGGCCTCCATCTTCAAAGCTGGCACAGTAGCATCTTCCGGTCTTTTTCTGACCACAACTCCTGCACCTGCCGTCGCATCTGTTTCTCTGACTCTCCTCCCTCCCTCTTTCCCTTGAAAGGACTCTTTCTAAAACTGTGGTAAAATATATATAACATAAAATTTACCATTATAACTAATTTTAAGTGTACAATTCACTAGCATTAGGTACATTCACAATGTTGTGCAGCCATCACCACTACCTGTTTCCAGAACGTTTTCATCTTCCTAAACAGAAACTCTATAGCCATTAAACACTAACTCCCCATTCCCTGCTCCCCCTACCCTTGGGGACCTCTATTATACTTTCTGTCTCGATGAATTTGCTTATTCTAGGTACCTCATATAAGTGGAATCTTACAATATTTGTCCTTTGTGTCTGGCTTATTTCACATAGTGTAATGTTTTCAAGGTTCATACGTGTTGTAGCCTGTATCAGAATTTCATACCTATTTAAGGATGAATCATATTCCATTGTATGTGTATATCACATTTTTAAAAATCCATTCATCTTGTTGATGGACACTCGGGTTGCTCCCACCTTTTGGCTATTGTGAATAATGCTACTATGGACATTGATGTGCACGTATCTGTTTAAGTCCCTGCTTTTAGTTATTTTGTATATATATCTAGAAGTGGAATTGCTGGATCATATGGTAATTTCTATGTTTAATTTTTTGAGGAACCAACATATTGTCTTCCACAGCAGCTGCACCATTTTACATCCCCACCAACAGTGCACAAGGGTTCCAGTTTCTGCATAACATTGCCAACACTTTATTTTCTATTTTTTGCTAATAGCCATACCAGTGGGTGTGAAGTGGTTTCTCATTTTGCTTTTGATTTGCATTTCCCTACTGACTAGTGATGTTGAGCATCTTTTCATGTGCTTATTGGCCATTTGTATTTCTTTGGAGAATTGTGTATTCAAGTCCTTTGCCTTTTTAAAATTGTATTGTTTGGTTTTTTTAGTTCTTGAGTGGTGGGAATTCTTTATATATCCTGGATATTAATCCCTTGTCAGATATATGACTTGCAAATATTTTCTCCAACTCTGTGGATTGTCTTTTCACTCTCCTGATTGTTTGCTTTGATTCACAAGTTTTTAATTTTGATGAAGTCCCATTTATCTATTTTTTCTCTTGTTGCCTGTGCTTTTGGTGTCATATCCAAGAGATCATTGCTAAATCCAGTGTTATCAAGCTCTTGTTGTAAGTTTTCTTCTAAGAGTTTTCTAGTTTTAGCTCTTATGTTTAAGTCTTGGATCCATTCTGAGTTAATTTTTACATATGGTGTAAAGTAAGCATGCAACTTGATGCTTAGGCACATGGATATCCAGTTGTCCCAGCACCATTTGTTGAAAAGACTGTTCTTTCCCCATTGAGTGGGGCTGTCAGTGAAGCTCGTTAATTGAGTTAATATATCAAATCATTATGTTGTACACCTGAAACTATTATAATTTTATATGTCAGGGTGTTTTCTCTTAATAAAGCAAAACCCAAAAAATATGCATCAGTTGATGAATAGGATTCAGTTGTAAGATTATTAGGCTTTATTAAAGACACATGAGAACTGCAAAACTGTCAAAACTATAAAAATATCAAGTTGCACATATTTATGAAAACATCTAGCATTTATTGAGCTGTTACTGTGTTCCTAGCACTATTCTAAGGGTTTTCATATATTAACTCAAATCTCAAAGCAACAACCCAGCAGGAACAAGACAGGCTGCCTGTTTTCGCCGCTCCTACTCAACCTAGTATTGGAATTTCACTGCATGGTAGGCATCAGATCAATGGTACACAAAGAAAGAGCTTCGCTGACAACCCAGCCATAATAACCCCTGTCCTCCTCATCTCTACTCTGTTTATGTTTACTTTCTTCAAAGCACTCATCCCCATGGGGAATTGCCCCGCTTATTGATTTATTTGCCTGCTCATTGCCAGTTTTCCCAAACTAGAATGAAACTCCAGGGACCCTGCCTGTCTTGTTCTCT
Source organism: Equus przewalskii (assembly GCF_037783145.1). Lineage (NCBI taxonomy): Eukaryota > Metazoa > Chordata > Mammalia > Perissodactyla > Equidae > Equus > Equus przewalskii. The sequence continues at coordinate 83,312,965 of NC_091863.1, forward strand.
GTGCTGTGTCCTCAGTGCCTAGTTCAGTGCCTCACATATACATCATTGAATAAACATTACTTACGTGAAGGATTGGTTTCCTATTTGACACACAGGAGCAGACACAGATATTTAAAGCTGAGTGACAGGAGATGTTGACAGGGAAATTAGACATCAAAGGATTCAAAATTTTAAGAACTCCTTGGAGTAAATCCACGGCAGTGCTTTCATTTCAGCTGGAGAAAGTGTTCAAAATGCAGACATCTCCTAGCCCACCTCCTTGTTTCGGATACAGCATACCTAGAGTGGACCTAAATCTGCAATTTTAACAAGGAACTCTGAATGATTTTGATGAGGTGCTCCATGGACCACACTGGGGAGAATTCTGACCTAAACAGCTGACATTTCTGTAGCATTAATTTAATGCCTACCATGCAGAGTTCTATAATTTCTGGGATGTCTCTGTTAATGCAATTACTCGAACATGCACTGGTCCCTCCCTCTCACCTGTGATGACAGATTGTTTTCCCACGTGGATTACACTTAAACTCCACAATATTCCTGGGTGGTCAGGAGCAATGAGTACTGTTATCCTGTTGTACAGAAGATGCTGGAGGAAAGGGTAGTGACTCACCTAAAGTGTCCCAATATTGGGACCCTGATCTCTTCACTCTTGTTCCAGGGACCTTTCTAGCACACTCGACTTCACGCTTGATTCTTCTCTGTCAGCTCCTGCTTCCGAGGCTCAGAGTCCACACCCTTCTCTGAGGGTCCACTAGAAGGAGAGTCAGGGGATAAGAGAGTTCATGGACTGGAGAGGAAGGTAGAGGATGGGAAAGCACATGAACACAGGGAAAGGGGTGAGGATGTCCTTGC